>NC_080019.1:117560107-117863137 GCF_030020395.1 Manis pentadactyla
ACTCAGTGCCTGTGCCCAGGGTCCACGGGGCCATTGTGGGAGATGGGCTGCCGGCCTGGGGCTGACCACTGGGCCTGCAGGCACCCTCAACCTGGTGACTGAGATGCCATCTGGCACCCACCACAGCTGCAGGGCCTCAGCCTGGCTCCAGGAAGCTGGAGAATGGGAGCTCGGGGTACTGGAGCAGGTCAGGAGAAGACTTTCCACCTCTGGTGGGGCTCTATTGCTTCCTAGGTGGGACAAATTAATGATCCTCTTCAGGCTGCAGCTTCTTCAGCTGTGATGTGGGCAGAATAAATAGGTCTGAGATGGATCATGATTTCTTGATCCTGAGTTGTTTTATTCCTATTATATTCAAGGGAGAAGTTTCAGGCCTTGATCCCCAAATACGAAAACTGTCATGCACAAGGGTTCTTCAGAAGAGTTAAAGGAGAGGCAAGAAATGTCGTCTAAAGGGAGAGGGATCTGATGTAAAAGCTATTTTAGGATTAAATGAGTTAATATAGGGAAAGCATATGGCCAGTGGTCAGAAAATATTTGCAGCAACAATTGTGAGAAGAGCATCTGTCCTTGTGTCTCCCTCCACGCCTGCCACTCTGCCCTCAGCCAGGCCTTCACTGCCCCGGCTTTTGAAATTCCACAGTAGCTTTCAGTGTGGTCTTCCGGTCACAGACCCTCCCTTCTCCAGCCTAATCTGCCCACGGCTGTCAGAGGAATTTCCCTAAAAGAGTTGTGCCACGCGACTCTCTCCTGCTCAGAACCTGAGTTGCGTTCAAATGACTCACCCTAGCAGTCAAGCCCCTCAACAAACAAAGCCCCAGCCTATCTTTCCCACTTTACTTTAACTACTTTCCTACACTTTCCAGTACTTCAGGAAACCTCCTTCCATAAATATTCCTTGCTGCCCTCCAAACAGGAGTGAGTTGTTCATCTCTTGCTAAGAGGGATAAGATGATATAGTAGTTAAGAGTTTCATTTCTGGGGTCAAAAAACTGAAGTTAGAGTAGCTCTGTGGTCTTGGGTTAGTTGCACAAGCTCTCTGAGCTTCAGCTTCCTCATTTGTAAAGGACTTAATAATGGCATCTCTTGTAGTGATGGTTCTGAGATGAAAGGAAGTATGGAAAGCAATTGTTTATGTGGAATACTTGATACATGCTTCCATTATTTAATCCTCACATTGAATATGTCCTCCTAGCCCCTTGTCCATGCCCCTGTCTGTCAACATCTTCCTGCCTGCCTGATGAAACCCTCCCCAGTGATCTCCTTCTTTACATTCTGGGGCAATCCGTTTTTGTGTCTTCACAAGGCAGCAACTTGATTAGGCTTATTGCCCTCCCCAACTGTGAAGTCCTTGAGGGCAGGGAAGAACTGTCTCTCAGAGGTCTTTGTATTTCAGGATCTAGATTAGCACCCAGCTCCTGGAAGATCTCAATAAGTATGTGTTGGGTGAAATGAAAAATGAATGAACTGGTGGAAGGCTCAGTGATGAATGAAGACATGAATAGGTGCTATTTGGGGAGCAACCATCCTGATGATCTGGGGAGCATGAAACAACTTCCTAACCCAGGCTGGCTGAGCATGGGCTCTAGTTTAGGAATACTCCCTTTGATCACCATGTGGGGAATAATGCTGCCTTAGAGCCCAGGTCCAAGTGGCCTTCTTATCATCCAGGGCCTTGTGCTGAAGCAGGCACAGGAGAGGACAAGCCCTGGGAGGAGGTGGGGAAACGGGAAGGGGAGAGGGGCTGCTAGAGTGTGGGGCTGTATTCTAGGTTGTCTTCAACTGGCTAAGATACCTTGGAGGACTAACCTTTCCTGGCTCTGAAGGGAAAATATGGGCTAGATCAGTGGTCCTTAAAGTTCATTCCCAGAACAGCAACACTGGGGTCCCCTGGGAGCTTGTTTGAAATACAATAAGTATTTCTACTTGCTATAGATCAGCAACTCTGGTGAGGGGCCCAGCCATCTGGGTTTTATCTAGCCCTCCAGGAGATCTGAGGCATGTTCAAGTCTGAGAAACACTAGGCTAGTTTGACGGGGGCTTTCAAGGTTGTTTGCTTTTGTTGTTTGTAATTGTAGTGAACTCTGTTGTTTCCCAATGAAATCTCAGACAGCTGCCCAATACAGAAAGTGGATTCGAGCAGAGTCCCTCTGGTTGACAGAGGGGCCAGGCCCACCCACTTTGACTCTCCCTTATTGTGAACACTTTGCTCAATAAGAATACCTGGTCTGTTGGGCATCCAGCCAGCAGAAGAATTCAGAGCTCATCAAGCCCAGGGCTGCCAGTGAGCAGAGCAGGTGCCCTTTTTGGCCCCCCACTCAGTGCTCTTAGCAGACAGCCCTGTGCATACAGGGCCTGATGTACAGCAGGGCCCAGGCCCCTGGGAGAACAGTGCTGAGGCTTGGCGGTACTGAGCTGGAAGGGTCTGTCCTGAGGATGCCCGGCCAGCTACTGAACCACATTTGAGAATGTGAGGCAGGAGCTTCCTGAGTTTTGGGGAGTCAGTAGACGCACTTCATATTCATGCTGGCTGCTTTCGGAGACAATATGGCACCATCTCATATTTTTTATATCTTCCTTTTAACTAAGCTCAGCAGATCGTGTGAAGCAGTCAAGAGGCCTACTGAAATACTCATCTGGACCCACAAACTCATTCTCTCTGTGTCTCCCCTCCTGCTATGTGCACCGATGAGTCACTTGAATTTCTTTTTTATTTCATTTTCTGAGATGAAGATGATGGTAAGGAGGAATCTGCTAGGAGGTGGGTATGGGGGAAACCTGTGGTTAGAGAACTTCACAGAAGAGGCCACACTGTTGGAGAAGCAGAAGGGAGAGTGCTTTGGGGACTATTACAAAGGGTAGATGATGGCTGGGCATTCTTCCCAGGCAGAGGACCAGAGAGAAGCCAGGACTAATTCCCTGATCTGAGGTGGCATCAGAGGACACCCTCATTGCCCAGTTGCACAGACCACACCACCAACAGGGGTGGGAGGCGCAGCGGGCATTGGGAGCGTGGGGAGAAGACAGGTGCTTGGGCTCCCTGGTGGCAGGAATGTGGTCAGCTACCTGACTCCGTGTGTGTGTGTGCCTCTCACTGTGAGGAGGAAGGACAGCTCCTCCAGCTGGGGCACCAGACAGTCACATGACAACATCATGCTCAGAAGCAGAGAATGGACCATGTCTTGGCAGGAACTGAAGTCCTCCCAGTGTGGAGAGACAACTTCTCTTGGTTCAAGCTGTGGAGCAGAACCCGTGTCCCCTCACATCTCTCTGCCTTGATTTCAATATCCAGAAATAGAGAGGAATAACATCAACTTGCTTTTAAAAAACTACATAAAGCAGGCATGATCCTATGAGCACCTCCCATTTGTCTAACATTACAAAGTGCTTTATATCCATGATCTCGTCAGATCTTCCAGTCAAGCCCAGGCACAAAGTGACATCCTTGTGAGGAAACTGAGATGCAGAGAGGTTAAGTGTCTTCCTGAGATCACACAGCAAGTCAGTGGTGGTACAAGTTTCCTGATTCCCAATTCATTGCTTTGTCTTAGATCCTGCTGCTTCCCCACGTGTGAAATGCAAAGATCATTCAGAGAAATATTGCTCCCAGTTGTGCCATTATTGTTTCTTTTTGTTCCAAATGCTTGCAATCTTAACAGACTATATTACCTTCCCCCTATTCTTGGAACTCAGCCTTTTCCCTCCAAAGACTGGCACCATGCTTCCTTGGGACAAGCTGGCAGGAGACTTAGCTGTGACTTTTGCCCTTTTTTCCCTGAGTCCAGACAGAATTCCTTAGGATTCCATGGGGTCATTCCATTTTCTAGTTCTCAATTAGAGTCCGTGGGAAACATTGCTTTTCTGTGAATTCCAGTGAGCTTGACTCTGTCTTCAAAGACTATTCAAATACTGAGATTGTCTGACTTTATAACCTAGAAAGAAAAAATTCAAGGGTATCCCCAGGGGTGGGATTATTGAACATGGTTAGGAATCACTGAGTTCAGATCCAGTTGAGAAGCAGGTAGTCTCAGGAGCTGGGCAGTTCTGGAGCTAGGGGCCTCTTCCCACCTGCTCATGTGGTGGAGGCCTCTCACCTGTCTCTGAATTCCCTTTTCACCACGTTTCTGAAATAGGGGTGGTAACAGCTGTCTATGAAATGCTTTGTGACCAGGCAGCAGGCATTGTACTGTGGCCAAGTATTATGGAACAGATGAGCTTTGTCTGAGCCTATCTCCCAAGGCATTCAAGTGTGGAATATTTGGGGGAACACAAAATGCCATTGCTGGAAGGGTATTTTAGTGGTTATCTAGCCAAAACATCTTCTCTCTAAATATATGCTCTGTGCACAACTCTCAAAGAGAGACGGTCCAACCTCTGCTTGCATGTTTCCAATGGCAGCAAGCTCACTATTGTAGAAAGACAGCCCATTTCTCTGTTGTACATTTCTGTCACAAAGCTCTGTCTTATAATGACTAAGAAGCTGGTTGCTTTTAATTTTCACCTTTTTGTCCTAGTTCTGTCCTCTAGGGAGTCCCCAAAGTAAATCTAACTTCCATTATAACTTCTACCCTCTTTTATAGAGGATGTACTTGAAGCTGGCTTCAATGGCTTTTCCTTCGAGTGAGCCTGTGATTGCCATCTGGTGTGGGTGACATGTTCATGAAGGGTTAGAAGGTGGCATGGAGGCACTGGATTCTGCCTTTGTCTCTTTCAGCCCTCGACAACTAGGAATGAGGCCCTTCCTATACATTCTCATATTACTGACTCCAGTAGATGCATGGCATTTGGTCCATTTTCCTATGCAGCTTATCAGAGTGCTGTTTATTGTACCTCTGCATGAGGATGCCGCCAAGCATTAATAAGAAAATTTAAAAAGGAAGGAAGGGTTAATTGACTGAGCAGAGGATGGAATGCTTCTATGATGGTTTCAGCTCTGAGGCAGAAAAGAAAAATGTTTGCTCTGTAGTGCACACCTATGGCCCTTGGAAGGGATATTTATCACAGATAGACTGGATTCTGTTAAGACATCTAGGGATTAGAGGCCACTAGTCCCTTCCTGCCATGAACAATCCTTAAGATTACAGAATTATATGAACAGCATTTCAAAAACATCAGAAAGGAGACTATTTATTCTATGCCCATGGTAAAGACTTTATAATACTCAAATGTCTGACATTCTAGGATTCATTTTGTGTTTGAGGAGCAAAGTGGGAAAGATTAAGGGATTTGAGTCCAAAAGCCTGGGCTTGGGTATGGGCTCTGCCACTTCTTGGCTATATAATTATTGGGCAAGTCACTTCACCCCTGTAAGTCTCAGTTTCTGAATCAGTAGGCAGAGAAAGAAAAATTCCTAAACTGTAGGATGTGTATGTTATTTTGAAGATTAAATGAGCTCAAGTTTCTTCTGTAAATTGGATTAACTATTGTCAACTTTAGAATGGTTTGCCCAAAGGTCCTTTTCTGGTTGTCCAAGATAACAAGTGCCAGTCTGTAATGTGACAGCTGTTTTTTGTACTTGGTTTTCTGTTAGAACACATAAACATAAGTTTGAGTCTTTATTAACCAGTCTATACACATTGGAGTTTAACATAACTCTTAAGTGCCTTTATAAATACTGGGAAATGAAACTCCTGTCTTCCACTTTAGTTTGAAATCTTTGTAATATTACAGACCCACACCCATATGTATGTGTCTGTTGTTTGTACCTTCAGCCTCCAGGAAAATATCACATTACATTCTAGAGAAATCATGAAATCATACTTAACCTAGGACCTTTTCTTTTTCCTATCATCCATTTATTCTTCATCTATCCATTAATTAATTCAACCAGTGACCACATTTATTGTGCCTGTGCTATGTGCTATGAAGCACCCAATGTGGCCCCTTGTCGAAAGAGCTCAAAGCATTGTTGGCCATATGAGATGCACACGCATAAGAGCAATATATGTCCTGGTGAAGTAAATACTAAATGATATTTATAAACAAGATGCTGCAGAAACTTGAAGAGGGAGCAACTAATTCCATCCCTTCACTAGCAGAAGGAGGATGGGGTATTTAGGCATTACCTCTTCAAGCAAGTAAACTCAAACACACACAAAACAATAGAATATGGGAATTTGGAGTCCTCATGGGCTTGGTTCCTGGCTCCCCCATTTCCCAGCTGTGTAGATTTGGGCAGTTTTCCATCCCTCAGCTTCCTCATCATAACAGCACCTATCTCCCAGAATTGTCATGAAGGATAAAAAAGATAATACAGTGTCTGACATGTAGCAGGAGGCCAATGTATGTTTGGTGATATTATTATCTCACACAGGATGTAGAGACTGAGGTGAGCCTCTATCGATGAATACAATTTTGAAAGATGGCAATGGAAAGCAAGGGCATTCCAAGTAGAGGGAATGGTCTGAGCAAAGGCCCAGAGGGACAAAGTTTTCCTAGAATGATGACAAGCCCTTGTGTTTGTACAGTGCAGTGTGTGGGCAAGCATGGAAACAGGCAGGGTTGGTGATGGTTGGAGGTATATAAGTAGGTCACCGATCTTAGAAGGCTTAGAAATCTGATCTTGGCTAATACGGGACTTCAAAGAGGAGTGCATGCTTCCAGGAGGGTGTGCAACTCATATGGAATCTTTGTGTTAACTACTTTCATGTACATAGAAGAAATTTAAAAATTCCTATTATTTCTTTTATAGATTGACTATGGACCCTGGTTGGATCCTTATGTCAAATGATTTCTTTTCCTATTTCCAACTAAAGTTATTCTGAGGGAGGGAAGGGGAATCTATGCCCCAGAGAGTCTATAAAGTACCCAAATTGTAGTTTTCATGGAGCTAGTTTCTTCAATTTATGGATTTTTTTAAAACCTGGATTTAACTAAATAAACCCTCACAAAATGGATAAGTGGCTTTAAAAGATTCCTGCAAAGAACCTGTGGATTGATAATAATACTTACAGCAAACACAAGGAACAAGAATATGGCAGAGTTGACTTTTCTCCTATTCCTGGCTTTCCACTGGCCATATTTCAGGGGTTAAAGCCAGCAATGACCTAATCAGATAAAGCAAGCAGTAGGCAAAAAAAAAAAAAAAAAAAAAATTAAAATTCTCAGGAAAAGTGTTTGAAATATGGGTTTATATTCACTGTTATTAATGATGGACTCTGCCTACCATGTTTGTTATGCCTTGAGATGATAGAAAAGATGGTATGATGTTATGAAGATTAGCAAAAGCATTCTTTTCATGTTTATCTCTTCTTTTATAATTTCTGTATTTGATGTATTTTTATAACGGGCATAGTATAATGGCTTGGTTTTTACACACACACATATCTATTTGGGGGCACAGGCAAATCTTTTTGACTGGTTGGCCTACTCAGAAAAGTTGGGAGGTTGCTGATTTGGGTGATGGAAGACCATTACTGGAGAGTCTTAAACAGTGGGAGGCGTGAACGAGGCTGTTTGGGGTAAGAAATTTCATCACATTTTCTCAAGAAAAAAAAGGTGGAGTCTGGAAGAGAGTCACTAAACAATTTAGCTCTTCCTTTTCCAAAAATGCTCTCTTCCCTGCTAAGACAGACTACAGACCTCCTCAAACAACCAGAAGGAGCTATGTAGGGCATGTTCCCTTAGCCAGGCTTTCTCTGGTTTCCTGCACAGGAAAAAGACTGCCTAGAACATTCTTCTGCTCATTTCCTCTCCTCCATAGCTCTTGCTTTATGGGAAGCCAATCCTAGAACCGCCCTCAGCTTTGACTACCAGTCGAGGTGCCTGAGCTTGTCCAGGGGCATGGGGGTTCCAGGCTGCCCTACCAGAAGGCAGAATTCCAAATGGTCAGAGGCATGGGCTCTGGAGTTAGAGAACCTACATCCAGCTGCACCAGCTATTCCTGGACTTACTTTGGCTGTTACTTGTTTTCTTTTGGCTGTTACCAGTTTCCTCAACTATAAAGTGGGGATGACCATCATACCTGTGTGGTGTGGTGAGGAGTAAAGAAGAAAATGAGTGTGAAAGACAGACTACAATTCCTGGCATAGAATACATTCCCAAGGAATGTGAGTTCTTCTCATCACAAAGGAATGAACTGGAGCATGGTCTGAAGGGCCCTGGGGAAAAAAACGGGGAAGGAAGCTTCCAGGAATACAGATCCTTTAATCTCCTTAAAGCAATATCCAAACAAAAGTATAAATCCCTATGGAAGCCAGCATGCTCAAGGATGCCAGTTTGGGGGCGGGGGAGGGCGGGGGCATAGATGGTTGCCTCTGAGTCACCCTTTCTCCTTGACTCATCTATCACCTCTGTCATCTATGGCTATTGCCAGAGGGTTTTTTTTGTGTGTGTGTGAGAAATTATGAAATAAATGGCCTGCACAGTGATGCCTGGGTGATTAGGTGAACTCCAGGCATGTGGCCAACTCTCCATGTACTTTAAACACCCTTAGGTTTAGTGGGCTGTACATGATTTAATTTCTTTGGAGGAAAAAAATGCTAATAACCATGTTCAGGAGAATTTACAGATGCAAAGTTAACCTCCTGATGCTTTACAGAGTGGGATTTACCCGAAGAAAAAGGTGTGGTTGGGTGGCAGGAGTTGGCCCTGCTCGTCCACAGCCACGCCCTCTAGTTTCCGTGTGTAAGCAAGAGCCTGGAGGACAGGCACAGGTAGGTAACCGTGGTGATAATTAAGTCATCACACCTTTGATACCGGGCTAGAGAATTCCCAAAGTGCTTTCACAGGTGATGATACTGATGGCAATGATGAGGAGGAATTCTTTTACTTTTCCTTCTATCTCCTCTTTTCTCTTTCAATCTCCCAGCAGTTCCTGTGGAAATATTATGATCCCCTTTTTATATGTGGCCCAGAGACTTTGAGGAGATTGATCAGAGTCACATAGCTGGACAGTGGGAGAGTCAGGAGAAAACTCAGGTCTTTAAGCTAAAGCAGAGACTTCTTTCCACTCTGCCACTGCTAGCTCCCTATTTTGTTCATGTGGCCTTCATAAAGTACTCCAGATCCCTTTGGTCTGCAGGGAAATTTCCTCTTCTATCAGATCTTTGTCTTTCTCAAGCAGATGTGGCCATTGCACTGACATCGCTTTGTCAGTTCCTCTGTGACAGCATTACACCCTATGGTGACTAACCTCTTATGAGTATCTCCCATGGACTGTGATCTCCTAAAGAAGTAGAGTGCTACCTGACTCATCTGTGGGTGCCCAGCACCCAGCTCAGAGCCTGGGATGTGGGAGATGCTTATCAACTCAATGATGAATGAATTAATGCCTCCAAACTAAATGTTCTCTGTACTCCTTTCTGCCTTTTCTATCTCTATCTGTACTGTTAGACCCAGCTTAGGGCCCATGATGTTATCCATCTCCTCTGAACCTCCACAGAATCATAGACTCAGCCATATTCTTAGAGCATATATATCTTATCTCTTCAGCCTACAGGGTTCTTGAGGGTAAAGATTACACCTGAGTGCCCAATGGGTCTTTCATGGGATCCAAGCAAGGTCTGGGCAGTGTGGGTGTGGGTGATGCCCAGGCCCATGTCTACATGGTTGCCTGCACTTGGCAAGAACTGGTGGGGCAGATCGGTGGCAGAACCCAAGGCGGCTTGACAGAGACCGGATTGGTAAGAGATAGAAAGAGCAGATGACCAGGAGCCTTGTCTTTACCTGGCTTATCACTGTGTCCTTTCACAACCGCAGAAACTGTGTCTCATGGACACTTTTGCTGATGGGGAATTCCTTGAAGGCAGACAATCGATCGCTGAAGTGATCAAGCTTTTGGGTGAAAAGTTATCACTGCAACTTGTTTGTGTAAAGAAGATGTGTGAACCAGCTGCTCATTGTCAGGAAGGAACAAATAAAAGGGATTCTGTGAACCAACTGGATGTGAAAGGGAACAAACGAGGAAACTGGGACACTGAGCTAGTTAGTGAGTTGTTGAACTAATAAGTTAGTTTATTTAAATGAGAGAGGGAGACTGCGATTAAAAGTAAATTAATTAAAGGAGTAACAACCAATACCTTCATCAAGTTCCCATACCAACAATTCTGCTATTGGAGATTTATTCTAAGAAAGTAATCCAAGACGGGGAAAAGGGATGGCAGAAAAGTGGAAAGAGAGATTACTGATAATAGAAGTGAATTGTAGATAGCATAAATGTCCCACAATAATTTTGGAGTGCTGATATAAATGACAATATATTCACGAAAGTAACTTTTTGGAGCCATTCAAAAAGGTCATAACAAAGATGACATTGGAATTGCTCAATGAATGATGCCTATGAAAAGGTAGTGAAAAATCATCTTTGTGCTTCATGTCCAAAATTGTGAGAAAATATGCTTTTTTGGAAAAGACAGGAAAGAATGAAAATAGATGATTTATAAAGATAGTAAGCTTGTGGGTGGCTTTTATTTCCATAATCATGGTATTATGTTTTGTATAATACAAAAAATGTTATGTTAATCAGATATTTAAAAGAAAAACATCTCAACAAAAGGTGTATTGCACCCAGCAGTCATTTCAGGGAAGCTAAACATTAGCAATGCTCCTTTTCATAAACTTATCTTCAAACACAGATCCAGTTTAGATTTCTTTTACTGGTAGCACATTTGAAATTGTGTACTTGAAAGTCAGAAAGACTCTGACCATGTAGCTATGGATATGGATAGGGATATAGATAAAATTTGCCTTAAAAGATAGACCTCATGAGTTCTCTTGTATATTAAATTCCTCATGCAAAATTTTATGAAGACTTGAAAGATTATGAATATGCAGATTTAAATGCCCTTCAAAATGCATGAGAGCTTAAAAGTCAAGAGAGACCAGGTTTAAGGAATCCAAGTGGGGAAAAGTTCTGCTCTTGTTTTCAGATGTTTCCCAGACACCCAGATACCACCTGTCTTTCCCAGGTCTCCTTGTCACTTAGTCCTGGGAGTCAGCCCTGCCAAACATCTCAGCAATTAGAAAACCCAGACATCTTTGAGCTCACAGATTAGCAATCTGCGTTCTCAATAAGTATCAAAGTTGACAGTAAGAAGGAAATCATCACAACAAAACCAAAAGCATTCCTTCCCCATTCTACTAAAAGACCTGGATGTCTGTCATTTAGGCCCATTTCTCTAGCTCTCAGAAAGAAACTCCAATTCTTTCTTGGGGATCTTAACACCAGATTATCCCATTCATCCACTTGCCTCAGACAACAGAAATTGGAATTGTTAATAAAATTATTAAAGCAATACTTAAATTAAAAAATGAACCAATAAGTTTTACATATCTCTATTAAGCATTGTGCCACGGATCACATATTATAAAGTATCATTATTGCAGAAAGTAATTATCCATGTCTATGACCTACATGACAATTTTCACAGACCTTTAGAGATGTAGTGCCCACAGTACTTAAATTTTTTCTAATTTTCTAAAATGCTGGAATGTTATAACAAAAAACATGGCAGTACAATGCTGAATTTATTCAAATTTATCTTTAATAGAGAATATACATTGATCTGGAAGATAGATTCTATAGTTAGTTTGGGGATTTATTTATATATGAATTCTCTCTCTGACTCTTCTGATTTTATTACATTTTATTGTAATATCACTTACATCGCATATTTGACACAGTAGTTTCCAATTAAGAGAAAACATTTTCTTTAAATACATAAGTAAAACTTTGAAAATGAAAAGTCAAACTTTGATGTGTTTGGTTGTTAATAGTTTGCAAGCAATAATTCATACCAAATAACAGGGGATAGAGTATATTCAAAATTAATTTTATTTTCTTCCATAATTCAATATTTCTTTGAGCATTTCTATTATTTTTCTTATTTCTTCTAGTGCATTTTATATCTTATTTTCACTAAATCTAATTTTTTCAATAACATTCTCTGCCAGGTGTTCAAGAATACTTGTCATGTCACCTTTGATGCATGTTGCTTTTTTTTTGGACAGATACAAAAAAATACATAATCTTTGAATTTTTTCAAAGGATGTGATTTCAATAAGCATAATTGAGGCTCATCTTTCATTAACAATATAAATTATGAACCATATAACACAAAGAATTCTTCTGATTTTGGGGTCAAATCCCACTTATGTACTTTTTTTTTCCTTATCATACATATTAGTGCCATTATAGGCTTGCCTTTGGGAATCCTTTCTTTTTAATCCACTTTATTGATACATATTAACATGAAAAAAATTATACCTACTTAATATATACAACTTTGCAGATAAGTATACATCCATGAAATTATTACTACAATCTATGCCATAAACATATCCATCCCCTCCAAAAGTTTTCTTCTGCACTCATGTATTATTACTATTATTATCATGTGTGATAAGAACACTTAAGGTCTACTGTTTTGCAAACATTTTAAAGTATAAAATACAGCATCATTACCTATAGGCGTTATGCTATATAGTAGATCTCTAGGACTTACTCTTCTTTTATAACTAAAACTTGCACCGTTTGATTAATATCTCCCCATGTACCCCTCTGCCCAGCTCCTGGTAGCCACCATTATGCTCTCTGCCTCCTCTATGAGTGTGACTATTTTATATTCCTCTTATAAGTGGAATCAGGTCAAAATGGATTAAAGACTTAAAGTTGAGATCTGAACCCATAAAACTCCTAGAAGAAAACACAGGGAAAAAGCTTCTTGACATTGGCCTTGGCAATGATTTCTTGGATATGACACCAAGAGCACAGGTGACAAAAGCATGGTAGACAAGTAGGATTACATCAAACTAAAAGCTTTCTGCACAGGAAACAATCAACAAAATGAAAAGGCAGCATACAGAATGGAAGAAATAGTTGCAGACCATGCATCTGATAAAGGGTTAATATCCAAAATATATAAGGAACTCCTACAATTCAATAGTAAACAGCAAACAATCCAATTTAAAAAATGGAAGAAGAAACTGAAAAGATATTTCTCCAAAGACATACAAATGGCAATCTTTTAAATAAATGCCAAAAGCTGAAAACTGCTTTTTTAGTTTTTTTGACTTAAATCAAAACCTACACTTTTTTATAAGAAATGTAAAAATCAGTGAAATTAATTTTGACTTCCTTGGTTTCCTCTCTGGTACCATTCAATGACATGTATAATAACTCTTAGTTGTTCAATATGATTTAACCTCTGGAACAATCTAGTTGTATAGGAAAATAAATAGTATTTGCTTTTTAAAATTTTACATTTTGTTTTTGCACTTTAGTCATCAAATAGTCCTATTTTGAAACCACCATCTTAATTAATGAAAATTCATTTTGGTACTTTTTATTTGTCTTCCATATTTGGGACATTCTGACATCTCATTCTAAATCATTTCTATCAGATTCAGAAATTTTCCTGAACAAATTGATCCATTTGTGCCATGAAAAGCATCATCATGTTTGACTAAGAATTGGCTAAATAATATAATTCTGAGAACTTCATACTAACATTTGGATATTTGCTTTATCTTTGTTGTAATTTATCAATTGTTATTTGTTCCAGCCTTTCTTTTCAGTTCATAGAAGTTTTCCTGTGTGCAAGTCAATATGCTCATTTCCATTATTTCTATTTTAAAGAACTAGGCAGACTACTTCTTTCTTTTTCTCTTCAAATTTTCTTCTTTTCTTAGATTTTCCTGTGCTTTTTCTATTTTTGTTATCATCTAGATTGTTCTCATTTTCAATAATTTTAAAATGTGCTGTCTAATTTGATAGAAACTAGCCACATGTAGATATTTAAATTTAAATCAATTAAAATTTAATAAAAATTAAAATTTAGGTAAGAATTTCTCAGTTGCACAATCACATTTTACATGCCCAATAGCCACACATGTCTAATGACCACCATTTCAGTAGCACAGATGTAGAACATTGCCATCATAACAGAAAGTTCTACTAGACCACTAATCTAAAGGATTAGAAAACAGATTATTAATTGGATTCAATATGCATAAAATTTGAATATATTTTCATTAAAAATGTAAATGAAAGTAAATGTAAAAAATTAAAATTACTCTCCATATGCATTTTCAAAAATATTTTAAGTATAAAGTCATTAATTAAACTTTAAAAGGAAATTATAAATTAATTATAATCAGTAGATATAAGCACTTTAAATAAATATTTTTTTAAAAAGCTAATTTTTTACATTTAATTTTTAAAAATTTAATTTAAGTCTTAACTTATTTCTTTACAAATTTAAACTATTTACAATGCTATATATAGGTTTTAATACCTACTTAGTGGAAAATGTTATGAATCTGTATCACACTTATTATATAGATTATGTCCTAATATACATGTATGCAAATTCCAGAGTAAAAGAATTGTTTAATTTTGCAAAATATTCCTCAGCTGCCATGTAAAACAGTTGGAAATCCATGCTCATTCAGGATAACATCCAGGGTCATGAATTAGAACTTAGAAGAAAGGAAATGAACATGGAGCACTATTTTCTTATCAAGGATCTATCAAGGTTTATGTTTTCTGAGAGGAAGGATTTGACAAGTTAAAAGCTGCTTAATTTCTCTTACCTAAGTGCCTTACCCATTCAAGTCCTCCCTGGACTCCGGAGTAGTCTCCATCTGCAAAGCTGGTAGTGGCACAACCCCCAGACTTCCACAGCATCCAGACACAGCTGCTCTTCATTTCAAGGACACAGAGCAAGAGACCTGAAGATCTGGGGGCCTGACTGGTGTGTGTCACAAGAACAGATGGTTTTGGTTGTGGGTCTTGTTATGCCAGCTCTGCGTATTGGGTCATGAATGACAGAAGGGCCCATGTCTTCTTTCCCAGATTTCTTTGTTTTCATGTTTGTAATATGCAATGATTTCTATCCTCAAAGGTGCATCCATTGGCCCTCTTTCCTGGGTCTTCGGGCAGCATTGTCAAGAGTCATATGGCTGTGTTGTGACAGGGCTAAGAAGCACGAGTGGGGCGCTTCTAGAGCACAGCAATGGATGAAGCCACTTCCGTGAGCTACACATCAGGCCTTCTCAAGGGAACCCAGAGAGAAAGGCAGTATTAGTCCTCAAGCCCATTTTACAAAGGGCAGACTGAAGCTTTAGGAGAGGAAAGTAACTTGCTCAAGATAACAGAGCTGGAAATAGACAGAGCCGAGGTTCAAAACCAGGATTGTGTGCAGAGCAAGCTCTGTGCCTCCCCTCTCCACATCCCCCTTATCTAGATGACTGAGCCGTGGTGGGCGAGCCTCTACCCCCGGGAGTTGGTCACCTGAAGGAAGCTCTTTCTGAGAAGACATTGGTGCTGAAAGCCACCTTATCTGTGGCTGAGGGGAGCAGGACTGAGGGTTGATGTGATGAAACCTGAGTGTGGATCCCCAGCAGGAAGGTGATTGGGAAGAGGGTTATTGTCACCACCACACAGATCTACTCTGCCTCAATATATTGGTATAATACATTGGCGTTTGCAGGACAGGCCACATGCCTTGGCGTCTTGTTAAGAACCTCCTCAGTCTTGCCCTAACCAACTTATCCAGGTCCCTCCTCCATCCCCACCTACCTCCTGCCAGCCCTGATTTTTGTCTCCACAAACTCCCTATTTTAAGAGTCATGCTCCTTTATCCCCCTCACCTTTGAGTGTGCTGTTCCTCTGCCTAGAATGACCTGTTTCATCCCACCTGTCTGAAGAAACCTTACTCATCCTTCAGGCTGTGATTCAAATGTCACCTCCCAGGTCACCTGTTCCCGATCCCCACAGGGAATTGATCGCACCCACCTCTGAGGCCTCTAGAGTTTCATTCCCACCTAAGTTAGAACCCCACCGTCACAGCAGACTATGATACTTACCTCTAGACCGTGAGCTCCTGCAGGACAGGCCATTTCACACTGGCCTTTGCATTCTGTCCATCCCATCCCCAAGCTCCAAGCACAATCCCTAAAGCATAGCAGGTGCTTAGTAAGTCATGAGTGTTGAAGGAATGAACAAATAAGAGCCAAGGGAAGATGACCTTGATGGTTTGGTTTCTCGGGAGGAGACATTGCCTTCAGCACCCACCACCCCCTGTGAGCCATGTCCTATCCATGGCATTGAGCCCCTCTCTGGAGCCGTTGCCCCAGCAGGAGAGTAGGGTGGGGCTGATGTGAAAACAAACAGGGAAGACAAAAACAAGGGGTGTGTTGAAACTTTGAAAATATTCTGTTCCTTGGTGTTCAAACTTGCCACGCCTTCTAAATCAGGTGGGTTCTTAGTCCAGTGCCCTGAGAGGACCTTTTGTGGGTAGTGGGCTATGGGTTCAGGGCCGAGGGGCAAGAGGGACAAGGGAATGTGAAATTGGCTTCCTTGTTTAGCTTTTCTCTTTGTGCGTGTGTTTGTCTTTCCAGACAGAAGAAACCCTGACCTGCCCGGCTTTCATTGCTGAATTATTTTGACACCTTGGCTATTGCATCACCACAGCACATTGTTTTGTCAGGGCTACTGCACTGGGGTGTATCTAGGCTCTGGGAGACTCACTGACAGGAAACAAGTTCTGACAGCCAGGGAAACATGGGACCCAGGAAGCATTGTAAGGCAGGGTGGGGAGGGGTGGGGAAAGGAAGGGAGAGGACATGCTTGGTGCGGTGGGAAGAGAATATCTTGGGAAAGGTGGCAGCAAGGTTAGCAGAACTGGGTGTCCCTGGAAGATTTCCCAGGCTGGGCTTCAGGGAGATTGTGCCCAGGCAGGCAGATTGGCATGCTACAGGTCCCCAAGAGGAACAGAATTAGAGAGAGAGCTAAGGCTGTCATTCTAGGGACTACATCTGATTGAGAACTTTTCTTTACTCTGGACCTGCTGCCTCTCCTTAGAAACAGCACCAGATTTGGAGTTTTTCTCACAAGCCCCCAAACGCTCCTTACTTAAACAGTCTTCAGACAAAAATGGAAGAAACCATCAGAACAGTCATAAAGCCCTTCACAAATAGTACTATTCCAGCAGTTAATACTGAGGATTCTGAAAGCAAACATGATCAAACAGATTGTCAAAATTGTGAACCAAGGCCCCAGTAAAGTACAACCCCAGCAATGTTTAATTTCAGCCTGTAACTATTGTATATGGAGGGACCCAGGGAGCAGATGTTCAGGAGAAGAGAAGCTACAAGCTTGAAGATCTTGACACTTGAAGACAAAGCAGTGTGTTTCAGTGGTGTGGGCCTGGGGTGGGGCTCTGGAGACCTGAGTTTTAGACCAACTCCTCATTTATTACTTTACATAGGTAAACCTAGATTTCTCAACGATAGCGTAAAATCTTAGTGGGGTTTGTGTTCCTGGGGTGTGGGGTTATGCAGCAAGACAGGGAGGCTGAAGTTCAGTACCATGCATTTTCCTGGAACACCTTACCTGATGACAAACACTTTAAAACATTATTTTTCTTTCAAAATGTAATTCACTTGTTCAGCAAATATTTATTGAGCATTTACGACATGCTGAGTACTGTTTTAAACACTGTTTTGATATCAAAGTAAACATGGATGTATTGTGGGAAAACATGTGCAATTTACACGATCTAAGGTAAACAGGGGTTCCCAAAATTATTTTTCACATGCAGTGGCACTTCTGGTGTGTCCATGCACTCTCACCTCCAACCAAACAACGCATATGTGTTCTCCTTTGTCCCTGGGCATACTCCAGCAGATAGGTGTGACAGTGGTCTTGAGTCCCTTTCCAACAGACAGCCTACATGGTCATGGCCACCTGTAATTAAGCAAATCTTCATTGTTGACAACAGTCTGGATATTCATATCCCCCCAGGCAAAAGTGAGGAAAGGAACTGACTTTTCATAAGCATCACCACCTGCCCACAGGTGATAAGTGTGTCACAAAAAGTGTGTCACAATCTCATGTGATCTTCACAACCATCCATGTGCAATGTCAGGGTCACTGGCCCCGTTTGGAGGCTCAAGAGAGGAAGAGACCTTGAGAAAGCGTGAAGAGGTTTAGAGATTTGTCCCAAGCCTCAGTGCTGGTAGCTGGAAGAGACAAGAGTTCGTCCTGCCTTGGCCTGGCACAGAGCCACTCTTTTTCTCACTCTGTGACCCCACCCTCTGCAGGTGATGGGGGCAACGTCACTTTTTACCTTGATATCTCTCCCTATCTCACAGCACGGCAATATAATCTTACACTCAGGTGCTAAGGACACAGTATTAGAAAGCAGATGCACGTGACCCCATCTACTTGAACACAGATGTCAGGACTGGACAAGATTGTAGAGATTGCTCAACACCTTTGTTTGCAGAGAGGAGATCTGGGGCCTAGGTTCTAAAATGAACATTTATGGAAAGAAGCTTTAATGTTGGCAAGACTTATATCAAGGTCCAGCACTTCAAGGTCTCTGGGACCCTGAAGTTCCTTAAACTCCCCAAGACTCACTTCTCTATAAAATGGGATGGAAGGGTGAAATAATGTCACATGCAGGAGGCTCTTGTAAAGCTTATATGAAGTTATGTGTGTGCAAAATTTTTAAGCCCTGAAGTGCTATATGCATCTATGTTCTCCCCACAGTGACCCAGTACTCAGATACAGCCCCCCTAACTCCCAGTTAAATATCCTTTCTACTGACCCTTAGTGCTGCTGCCCCTCCCTGCTGCTGCACAGAAGCCGCAGCCACCCCTCTAACCTTCAGAACAGACTCATAAATCCTTTGCAAAGGAGTGGATGAGTGTGCATGTTGGTAACCTAAGAAAATGGAGCAAACAGTTCAAGGTCTCTCCTGACCCTAAGATGCTCCGTGTGGGAGAAAGCACACCACACAAACAGCCTGCTCAAGGCCCGGAAGGAGCTGGGCTCTCTACTCAGAGCAGCCGAGTTGATGTCCCTGCCCTCCAGGAGCAAGTTCAGGCAAGGGGAGCTTCCCCAGAGGAAGTGACTCACTCAGGGAGTGCCGTTTGATATGGCAGATGTGGGGCAAATCTGTTTTGATCATCACAACACCAATGATTCCCCCACCTTGGGGATGGCCCCAAGGTTGATGCCCCCGCCTTGTTCCACCCACACTCACCCCCACATTTCCATACCCCCCAGTTACTCTTCAGGCTCTCTCTGAAGCCACAAGGGGAGTTCATGGGCAAAAACTCTGCCAGGCTGTGCCAGACATACCACAGCAGCCTCCAGCTCCCTTGGGGTGCCCTCTCCAAAGCTTCCCAAGTGCTATCCTGCTTTCACCACACCAACCTGGAGAGGAGAAATATGAAAAACATCCACCCCTTCATGGCCTCCTTGGGGAAACTAAAGCCCAGAAAGGATTCAACGTCTGCCTGTAAATCGGCATTATAAAACTTTAGAATCAAGGAATCAATAGCAGCTCCTGCTTCTCCTACACAGCCACCAGGCCATTCCCACGCCATGCCGTGTGGCCTCCTGGGGAGCAGTGGCTGGGTTTTCATAGGCTGCGGTGCACCTCCTAGCACCAGGCACTGCACATAATAGGCACTTTGCACAATGCTAGTCAGTGACTGAGACTCTAACTTACTTCTTTCTGAGTTTCCTGTTTCCTCATCTATAAAATGCCAGGGTTAAGTAGATGCTCTCTGGGACACTTTCTATTTCTAACCGGTATTTTCATGCAAGCTGAGTACATTCATTTGGTAAATGGTAGTAGTGGAAATCAGATTAGGGAAGTAGGTTGGACTCACAGGATCGATGGAAGGCCTACCATTGGGCATACAGGGATTAAAATTGAGGGAGAGGTGTGAGAGATAAGTGCTTTTCTCACAGACCCCAAAGCCTAGGGCAATATCACATCCTCACCAATAGTGGAGACAGGACAAGATGGCTGCTCAGGGGAAAGAAGCTCTACAAGCTTGGGAGTCCTGAGAACTGGGCTCCCGTGCAGAGCCTGACTTTGTTTTGCTGGGGGATTACTTCCTTTCTCTGGACCTCACTGGTTTTATGTCATAAATTTCCATTCTTCTACAATGTCATGAAAAGGAAGATCTCTCCCTTGACAGCTAGAAGATTCCCCTCTCCTACTGCCTGGGATTCTTTCTTCAAAGCATGGGTCATGGGGCTAACACTGCTCATTTTTACATGGGGGCTCTTCGGCACAGGCCATGACCTTAGTCCTGACTCTGCATGTCCAGAAATTTGTAGAAACCTGAGTACGTTATAGACTTCACACATTAGGCCCATCTTGATTATCCCCAAATCCCATAGTAACTTATGGCTTGTTAAATAATGTTTAAATTTGAGATTGTTTTTCCCCCCAATCCATTGTAACTAGTAGTTCATTCATGAACTAATATCATACAACTGATCAGGCAGGCTTCAGTCTCAGCTTGATCCAGGTCTTAGTTCTGGCACACCCAGTAGAATGTGACCTTAGTCTAGTTCTTTCCCCCTCTCAGCTTCCTAGTCTGTAAAAATTAATAATTTTTGCCTCATGGGTTGTTAAAAGAATTAAATTAAACAACACAGATGAAGTGTTTGTCCTTGTAACAAGTAGTGTTAAGGAAATTTACTTTCTTTATTGTTCATCTTTATGTAGAGTCCAAATCCATCTCTCTGTAACAATTACCATCCTCTGGGTCTTAGCTCTGTCCTCTGGGGCCATGCAGAATAAGTCTAATTCCTCTTCCACATGGCAATCCTTCAAACAATTCCATTTAACCACAACCCCTTTACCTGCCAAAGGGCCTCACCAGAGAAACTGAGGTGGTATAAAGTGTATCCAGGGCCTCACCACAATTGGGAAGGAGAACCAAGAAATGCTGACTTTTTTTGGCCTGGAGTGACCACTCCAACCTCTTCCTCCAAGAAGAATGGGGTGAGCCAGAGCTCCTGGAAAACTGGACTCTGGCAACACATGACATTAAAGTGTTCAGACATGCCACTCTGATGTCGCATTAGCTCAGGATATAGCTTTATTTTCTTAACATAGAAGAAAAGCACAGCTGTAGAATTTTTAATATTATCGTAAGTATGGCTGTGCACTAAAGGTTTCCAGGAATTTTTTTCCGTGAGAGCACTGCACCCAAGTGTACAACTTTTTTATATCTATGAAATCCTCTTTTTTCTATTATGCAAAGACCTTCTTTTAAATTGTTTTCTAACTTTTCAACTTTAAACTATTGAATCCTTGAGTGACTAATGTACTCTGTCCAGTTGAAACAATTTCTAGAGCAAGACAGGGTTTAAATAAGTAAACAAATACTAGAATGAATTGCTCCATTTTTTTAATGGAGATCATAAGAGTTCTATTTGCTACCTTTCTACCTGCTTGGTATGTGAGTATTATTTGATCCCATGTTTTGATCTCACGGAAATTGGACCACTAGCAAAATGTTCTTATCACCCCATCCCATAACATAGTGCATAGGTAAATTTCCTGTCTCTCATTGCTTTCCAGGGTTAAACTGCTATGACCACAATTCCAGGGTTCTGTTATGACAATTTTGTAATACTAGAAATTTCTTTATTCCATGGTAGGCATCCTGGTCAAGTTAGCACCGAAGGCCATAAAACTTTTTCTTTCTTCTTTTTTCCTTATCAGTCTTAATGTCCAATTCATTGAATATTTATCATACAGAATAAATCTGGTAACTACTTTTATTAATCATCTTTATCTACCTGCAGAACTTCCCATATAGTTTTTGCCCACTGGGTTCTAAGATGGCCCCCAAATTGGTTCCTTCTACCTTTCAGACCTGGAGCAGCTGGAGTTCTGGGCCAGTTGCCTCCAGGAGCAAGCAACCTTGTCTGCTTCCCCCAGTATAAACATGAAGGACTATCAGTGTCTTGTGTACCATGTTATAGAAGGGGCTGAGAAGCACTGAGCTTCATTGCATATTTTAGGTCTTTCAAAATGCATAATTTAACTCTCATATTGTGGAGACAATTGAAACTAGCCATTTTTTATTTTCTTTATATATATATATATTTTAAGTATATTTATGTGGAAACCTGTCCCTTCATGTGACCTGGTAACCATCGGTTGGTCACCCCTTTCTGATTTCATTTACCGTCTGAAGAAGAGTAGCTATAGCTTAGAAGACTTAGCTAAAATCTCAAGAACTCCATCATATAAACCAGGAAAACATTCTCACCAGCCAGCTTCCCTCATGTGCCTGCAACAGCCCCACCCTCAGAACCTGTTCATTTGGCTCACATTTAATTTCCTCTAAGAAGCCGTCTTTGACCCCTCACACTTCATCCCTCAAGTTAGAAATAATCTCTATGTTCTCTGAATTCCTATAGTTATTCTGTCCTTTTCTTACAACATTTAGCAATTTTTGAATCCTGGTCAGTCAAATGGGAATAGCTTTCCTGGAATGTAAACTTTTGGGGGGTCATGTCCATGCTTATTTTCAAAATCCCTCAAAACATTCCTGACAGAACCTGAATTACACATGAAAGACACTTAACCAGCTAAATGAAAGACAAATTAACTTGAAACATCTCTTTGCTTTGGCAAAATTTGGGAATTCAAATTCCTAATTTGGGAATTCAAATTCCTTAGGAAATATTTTGGGGAGCATTTTGGGAGGGATTCAAAACATTCTGAAAACTTATGGCAGCTAAATTTTAATTTTAATAATGCAATCTAGACAAAACCAAAAATATATGGAAAACATTAAACTTTGCTAGTAAACAGAGAAATACAATGAAAAAAATCTGAAGCACTGTTTTTTATATATTAAAGTAGAAAAAAACTTCAAGCACACAGTCAATGCTTGGAAGAGCTGTGGTTAAATTGGCTAGTGAAGTTTTAAATTAGCACTTTTTTTAAGCATATTCAAGAGTCATAAAGATGCCCAGGCATATTTCCCCATTCACAGGAACCATCCCATTCCAAGGAATTTTAGAATTCGTAAAAAAGTAACAATTCAACAACAAAAACAAAAACAAAATATGCAAAATGCACAAAGATGTCCATGACAGCATTCACTATAATAGAAAAAAAGCCAAACAACAAACAATAACAAAACTGAAGACAATCCAAATATCTAAGTAGCAGAACGGTTTTATTTATTATAAACAGCATCAAAACTTGTCTTACCTAGTCATTAAAATGCAAACCTTAAAAGAAGAATGCTCATTATATAATGTTAAGAAAAAAATCAGGCCATAAAATGAATCATGCATGCATCATGATGATAATAAGAAATAGACAAGAATGTGCAAAAATACAGATTGTTGAATATGGTGCAGGATTCTGGCTTGTTTTCTGTTTTAGTCATTACATCATCTTTTCAATGAGACTGAATTTTAATTAAAAACAAAGTCTCTTTAGCTTTGTCCTTGTATAAATTCCCAGAGAGAACACATTATTCTTATTCATTTCTACCTTTGCTACTTGTCTTTGATTTGGACCTGTTCCATCTTCTCCCACTTTCCACTCCCCTAACTACACTGAAGACTCTCACCAAGCAAGGAAGCAAAAGGCACCAAGGTCAGCAGAAGTCATGTATCTGAATCAGCAGACATCAGAAGACAGGATCTGATACCTCATCCCCACCATTGCAAAGGCAGACCTAGATTCTTCAATGACCACAAGTGGCCTTGGTTTGACAGGCCTTGCCAGTAAGGCACAATGTTCCCATCCTCAGAAATAGTCTCCAGCAGAGCTTCCAGGGGCCCATAAAAGTCTGAACTCTTGGAAGAATGTGACAATTCTGGCATCAAACACAGATTCGTCATTTCTATAATAAGACAATGTTCAGTTGCATCAGGCTTTTTTAGCAGGGCCAACACTTAGCAAAGTTTTGAGGTTGACAAAGTGAATGTTCGCACAGCCCAAGACTCCTTTCCTTGCCTCCAGATGATCAATAAAATTATCTCACATTACAATTCATAGTGCCCTTTCACAACTCATTACTTACTTGAATCCTGGACCAGCCCAGTGAGGTCAGTGTTATTGTTAACTTCACTTTTCAGAGCAGGACACTGAGGCTCAGGGAAGTGAAATGACTTGTCTAAGGACACACAGCAAGTCAATGACTGAATGAGGACACAAGCAGAGCCTGACCTCCCTCTTCCTCCACGCTGCCTCTCACCAGTCCAGGGGAAGAGCTGACCCAGGGCACTGGCTCACACCAGTACTGAAAATGCTGCCCGCCCAGGGGTATCTGTGAGCTAAAGGTAGGCAGAAAGGGAAGACAGTGCATGACCTATAAAAAGGAAAGTCAAGAGGGTTCCTAAGGAGAAGCTGAACTATCCTGACCTTAAGTTTCCCTCCCCTGAGACCAGCTCTGGGGACTATAGAGGAAAAACATTAAGTTACAGAGAAAGCTGTGAGAAACTCCTGGAGAGACAGAGCTGTTGTTATAGGGTGTGTATGTGTGCCTGGAATGGTCTAAACTAAGGCAGAGAGTATTGAGGCTGCTGTGGCAGGATAAGACTTCTAAAGTTCTTCACCTCCCCTCCATCCACACCCTCACTGCAGTGGGGCAGGCCAGGCTGGAACTTAGATCTGTTGGGCAAGGGTTGCTCAGGTTTAAAACCAGGGCCATGCGGAGGTCCTGTGTCTGAGTGGGCACAAAGATGGACTAGTCTCAAGTGGGCACTGCTTTCTCCTTCTAAATGCTCAGGACTGATTACAATCTCTTCTTCCAGATACTAATTCTTCCCAAAGTAAAGAACACATCTGAGGAGCTGTTTGAAGGGGTAAAGGGTGATTAGCTCTGCTTTTCTGATATCTGTTACGTGCCACTCGAGGCTCACCCTCCATCCTCAACCTGAGTTTAAACATACCGGTGCCAGTGTAGATGGAGATCTAGCCTTCAGCCCTTCTGCCATCCCCACTGCTAGACAGAGTAGCCCATAACCCCAGAGGAATAGAAGCTCATGGGTAGAAGAGAGGCACTAACATTTCCAAAGAAAAACAACAAACCGAGTTACAGATTCCATAGGAACCAGAGGTATTAGAACTGATAGATCAATAATTTATATATATTTTTAAGAATTTATTTCATTTTTTATATTTAAAAAACAAGGGATGATATTAGCAATATATAATGAAAATAAACTACAAAAAGAATCAAGTTGAAATGTAAGTATAAAAGTGTAATAGTTGAGATAATGAATACAATGGATGGTAATTAGTAGAATGGGGACTCACTTGAATGAATTCATGAACTGGGAGATGAGATTGAGGAATTCTCCCTAACAGACAATTACTTTAAAAATAGAAAATATAAAAGTTAAGGTATAAATGGCAAAAGTAGTTCCAGAAAGAAAAAAAAAAGATATAAATGGAGAGGAGGAAATATTTGAAGGAATAATGGAGATAATTCCTCCAGAATTAATGGAAGATAAAAGACCTCAGGTTGAAAGAAACCACAGAGAACAAAAAAGGAGAGATAAGGAAAATTATACTCTTAGAACATAAATTGTGTTGAAATTTAGGGATATCAAAGATAAGGTAAAATTATAAAAACCTCCAGAGAGAAAGAAAGATGATCATTTACAAAGGACTGAGAATAATGTTGCTATCAGGTTTTTCAGCAGTATGCAAAGATACAAGAAAGCACTGAAGTGTTTAAAAAATTTTGCAAGCACAGAATTTCATATCCAGCTAAACCATCATTCAAATGTGAAGGCATGATAAAAATATTCTGAGACATACAGAATCTCAGAATGTTTGCCATGCAAAAACCCACTTGTAAAACTTTTTAAATTACATACATACAGAGAGAGAGAGACAAACCTAAGGAATGATAGAAGAAGTATGTGAAGTAAAGGTGATAAAATGCCGTTTTAAAGTTTGTGGTTTCCTTAAAAAACAACTGAGACCTCAGAAAAAAGAAAGCAAAAGTGTATCCATAAAAACAAGACTTAATAGCTTAGATTAACTCAATATGATGGAGTAGGGGGAAGTCAAGGGACAGCAGAGTATATTAATGCCTTTTTCTTATATGAGAGAAAACATAGACAACTTTAAAACAATAAATAAAGGAATGAAAATCAGAAAAAAAGTGGAAAAATTGAAATAATTAACTAAAAGATTAGAAAGAGTCCTAATATATGGACTCTATATGAAAATGAGCTAACTTGCCAACTGAAAAACACAATACAGTTACCTGCTATTCACTAAACACATTCTAAAGCAACATACATGCCAAAGATGTAAATGATATGATGAAAAATGATTAATCAGGCAAGTAGAACAATATAAAACTGGTGTCAATATAGTATTATCATATAGTATGAAGATCACAGCTTTTATTCCAAAACTAGTAAAAAGCTGTAAGAAAGGAAAATTGCCTAGCTGTGCCACTTACTACTACAGATGTAAACATTCTAAAGAATGCTTTAGTAAATCAAATCCAATTGTTACCATATAACACACTGAGCTCTCCTCAGGTATACTAGGGCAATTTTAATATTAGAAAATCTACACTCATAATTCAGCATATTAGCTAAATATTGCTAGTATATACAACAGGAAAAGGAGAAGAAAGTAGGGGCTTAAGAATTGAAAAGGAAGAAATTAAAATTAACATTATTTTCGGATGATGTGATTTTTTCAGACCAACCTTCATAGTTATTTCTGGTGAGGTTAGTCAAGGCTGGAACTGGAAGTATAAAACCACTTAGCAAATAGCTTGATATTATCTCATAAAATTGAAGTTTATGGACCCTATAGCCCAGCAATTCTATTCCTATGACAATGCTTAAAAGAGGCCTTTACATGTGTATACATAGGAAATGCAGATAAGAAGGTTCACAGCACTACTGTATATATTATCAAACAAAAATTCCCATCAAAAGGGCATATTAGAGCTGTTTATATGATTTCTTTCTCATGATATTAAGAACAACATTAACAAAATACGCTTTTAAAGGAATACATATACATTAGATTAACCTATTTAGAACGGAAAGCAAAAGAATGATGAACACAAGATTCATGGTGGTTACTTTGGGAGGGGCTGGCAGGGCTTTAATGGTGGGAGACCGCAGGGGAAGATGTGGTCAAGTTGCTGTCAAGGTCCTGGTTTTCACATTGAAGGGTCATTCACAGATGCTTATGACATCAGATTAACTAGGTACATAAATACAGCAGTGCCACACATGAAAGAGGGATAATGATCAATCCAGTTCTAAGTCCCTGAGATCTACAATAAATTCTTCTAATGGGAGACTTTAAGAACTGAGGCCCTGGAGGTAGAGGTTTCTTTGAGCAGGAGAGCTGTGTCATGCATTTTCATGACCATTTGCTCCATTATCCCCGTAGGCCTGCCTAGTTTCTGAAATACTGGTTCCAAACTGGTTTTAAAGATCATGGACAAAGACCCTTAATTTCCATGCTCAGACACCCTGATGTTCACCAGAGGCAGGCACTTGCTTCCCCTGCAGCAGTAGTAAGCTATCCAGTCTCCTTACCTAAGCCCCACTCTCCCTTACAGTTCGTCTCCATACTGCCTCCAGAGTGTCTGACCAGACTACTTTTCCTGCATTGTTATCCCTAGAATCAAGTCTTTGTCTGGGTACTGTGGGAGTTCAGTGATCTTTCCCCAGCAAAACAGCTCTGTGTTACCCACCAATTTTTGAATAGTTTCTGCAATTTCGCAACAGCCTGCCTTTGCTCTTGCTAGTCAGTCTATCTGAAGTGCCCGAATCCTCATTTGTTGACATTTCACTCCTTTTCAAATCTCAGTTCCTCTTCTTCCTATTCTATGACAACCTGGAGGGAGGGGACAAAGGGCAGGGAGGGTGCAACTATCCAGGTGCCCAGGGATCGCTATGGTTTTAACATGAACAAGTTTAGATGTAAGAGTTAAGCCAGTGACAGAGTCTGCAAATCAGATCCAGGTTGCAACTGAGGCTTGATTCTTGTGACCCCCCAACCTGTGTCAGTAGGGCCAGCCAGGTGGGCCTAAAACTCTGATCTCTTTCCCGCAGGTGGTGTCTAGGCAACAGTATGAAAAGAGTTTGAGCCTTGGAGTCAGAATGACTTGAATCAATTCTGCATCTACCCTTTAAAAGGCAACAAGTTGATGGAAATTTAAATATTAGCACTCTGAACAAATGAGAGAATAATTTAAATAGTGCATATGATTCTGCTTATCATTTCATTAAGTTAGCAGATGTACCTACCCCAGCAAGCATGGGATGACACACTGGAATCTGTTGCATATGCAAAACCACATATACTTTCTTTACTGACAAATTAAAGGATTTCCAAGGTAATTTTAGCTATGAGCAATATTTGTCTTACTCACTGATTTTGAAATTTTAACCTCTGGGTGAGATGCTACTCCACTATATAAGCTGTGTGTGTGATTTTGAACAAGTCTTTCAATCTCCTTGAACTTTGATTTCCACATTTTTTATTTCTTTTAGGAATGTGGCAGGTTGTGTTTTCTAAAGATGATTCAGCAACACCTGCATCCCACCTGAGTTCTCTTCCCACCAAGAGTGGGATCTATGATCCTTCCCCAGAATATGGGTGGGCTAGTGACTTGCTTATAACCAATAGAATAAAGCAAAAAGAATACAATGTGACTTGAGAGCCAGGTTTTAAAAAGTGGCCCAGCTTCAATCTCTTTTTCTGTAACACTTGCTTTTGGAGCATTGAGCCTCCATGCAAGAAATTAAATTACCCTGAGACCACCATGCTGTGAGGAAGCCCAAGCCACAGAAAGAGGCCACGTATAGGTGCTCCTATCCCAGCAAACAGAGAGTAGCAACTGCCAGACATGTGACTGGTGATTCCTCCAGATGATTTCAATCCATAACTCCTCCAGCTGAGGTCCCAGACATTATGGAGCAGAAACAAGCGGAACCTTTTGTAACCCTTCTGAATTGCTGACCCACAGAATCCATGCTTATAATAAAATTGTTGTTTTATGCCACCAAGTTTGGAGGTAGCTTTTAAAGCAACAACAGAAGCTGAATCAAAGATTTTCCTGAGGATCGAATAAAACAATTTACAGAGAGTACCTGGTACAAATCACATGCTCAGAAAATAGTGGTTCACGCTATTGCTGTGTCTTATGCCTGACATAACAGCGTTAGATCAGAGACTCTGTTTTTCTGGACCTAAAGTTTTTCTTTAGGAGTACCTGCCTGAGTAACTCAAGAGTTCGTTGTGTGGATCAAATAGGATGACAGATGTAAAATTGCTTTGGAAACTGTTATGCTGTGTAGGAATCAAAGGAATTCTTACATTTGTATTATATCCGCCTGCTGAGGGCCAAGGCTAGGAGGGCACTCTAATAATCCTTTAGTGGCAGTCTGTGTCTGAAGTTCCGAGATCAAAGGACTTTGTCCTGAGTCCCCACATTTGATCTGTTAGAGATCCTTAATTTAACCATTCATCTAATAGGCTTTTATTAATTCCTACTGCAAGCAGAAAACTGGTAAATTTTGCGAGTTTTCTGAAGAAACTGGGCACTCAATCCAGTTCTCTAAGAAAATTCTGGGTGGTTAGGAAGACAAGAAATAACTATAATGCCAGTAGAATGGAGGCTCTCTGAAAGGGTGTTTCAGAAGCTGGCTAAGAGTGAGCAGGGAGGAAAAGGACGGATGAGGTTTGAGAACCTGCAGTGTGCCAGCTACTGTGCTGAACTCTTGCCATGTATTGTCTCACTCCATTCTCACAATGATTCTGTGATGTGGGTTATTTATTAGTTACTTTTCCAAATGAGGAAACTCATGCTTGGAGAGAGCAAGTGTCTGACCCAAGACCACAGCTCTAGTAAGTCAGCATTGAAATCCAGGTCTGGAGATACTTCACCATCTTTCTACTCTTGAATATGCTTTTCTGCCTCAAAGAATTGTTTCTCTTCACAGACTATCAAAAAATAGTCTCACCTGAGATTCAAATATTTACCTTTTAGATAATGGCATTTGTGTTCAACTAATTTTCTTCTGAAACTTCATGTTAAAATAATTAGTAATAATAATAATATACCATTAGACAGAATTTTTGCATTTACGAAGCATGTTTACACTTGTTCCTTCTTTGGTCCACCGGCAATGCTTGGGGAAGGCAGAAGGGTGTACCCAAGGGCTCACAGATAAGAAATGGACAAATGATTGCACTTGAGTTTGCTGCTACATTATAAAAGAAATAATAAGGATTTCTCTTATAATGTTATGTATTTAGTCTCATATTGTGCATCATATGGCTTGTGCATGGCCAAGAATTTTATGAAGGTTGTCATCATGTTCAAGATGTCTTCTAATCATGATAGGTCATCCAATAATTGGCACAAATATTCATCTTATGACCCAATATACATGTACATTGTGGACAAGAAATAAAATAGTTTTAAATCCATTTAAAAGTATCTTGATAATTTCAGTATTTTTGGCTGATGCCTGTCAGCTCCAGTTAGATGATTACTATGTTTTCCTAGAAATGTGACTGGCAGAGAGTTTTTTTTAACCAGAAGTAGAAAGGTCAGTTCCCCCATTTCCTTGTTTGGCTGTGCTTGCAACATCGGTATTTTCTTTAATCCTCTGCTTGTCAAAAATCTTTTAAGGCAGAAATCATTTTAACTCATTTAGGTCCATTTGAAAAGGTTAGTTTAATTGAAACTGGATAATATAATCCATGGATCCACTTGATGGGGCTCATGTAAACTATGAATGTCACAATATACTGAGAGCCTAAGAAGGAGGGAATGTGACTGTCACACTGTTTAACCCATTCTCCCTTCAAGACATCTCAGATATGCTCCAAGAATGTGAGCATCTCATGTATGTATGGACACTAATATGGGCAGTAGCACATATCCATTTATTAGACATTAGTAAAGTTTTCTCTCCTCTTTAGATTTAAAATATAAAACTATGAGTTCTTGGCAGTGGCACAAATCTACAATGTGAAAAAATTGCACAGAACTCCACACATGCATATACATACATGCAAATAAGTGTAAGTAAAAATTGGAGATTCTGAACAGGCTCTGTGTACTGTACCAATGTGGATTTCCTTCTTTTGATACTGGATTATAGTTATGCAAGATGCTACCACTTGGTGAAGGGTACAATGTACCCTTTTAAATTTTATTTTTCCAACTTCCTAAGAATTGATAACTATTTCAAAAATTACATAAATAGAAGTTTTAGTACCTTTTCAGCATCCTGATGGATTGTAACAAACATACATACCTCTAAACAAGTCTTTTTTGAAGAACATGTCTCTGGCTCACTCACGGAGAAGTAGTTTCCTCTCCTCAGGCCTCATTTCCCATCTGTAAAATGGACAGGTTGGTTCAAAGCTTCACTCAGCTCACTACAGCTTTGGGGAGGTGTAAATCTCTCTCGGGTTATAGGACCATGGAACTTCTCTAAGCTGGTAGAGGGAAATATGTTCATTTGTTTGATATCAAGTTTCTTTCCTGGAAAATGATCTTGGAGCCATTGATCACTTCCCACAGGCTCTTTCTAGGGGTCTTCTGACTTAGCAAAACTCAGAAAGTTTGAAAATATTCTAATCAAGAGCTTTGAATAAAGTATCACAGGAATGGATAAAAGGAGAATGTGACATTACCTGCTAAAAATGATGTCCTTAGTACCAAACCTTCAGATCCCATTTAGAGGACACGACTCAGATGGGATCTGAACAGGTCATGAAAGCTACCCTGCTTTCATGACCTGTTCAAGCTGTCCAGAATGCTAGCTGCAAAGGAAAATATCCTTTCAGCAGCCAAGCTGGAAGAGACATAAAGGAATTTGTAAGTAAGACTCAGGGCCTGCAGGACTTTGTAAATGTTACCTAACATTGAAGGGGGAAAGTTGATGGCACTCCAGTGCAGAGCAATTAGAAAGCTCATCCTTGGAGAAAGCCAATGGGTGGGACAACAGCTTTTGTACATCCATAAGCAATCTTTTAACCCTGTAACCACTCAGTTGGGAATATATATTTACCTTGGATATGGGAACCAGGAAGCACAGTTCTTATCATGGCTTTCATGGTAGCCCATATGAATCTTTTTTTGACTCGGCTCATTCTTTCTCTTCCTCTCCCTTCCTTCCTTTTCCCTGCCTCCTTCCCTTCCTTCCTTCCTTCCTTCCTTCCTTCCATAGACTTGACTTTTTCAGAGCAGTTGTAGGCTCCCAGCAGAATGGAGTGGAAGGTAGAGAAATTTGCCCTAAACTCCCTGCTCCTACCTATTCATAGACTCACCCAGGAGCAACATACTTCTCTAGAGTGTTAAGTTTGTTACAATTGAACTGACATATCATTATCACCCAGAGTCCATTGTTTACATTAGATTCACTCTTGGTGTTGTACAGTCTATGGGTTTACAAATGTATAATGAAATGTATCTGCCATTGCAGTATCAAAGAGAACAGTTTCACTGACCTAAAAATCTTCTCTATTCTGCTTATCTATCCTTCCTTGCCTCCTAACTTATTATCTTGGAAACTTGTCTTTTTACTATCTCCATAATTATAACTTTTCCAGAATATCGTATAGTTGGAATCATATAGTATGTAGTCTTTTCAGATTGGCTTCTTCCATGTAGGAGTATGCATTTAAGTGTCTCCCATGTCCTTTCATGGCTTTATAGCTCATTTCTTTTTAGTGCTAAAAATATTCCATTATTTGGATCTACCACTGTTATTTACCCATTCACCTACTGAAGGGCATATTGGTTGCTTCCAAGTTGTAACAATTATGGAGAAATTGGCTGTGACATCCATGTGTCAGCTTTGTATGGATCTAAGTTTTAATTCACTTGGGTATATACCAAGGAGTATGATTGTTGATCATTGAATCACATGGTAACAGTATGTTTGGTTTTGCAAGAAACTGCCAAAGTATCTTCCAAAATGTTTGTACCATTTTGCATTTCTACCAACAATGAATGAGAGTTCCTATTGCTCTATGTCCTTTTCAGCATTTAGTATGGCCAGTGTTCTGCATTTTGGCCTTTCTAATAGGTATGTTGTGGTTTTCATTGCTGTTTTAATTTTCACTTCTCTAATGACATATGATGTAGAACATCCTTTTATATGCTTATTTGTCATCTGTATATCTTCTTTGGCCAGGTGTCTGTTCAAGTTTTTTGCCCATTTTTTAATCTACTTGTTTGTTTTCTTATTGTTGAGTTTTAAGGGTTCTTTGTGTATTTTGGATAACAATCCTTTATCACAAATATCTTTTGCCAGTATTTTCTTTCAGTCTATCATTTGTCTTCTCATTCTCTTGACATTGTCTTTCACAGAGCAGAAGTTTTTAATTTTAATGAAGTCCACCTTATCAATTATTTGTTTCATGGATCATGTCTTTGATATTATATCTAAAAAGTTATTGCCATACCCAGGATGATCTAAATTTTCTTCTATGTTACCTTCTAGGAGTTTTATAGTTTTGCACTTTACATTTAAATCTATGATCATTTTGAATTAATTTTTGTGCAGTGTATAAGTTGATGTCTAAATTCATTTTTTTTGCATGTGAATATGCATTTGCCCTAGCAGCAAAAGGCTATCTTTGTTCCATTGCATTGTCTTTGCTCTTTTGTTAAAGAGCAGAGATGGGCCCTCTATTCTGATCTATTTGCCTATTCTTTTGCCAGTACCACACTGTCTTGGTAACTGTAACTTTAGAGTAAGACTTGAAATTGGGTAATAGGACTTCTCTGACTTTGGTCTTCTCCTTCAAAATGAGTTGGCTGTTGGGGTCTTTTGCCTCTCCATATAAATTTTAGAATTAGTTTGTCAATATCCACAAAATATTTTGCTGGGATTTTTATTGTGATGGCTTTGAATCTATAGATTAAGTTGGGAAGATCTGTCATATTGACAATATTGCATCTTCCTATCCATAAACATGGGGTATATCTTCATTTATATAATTCTTTGATATCTTTTGTTAGAATTTTATAGTTTTCCTCATATGTATCTTGAATATATTTTGTTAGATTTATACCTAAGTATTTCATTTTTTTGGAGTGCTAATATAAATGGTAGTATTTTTAAATTTCAAATTCAACTTATTCATTGATGGTATATAGGGAAGTGGTTGACATTTATATATTAATTTTGCATTATTTCTTAGTTTCAATAGTGTTTTTGGTCAGTTCTTTCAGATTTGCTGCATAGACAATCATGTCAACTGAGAATAAAGATAGTTTTATTTCTTCCTTCCCAATCTATATACCTTTTATTTGCTTTTCATGCCTTATTGCATTAGCAAGGGCTTCCATATGATGCTGAAAAGTGGTAGTAAAAGAATACATTCTTGCTTTGTTTCTGATCTTAGCAGGAAACTTTTGAGTTTTTCTTCATTGAGTATGATGTTAGCTATGGGTTTTTTAAAGATATTCTTTATCAAGTTGAGAAAATTCCCCTCTAATCCTTGATTGCTGAGAGTTATTATCATGAATGGGTGATGGATTTTGTCCACCTGCATCTATTGGTATGATCATGTGATTTTTCTTCTTCAGCTTATTGATATGATGGATTACATTAATTGAGTGTTGAACAAGTCTTTCATGCCTGGAATAAATGTCTTGTTCACGGTATGTAATTCTTTTCATACATTGTTAAATTCGACTTGCTAATATTTTGTTGAGGATCTTTGCATCCATGTTCAGGGGAGATATTGATCTATAGTTTTCTTTTCTTTGTCTTTTTCTGGCTTTGATATTAGGGTATGGCCTCATAGAAGGAGTTAGGAAGTATTCACTTTGCCTCTATCTTCTGGAAGAGATTGTAGAGAATTGACATAATTTCTTCCTTAAATGTTTTACAGAATTCACCATTCAACCTATCTGAGACCTGTTTTTGAATTAAAAACTTACTGCAGGCTTCACATGCAGGCATAAGAAATAATGCAGAGAGATTGCATGTGCCCTTTAAACCAGTTTCTCCCAATGATAATATCTTTTAATACTGTAATGCAATATCATGAACAGGACATTTACATTGAAGTGATCTACCTATTTTATTCATATATCCTGTGGGTGTGTACATTTAGTTCTATACAATTTAATCACATGTGTAAGTTTATTATTGACTACCACAGCCAAGATGCAGAAAAGTTCAGATTCCTTTCTATCTTTTCTTCAGCAGTCTGGATACTACATTACTAAGTGACAGAAACTCGGTGAATAGCAACATATTTTCTTAGGAGATTTAATTTATTACAACTCACAGACATTTTCTAGGATCCCTTTTATTCTATTGTCCTTAGAATTGGCCATATAGGCCATTGCAAGAGATGATGGTCAATGGGCTTATTTCTGCCTCAGAGTTGTAGAACTTAGCATCTTAAACATTTTTTTTTATCACATTTTAACTCTTAGAAGCTGTGGAATTTGACACAGCCTCCTTCCCCAGGTGAAATCACTGATCTATAATTACAGGACTATAAATGTACTTCATTTACATGACACTTCACATCCATGACAGTCAATAGGATAAGCATCATACTCAACTTGACTTCTGTGATTCGAAGATATGTTTATATCTGCACAGTGTATGGATAGTTTGTAGGAAAAAATTAATACATAATACAATTTATTCATTAAACAAGTTTTGAGAGGTGGTTATGTATCACCTTTGATAGGGATACAAAGATGAATTGAAAAAAGATTTCTGCCCTAAATGAACTTCTGTACTAGCCAAGAGCTATGTCATATAAATATAAGTGGTCTTCTTCTCCACTATTTCACTTCACAGCCTTGTGCTCTAACAAAACAAACTACCCATTCCCTCATCCCCAAACTTCAAATGGCTCTCCTGCCTCTGCCTTTGTTGATAATATCTCCGCTGATTTGCCTCCTTTTCCCTCTCATGACCATTTCTTTCCCCAAACCAAGCTCAAATACAAACTCCTCCATGAAGACTTTTCTGATAGCTCCAAACAGTAAGTGATCTCTCTCCTGTCTAAGGTCCTTTTTATCAGCATTAAAATGTCATACCTTATATTTAAGTTATCTCTATCTATGTTTGAGTTCCCTGGTAACCTCCTCTGAAGGCAAGATCCATGTCTATGAAGCTGATGAACCAATCATGTCCCGCCAAATATAATCCAATGCAATATTTTGATACGGTTAAATTTCCGTATGGTTAATTTCCACAGCAAGTATAACTATTATCTTCCCTTCTTCATCTTTGCATATGAAAATTAAAATATGCTGCAAACATTTTTATGGATCTTAGAAAATATGAGCCAAAAGTACAGGACAACATAATATTCTTATTTTTCTTTACTATTATTTGTTTACTGTCCTACAGCTTGCAAGTATTCCCAGACGTCCTGTGGCAAAGTTCATCCTCCTAGATCTAATCAAAATTCCCTAAGTAATAGAAAGATTGGGCAATAGTTTGTTATGGAATGTCAGAACTGGAAGGTACCTTAGGGTTATCTAGTTCAATCAACTTGTTTTTAGTATGGAGAAAATGAGGCAGGTCCAAGGTCACAAAGTGATTCAGGGGCCAAGATGAACCTAGAACATGAGTCTCATTTTGGCTCCTGTGAGTTTCTGTCTATATACAAGCCGAGGTGCCAAGCTGCCCCTGCCCTTGCCCAGCACTCTGACAGTTTTGCCTGAAATGAACCAAGATCATTGCAAGCATTATGACAGGATTGCCAGAAGCTTTGCTGAGCAGATCATTTGCCTAGCCTATGTGAAATTGAAGATGTCTGTGATAAGGGAAGTAGTTGGACAGAACGTGTCACCAAGAGTCCCAAAGGAAGCACATGGTGACCAATACAAGATGAACCCAAAGGCAGCAGCCAGAGCTGGTAGGGAACTATGTCTGCAGAGTGATAGCGTTCTGGAGCTGGGAAAACCTTGGTGATCATCTAGAAGAGAAAGGTGCACTCCAACATGAAGTAGGGGGCTTGTTTTCAAGAAATGACCCGGTTATTTATCTGCCATGTAACATTAGATAAACCGCACCCCACCCCAACCCTTTGTTTCCAAGTGAATAAAGAAAAGAGCTGGGGCTAGATGAATACTTTTCCACTCTGATACTTTTCTAATCCACAAAGCTTCCCATTATCTAGTTTGACAGGTGAGGAAAAGGAGGTTTACAGAGGTTCAGTAAGTGTCTAAGGTCACACAGTGAGTTGGTGGCACAGCAGTGACCAGAGACCAGGCCGTGATTTTATCTACTGCCCCATGTGGCTAGATGATTCTAGATCTTCTCCAAGCTGCCCCGAGGCTGTGTGGTGAATTGTGCAATTGCTGTCCCAAGGCTGTTGCAATTGCCCTCTTCTCTGTCCCCTTGGGACTGCTGGCAGCAAGCAGAGGGCTTTGGAGAGGGTCTGAGCAATTTGTGCCCCAGAAGTGGAGCAAGGATCACTTGCTCTTTCTTCCCACTCTCTGGTAAAATGAAACCAAAACCGAACTCCTTAACTCTGGGGGCAGAGAGGCTAGAGGAGAGGTCCCTCAGCATCTGCTTAAATGGTGCCCCAACAGCTCTCGCTCCTGAGTGTGAAGGCCCTTCTCCTGGGGCAGGTGGATCTTCTGCCTGAGGCTGTGCAGTGAAGCCAGGTGATGAGAGCCAGAGTAAAGCGCCTGGTCCGGGAGAAGCAGCACTGACCCCAGGGGCAGGAAGGGTCCATCCAACATGGCTCCAGACTCACTCTGAGTGACTGTGAGTCACTCCAGATCCCATCTTGAAATGGAAAAGGAGGTACACAGAAGGAATAAGAAATGTGCTTTAAATCTAATATTACCTATGAAACTTATGACTTCTCTCAGGGCCAGAGACAGAAAGCATTTTCTCACCTATTTCCTTTGCAATATAGAAAAGCTGTTTTTGAAAGGGCAGTTGAAGTGGGCCAGTCCTGAATATCAGACACTATTAGAAAATCTGATAGGTTTCTTATCTTAAAGGCACATGTAACCTATGTCTTCCACTTGTTCCTAGAGAGGAAGCCACATGGCTTCACAAACCCTCAAGCCAGGAGAAGGCTTGTTGATAACCCTGCTTTTGATGTGACTTGCCCAGGGTCACAAGAAAAGCAGCAGCAGAGGCAAAAACTACATACAGATTGCCTGTCTCCCAACTCCCATCCCTTGTTGTTGGAGGAGCATAATGAAAGTAAGAAAAGACCCATGTCTCCAGAGAGATGTAATGGTTATTCCTAAGTCTTTTTAAAAATAAGCTTCAGATAATCAGAAGTTTGAAGTCGGAGGATAACTTAAGGCCACCAGAAGTTGGCCAGATTGGATTCAGGTCCTCTAGAGAATTGTGTCCTTTGGCAGTCAGATATGGTGGTGAATGCCAAGCCAGGCCTGTGTTTTGGGCACAGCTCCAAGCTCCAGCCCCCCCTGAGCCTGGGCTTTAGTATGCACAGGAGCTCGGCAGCAGGCAGGGTCCATTCCTGAACATATGCTTTTAATCAGAGACACTGGGACCTGGAAGGACCTTAGGCATGATGTAACTCCTCTCATCTTGCAGATAGAAATCGAAGGCCAGAGTCAGGGACGGGACATGGAATGCTTACACAGGGTTACTTGCCAATTTAGGAAACAATACGGTAGAGTGAAAACGGGTGACTTTGGGGTGGTAACCTGGTTCCATCCCAGCTCTGCCACTTAGTAGCCAAGAGACTCCAAGTAAGTCACTTGGCCTCCTGGAATATCAATGATCTAAATATGTAAAACTGGGGGTGAGGGGGGATCATAACAATGCCTAAATTACAGAATTGTTACAATTAAATAAGATGAAAAATAACATATTTATAAACAGAAAGCCATTCTTCATACTTTAATGTTAGTATTAAATTATAATAAAACACAACATAGTAACAATAATAGTGCACTTTACTGAGTGCCTACCACATGCCAAGTGCTCCACATACATCATTTCTTTTAATTCTTGCAACAACCCATGGAGGACTCTCACCAATAATCACATACTGGGAGCAGGCTTGGAACCAGGTCATATGCACAGCAGGACTGAAACATGACCTCTCACACAGTGCCTTCAAACTGCAGTCCAGAAACCTGGGCCTGGAGTTCCTCTCCCAGGCCACATGGGTCTCCCCAGTCCAGCTCACCCCCTTTCTGATGATGGGTGGCTCTTGGCTGTTGAGGCCAGGGTGCTTTCCTCATGTCAGTTTGTTCCAAAAGATCATAGTATTTGCATAGGGTAAAAATCAACTAAAAACTAAAAAGAATTTCTTTTTAATTAAAATAAAGAGTAACCAGAGAGTTAAATTAATATTCTTTCCCAAACATTTAAAAAAATATTCTTGGTAGGTCCAAGTTTTATTGAGGGATAATTGAGTGGGAAAATGTCTTTGGTTTCTATCCAGAACCCACCAACTTCTCAACAGTGGGAGGATAAGGAGGTTTCAAGATAACTAAACCATATAGAAAGCCTGAGCTTGTAAAGTTATTCAAACAAGAAGTTGAATCTATAAAATATATTCTGGCAATTTTTAAAGAGAGATTTCTGTTTGCTTCCATAAACACCTTCCCTGTTAACTTTTCACTGAACTGATTAATCTGCCCAGATATAATTTCAGGACCTTCCCTAATATGCCTCTATCACATTGTCAATTAACATACTCTATTGTAAGGTCATAGAACATTGCTGGCATTTTTTTTCAGTCTCTCTTTCTGAGGGGACCTGTCTGTCATTAACTGACTGCTTTATAGTTCACATCATTGTACAGAAATAATGCCCCCTCTTCCCAAGGTCTGAGACCCTTAATCTTCCTTCTGACAGCATTGAGGCCTTTCCTTCCTCAGCAGACGGCATTCTGGCTGCAATAGTGTCTCCCATACCATATGCTCTTCTAGAAATGTGCCACTGCTCCCAGCGAAAGGTAGGGTCTATTTCTCCTTTTGACTCTGGGTGGAGTTGTGACTTGCTTATAATCATTTCAATATAGTGTAAATGATGCTGTATGATTTCTGAAGCTACATCATTAAAAGTGATAATGATGCCATCTCCTCCTTGTTCACATGGAGACCTGAGCTGCCAGTTAAGCATCTAGCTTTCCCAAGGCTGCCAGATGTGAGGAAGCCCAAAGTGACGCATGCAGAAGGGCCATGGTTGGGGCCCCAAGAGATGCCTGGGCTGCCCCGGCTGCTCCAATACGCCCTGCCCAGGGCTTCAGGCTCCAACTGTTGTCTGCATTCACATGTGAGCTCCTGAGCCAGAAATGCCCAGCCTAACTCCTCCCAAACTCCCAATCCACAGATTTAGCCACTAAGATTTGGGGTGATTTGTTTGAAGCAATAGTAACTGAAACATGCCTTTTCTATATCCTGCTGCCAAATCTGGTTGCAGCAGCATAGACACATGCCATGGCATCTCCTGTATCAGGGAAAACCCTCAACCACCCTCCTTCTTCTGCTGTTCGTTAATAGTAATGATCCCGGGCTTTCTCACCCACTACACGAAGGCTCTTAGGAAGATCACATCTCAGACCTGGACTCCCTTAGCAAAAAAAGGAATAAAAATTGTTGTCCAATAGGACAATCTGTGAGGGCTCTACAAATAATGATGTTATTACATTTTATAACACTCCACAGTTTCCTAAGAATGTCCACATACACTGGGTCATCTTAATCTTTACAACAACTTTATGGGACAGTTAGGAAGATTATTATTCCTCTTATCCAGTTGAGGAAATGAAACCCAGTGAGGCTGATGACTTCAGTCAGTTTCAAGAAGCACCTGGTTATCTGGAGCCAGAATCCAAATCTTCTGCTTTCCAGAACCTTGCCCTGGTCCTCACAATACCATGAAGTATCAGGATTCCTAACCTGCTTTAGTTTCCTTTCCACACACATCCTATCTCACTTCCCTAAGAGTCTGCCCCATTTTGCCCGCTGCCACTAACCAATCTTCTCTCCACCTTTAGCTTCCTCAGTTTGGGGGAGTCTCAGTGTATCACAGTCCCATAGTGTCCCCTTGGACCATCAATCTCAAATGAATAGGAGATACACCCTCTTGGGAAAGGATGTTGAATTTTTATGAGTTATCCATGAATGAACAGGAGGATGTATTTCATATAGCCAAAGTCAGAATCCATTGAGAGCTTCCCTTCACTCACTTCACACATTTGGGATTTCAAGCAGCCCCATCAACCCAATCTCCTGGATGTGAGATATCCAGACCTGGTTGGTTATCTAGACCCACTCCTGGTTGGCCTACAATTGCACAGAGAGATAATAGCCAAGCTGGGTCTGGACCTTCTATATTGTGGCTTTAAAGCCAATATTGTTTTACTATTTGCCTTGGGCACAGGGAAAGTTTTTGCAAAAGCTCTGCTTATCATTTCTAGTGGGTGCTGGTCATCATGAAGCAGAACCTGGTGAAGAATCAAGGAAGGGATTTCAGCCTCCCATGGGAAAACCATGGGACTCAGTACAGTCAGAACCCCAGGTAATAAACCCAAGAAGCACCTAATCTGGGGTCCAAGGAAGAAGGCCCTGGAGTTATTCAATTCTCTTGAGTTTCCAAGGACTTAGAGAAATTTAGGGGTAGTTTCAAAAGGGCAAGTCAAGACTTTATTTAGTGAACCTAAATTTTAGAAATCATAGGAGAACTAAGTAAATATACAGCTTTGGGGCAATAAATTCCTCTCACTTTCTTTTTTTTTTGTAAAGGAATGAACTAGAAGTGGTCTGGAAAGCCAGCTCTATCATGTCCTACAATGATGTTCTGGAACGTTACTTAATCTTTCTGAACTGCAGCTTCCAATTGGTAAAATGAAAACAATAGTACATAATGAGGTTGTAATGAGAAGTAAATTAGATAGCATGCACAGAAAAGTGTAGTATGAGATCTTGAACTAAGTGGTTGATAAATGTTATTTCCCTTCCACCAACTCCTTCCCCTTGCATTCTAATATTTTCTGCTCTCTGACCAAATTTACCAGACAATTGCTTGATTTTTTCTGATCCTAATCAACTCAGAGAAAGTTAGTGAGGTCATGGTGCATAAACCATTCTGAGGGTCGAGGGGGAGTTTTAGGTAAATTGTGGTTATAATGTTTGAGAAAGAGCCCATAACTAGTGGGGGTTTTCATTTTTCAGTGGCAAGGTGCAGTAAGCATGGGTTTGCAGTACAGAGTTCCTCAGCGCTTAGCAGTCTTGTGGCTGAAAGATGTTTTAAAAGCCTGTTTTCAGATAACCTGTTACAGATTAGTAAGGTGTCATTTCTATTTTTAGTTCCACAAAGAGAAAGGTAAGCGAAATTTGCCCCACCTCACCATCCCCAAATGGGCAATATTACTAAACAATGATTTAATGTCCTTACAACATCTATGGGTTTTTTTATTTTTATAGGTCCATTTTGAAAGTGCAAGTTTGTGGATAATCCAGATGTCCAAAATCCGATGCCCAAGTGGATATTCTTCTTACAAAATTTTTTCCCCTTGTCTAGAATCAGAGTGTCACAACATATATGTGGAGTGAAGAAGAGATTAGTCTAGATACTTCTGTTTATAAAATAATGATGATGGTGATAATAGGAGTTCACACTTGTAGAGAATTTTATAAGTGAACAAGCTGCCATTGCTATCATTTCTCCTAAGTCTCCCAACCACCCTGTAAAGTAAAGATGGAAAGGAATTCATCCCCAAATGACAGATGAGCAAACGGAGAGTCTGAAGGCTTAAGTGATTTGCCCAAAGGCAAGCTGCATTTCGATAGCCAAGAGTGCCTCAGGAGATGTCCAGCCAACTCGAGGCATGGAGACCAGGAGTTCATCAGTTGTAAGCACCAGTGATGCATGAGCTCCACACTGGCCCACAGAAGATGGGGAGCCAGTGAAGGGACATGTGGGCACAGCCCACTAGCCTACTGAGAAGTGGGTACAGGTTGTAAGGAAGAAAGGAAACAGGAGCCTGAACATGTGGGGACCCAGGAAGGGGAGCTCAAGGTAGAGGGAACGTATGAGTTTTCTCTTGCTGCTGCAGCACATTACCACAAACTGGTGACTTAAACCATTGATTGCTTGGCTATTCTCTTAAAGTTCTGGAAGCCAGAAGCCTGAAATTAGTTTTTCTGGGCTTTAAAGTCAAGGTGTTTGCAGAAAAATTCTTTGGAAGGAACAGTTGTTTCCTCATCTTTTTCAGCTTGTAGGGCCTGTTTGTATTTGACGTGTGGCCCTTTCTTCCATCTTCAAAGAACACCCCTCCAACCTGTGCTCCCATCGTCACATAGCCACTTCTCTTGCTCTGACTCTCCCACATCTGTCTTGTGATGTAAAGGGTCCTTTGTCATTATAATGGTCCCTTCAGAATACTCTCCACTTCATGCTTAACATCACAACTACAAATTCCTTTGACCATGTAAAGTAAAATATTCACAGGTTCCTGGGATTAGGATCTGGGTACCTTTGGGGCCAGTGCTCAGCCCACCACAGGTGCACGATGATGGCAGGTGGACGGTGGCAGCCGTTTCTACTGGTAAATGCTCCACGTGCACACGGCCGTGTTTGCCTGCCTAACCGGCACACTTCTAGCTGCCACCTGACGTTCAGGGGCCAAAATAGAACACATCTCTTTTGATTCCAAGTGAAGTGCTCTCTCAGGCACATCATAACCTGCCATCTCAAAACGATATTTACATTCATTTTTGCAAATAGCTCACCCTTGTATAGATGGTAATTAATATTTGCATAATGCTTTAGAGTTTATAATGTCTTTTTTTTATTTACATGAAGTCATTTAAATCCCCACAATAACCCTCTCAGACAGTTATTATTAACACATTTTACATACGAAGAAGCTAAGATTAGGAGGGGTGAAGTGATTTGTCCAAGGTCACCCAGCTGCTCAGGGCAAGACCACAATGCAAATCTCCAAAGTTCCCCGTGCGCAGCGCTAGATAATGATATCTACGCGGAAGTCCACTTTACTAGAGGTGGCAGTTTATCTTTTGGGAATACTCTGAAGGGGACTGGGATCTCTAGTATGTTTTTTGAAAGAAAATGATTCAATAAATGTGAAAGTGCTTTGTTGCAGTATGACTCACCACAGAAAGTTACTGACAGCACCATCATCACCATCATCATCTGCCCTGGAGACTGAGAGAAACTCAAACAGGTCAATCCCTCTAATGGCTCTGCTTAAAACACTGACCCCAACTGTGCTGTTGTCCTGGGGAAAGTGTCATATGATCACATCTCAGGGACCTAGGGTTTCTTGGCCCCCAAGCAGGTAGGCTGGTACCAGGGAGCAGAGCTCTGAATGGATAATCCAGATTCCTGTGCCCTGGCTTTATGAAGCAGAAATGCCCAGAAAAATTCACTTTGTGTGAAGACACTGACCCTTCCAGGTGTCTGGTAATATCTTACAACTTTTACTTTTTTTCTCTCCCATCTTTCTTCTTTTTTTCTATGAGAACATTTGCTCTGCATTTCAAATATGTCTAATTTGGAGGGGAGGAGGGGGTGGAGGCAATCTATAGGGACTCGGGGGCGAGAGGCAGAATGCTGCTGAGACCCCAGCATCTCTCTGGCAGGTGGAGCTCCACTTCGCCCTCCCTCTCCTCCTCTCACCTTTTTTGAAAGAGCTGCAGCAAGCTTCTGAAATTTGCAACTTGAAAACGAGACCAGAGGATCACTGAGAAGGAATAAGCAAGGTGTCTTCCAAGTGTGGCTGAGCAGTCAGCCGGCCCCCACTTCATTTGAGTGAGACCGCCAAGAGCCCTCACGTGGGCCTTGGGCCGCAGGACCACAATTAGGAAGCACTCCTACCCTCACAACGGCCACCCTGGCCAGGCAGGGGGCACGGAAGAGAGGCAGGTGCATTCAAATAGTCCTGGTTTGACCAAGGGAAACGAAGCACTAAAACAGTGTGGTATCGCAATGAGTCAGGCTGGGGGTGGGCCGGGCGCCCGGAGCCCTCTGCCCCTTCTTGGGGACTAGTCCTCCTTATGGCTACCCAGCCCTGGGAGCCCCGTGTTCCTTCTGAATATCAGTTCTTGTGTCCCATTGTGGTGGGACAAGAGGCACTAAGCTGCCTGGGGTCTCTCGTAACAGTTGGCTCCATTTGCAAACCCAGTTGCCTATCAGAGAAGTTCTCTCCATCTGAAGTGTGTCCCTGTCCCCACCAACAGCCGCTGCTGCCTGCTCCAGTCCTCCCATGCTGCACACCTAGATTCTACCTCTTCTACAAAGGCTTCCCTCAGGCCTCTAGCCAAGTCAAGGAATCTCCTCTTCCTCAGAACCATCTTATCCCTTCTCTCAGATACTTACATATATCAAATTTAAAAATGAAAGTCATTTCTCTTCTATTAAGTCAGGCACCCTGCTAAGAACTTTCACACTCACTGTTTAATTTGCTCTTTAGCTTCCCCTGATATTGATAGAAACTCCTTGAAGACAGAGATTTTATCTGACTCATCACTCCATACCCTGCCAGACTCCATGCTCTCAATAAATATTGGGTTAATAATTTTGAAAATTATTTGAAAAAAATCATCAATTAGTAGAGACTTTGAAGTAAGCACAGAATGACCTATCTGTCCCCATGTCCCACTCAAGAAAGCAGGGTGACGTCCGTGAGAACTTGCTCTAAGGGAGTCCCTGTGGGCACAGGGACTCTGGGTCTGAGTATACCTGGGCTGCTCCTTGGGTCTTCATTTTCTCCTGCCTTGCAGAGCTCCCTGGGGATACTCACTGGTTCTACAGTTTAAAGCACACCACTGATACCTTGAAGTCTCCTGAATCTCCATTTCCAGCCCCTACTTCTCTCCCAACCACCACATTTGTCACCCCAATTGCACCCACATCTCCAGTGGGGTGTTTTATAGAAGCTTAAAGCCGCATGCTTAAAAGTGAATTCACTCTCCCAACCTCCAGGTTTACCGAAGCTGCTCACTGTCCTTCACATGTTGCTCTGGTTACTAGGATTCTCAGCCATTCCTCCTTTAAAGCTAGAAATCCCCAGATCATCCTCAGGCACTTCTTCCCCTCGCCCTCCACATGCCAGTCATCAGAGTGCAGGAGCTTAATCTCAGAAACTAGTATCTCTTTTCTGTCCTGCCTCTCCATCCACAGTGCTCTGTCTCGAGCTCTCATGAGCTTTGGGTGGGATGGGATCATGCCAGCGTCTGTTCTCTGTCTTCCATGTCTCACTGGGTTATCTTCTTAAAAAGCAGCTCCCACTGAGGCATGCTCTTGCTTAGGAATCCCCATTGATGATCCACTGCCTGTAGAATTGAGAAAAAAATTCCTTGGCAGGGGTGGTGGGTGCGGAACACTCTTCACCTTCTGATCTCAAACTCCATCTCCTGCCTGCTCACCCCACGGGGTCACCCTGAACTCCTTAGCCCAACATACCAATTATCTTTTACAATGTGGAGCTCTTGCTCATACTGTTCCCCTTTTCTGGAATGTACTTCTTCCCCATACTGATTGGATAACTCAGGCATATTTTGTGTCCCAACTCACATTTCACCATCTCTGAGAGGTCACCCTTTTTTCCTTCCAGGCAGAACTATTCGCTTTGTCCTGATCTCCCACAGCACTTGTTTATATTTCCATAATAACACTTACCACACTGTACTGTAATTTCCTTTCAAGTGTCAGTAGCTCCATTACACTTTAAGATCCAGGAGGTTAAGAACCTGCACTTATTAATTTTTTATATCCCCAGGGTTTAGCCCAAGATCTGCTCACAGTGGGCCCTCAGAAAATACATATCAAATAAGCTATTGAATATACTCAAAGGTTCTCTGCACTAAAGGAAGCACTACACTGAAGTAAATTTGCCTCTGGACCCCAGTCCCAGCTCTGTTGTGTAATGGTTAAAAGGAAGATGGACTTTGCAGTCAGTCAGATTTACTGGCACTCAAATCCTACCTCTACAACTTACTTGCCATGTGACCTCAGGCATGCAGCTCCCAGCTCCAGGCCTTAGCTCTCCCAGCTCCAGTCAGGGCTAATTCCTACCTCACAGCATGTCACGGGCTATGTACCGAGGCCAACATGTAAAGTGTGCCGCACAGAGTCTGGTACCTAACAAATAGCCATGCTTATTTCCATTAATTAATGGTATTGCCTGGGGCCAGCCCCTTCCTGGGCCTCTACATATAAAATGAAGCCTGAGACTGGAATCTCTGAGGTTCCCTCAGATTCCATCACTGTAAGAATTTACTGCAGTCCCAAACTGGCAGCATGACTTCAGTCAGCCCTGATATTTACCCTGTCTGGCAAGATGAACTCGACCAGTCTCTCGAGCTTGAGCTTTGCTCACTGTAACCGAAGTCAAGTTCACCAACAATCCTGGAGCTCCCTAAAGGCACAAACTCGTGCCTTTGCTCTCCTGTACTATCTCGTTCAGAGCTGATGCAGGAAGATACTCCAATCTCCTCAGTAGAAGAAGCAGTGGCGAGGAGGCCTGTCTGCAGGAGCAGCACTGGTAACAGGGCCAGGGGAGAGGAGGCTCCTAGTCACGCCGCCATACGCTCCTCATGTAAATGACTTCGTGAACTTACTTTGCAAACCTGCGCTTATCCCCAGCTCATTCTCTTTAATGTCTTGTTAACATCTTACTTTGAATTGTGGCCTCTGCATTTCACACAAAGAACACATATGAGTCTATTTAAATTTCTTTGGGTTCTCCCAGACAGGAGGTGTCTTTCTCCCACAGTTGCACATTTAAAATTTATTTTTAACATCTTAATTTGATTATTTTTGTTCTTGTAAAGTAATAAAGAAAAATAGCTAGTTGGGTTTCTTTCCCCTACATTAAAAACAAGGAAAATAGCCAATTCTTTGGAAGCCAGTTGTTTGGAGTAAGATTTGAGGTCTTGCTGAGTGAAATAATTAGGCACTTCTAAAGAATTAAACAGCAAGGCATTGTGGGAGAGCAGCATACTCAGGCCATTCAGCCAACCATGGGCAGCTTTCCCATTCCAGGGCAATAAATATTGCCCGAGAGTCACCCAATGCAGGGGAAAGAACAGGAGCATCAGCATCAGGCAGACCTGGATTTAACCTCATCTTTCCCCTTGGCCAATTGTAAGATTCAGGCAATTTTTTCAGTTCTATGAGACTCAGTTTCCCCATGTAAAATGAAGAAAATAATGGCATATGCCTCATAGTGATGCTCAGAGAACTTAAAGAAATACTAGGTATAAGGACAAAGTGAGTATCAATAAACATAAGTTTTCTTCTACGATGGGACATGGTACAAGTAGAATGGAGCTATATATCTTTTTACTCTATCTTACTCTGCAAAGGGATTAAGGTATTTTGTACTGATGCTTCTAACATATCAAAGTGAAAACAATGGGGGAAAAAGAGAAAAGAAAATGAGGCAAAAGAAAGTGATGATGATAGAGTTAAGTTGGAGAAATCAGGTTGATTTGCAAAATGCACACAGAATCTTGTGGCCATTATATACGTGTGTGACAAGGTTTAGGGGCTTGCAAGGTAACTTATTACCTAGGGAAAGCTCAGCTCTTCCTGATGGAAAAACCAAAAATATTCTTTTTTTCTTATGGCAAATGAGCAGTAGGAGACGGGAGACCTAATTTCCCTTCTCTCCTCAGCAGTTATTACACTGTGTGACCCTGTATAAATCACCTTGTCACTCAGCCCTCGTCTCCTTGCCCATACACACAGAAGATTGGACGAGATGAACTCCAAAGCCTTCTCTAGCCTTTACATTTTATGACTTGATTCTGTTCTGCAAAATGACTACAGCTTCCTTCTCCAAGCATTTGCAATTCATGTAACATTCTCATTGAAATTCATCAGTATACTCTTAACAAATCTAGTTCTTCATTTGGAAATGGAGGTTTATTTCTTTTCAGTCCTATCACGTGCCTCATGATAGAACTTAGGGAACCAGCATTCTCAGCATAATAACCACTTGTTACTTAAACAAACCTTACAATAGAACCATGAGGAGCAATTAATGGTAACATGGGCAGATCTGGGTTTATTCTGAGCAAAGGTATTTTATCTCTTCTTCGGTCTCAATGTCTAATTCTGTCAACCTTTCATTATGTATTTGATATTAAGTTTCTTCATAATTTCTTTTGTTCTCATCGGGACGGTCTAAGGACCTGAGTAACAGAGAGCATCAGAAGCAGCTGAGGAAGAAGTTCCTGTATATATTCTGCTCATAAGAATCAGTTTCTCAGAAGAGGACTTTGGTCTGGCTCTTTAGCCATGTATTCTTGATTAATATTCTGGGTCATAACAGGAGCTCAATTTAACTGGCTTTGATTTGGATGAGACAGTTGGCCAGAGAAGAGAGATATTCTGGATGTTAGGAGAAGGCTTACCCCTATAACATCTATCTCATCCACCACTTTCTTTCTGTCGCCTCTGAGCTGCCCTCTTGCAAATTCGGACCTTTCCTCAGCAGGAAAAACTATGTCCCCACACCACTGCCTTTACTTCCCACTACTTCCTTCATGTGCCCTAAAGATTCTGTGTGCTTTTGCTCATGGCTGTCCCTCAGAATGGGTAAGTAACTAACCTAAGAACACACAGCCACTAAGAGACAGAGCTGAGATTCAAATTCCAGTCTGTGTAACCTCAAAGCCCACAACTTAATCCTCACCGTTAAACTGAATCTCCAGTAGACTTTTAGACTAAACTCTCCCATGAAAACTTCTCAATTTCTCTACCAAACTTTGTTTTTCTTTTGAGTCTCCCAATATTTCAACTGGGACATAATAGTGTGGTTTGCACATCAGAATCACCTGGGGATCTTTTAAAACTTCCAAAGTTCAGGACATACCTCAAATGAATTAAATCAGAATCTCAGGGAGGATGGGATGCAGCCATCAATAGCTTCTTAAGCTCCCCAGGAGATTCAGTGTGCAGACAAGTTTATACTACTACAGTTACAACTTGACATAACTCAGCCCTGTATTATACTTACTCTGATTATAAACCATAAGCTACCTGAGATCATAAATCTTACTTTAATCAAATTTGTGTTCCCCATGGCACCAAGAAAAAGGCAGTAGCTCAGTGAATATTATTAAATGATCACACTTGTCCAATCTAGGTCCTATTGATTTAAATACCTATGGACAAATTTACAAGAGTCCAGATGACAAGATTGGAAATGCCTGATATTTTTGGAGTGTTTACCAATGTGGAAGAGGTCAAGGAATTGTCATTCCTTAGGCTAAAAACAGAGGATGCTGAAAATTCCTTAGCAATTTTCTCTAACCACAAGAAAAATAAAATGAGAATGATATATCTCTGTTTTTAATCTCTTCTAAGGAAATGGGTCTAGGCTGCTACAGAAGTTGAGTGGGTTAGACGTTAGGAATCAACTCCTGATGATTCAGGATGGAAAATTCTAGAATGGTCCAAAAATGTCTACAGAGTTGTCTTCTCAAGAGAGGTTTAAGAAAGGATGAGACCACATGTTGCTTTTAATTCTTGTGAAGATGTTGGATAAAACTTCCACTATGAACTACAAAGAGAATTTAATTTTTTCAAGCTGGCAATGTGGTGAGTTCCTGATTCTTTCTGGGGATTACAAAACAATCCATTGTATGGGGTCCAGGCTATAAATTCAGGCTCGCAGATTGCTCAGAAGACAGTTCGAGAAAGCAAAAGGCAGATTGTCCAATCTGGCTGATTCGTGTGCCATGAGTTATTAATTATTTCTGTTCTAATAACAAGGGCTGGGAGGCAGCAAACTCAAAATATGCGGAGAAAACAAAACCAAGTAAGATGGAGGTTTGCCTCAGTGAGAGGAAGGAAGAGGCAGCAGCCACAGCAGAAGGCCTGGTAAACTGGGTACAAATCATGCCAGCAGCAGGTCTTAGCTACAGCTGGGCATGCCTGCTACCATAGCAGCAGACATCATGGAATCCCAAAGGACTCTCTCACATCTGCCCAGTGGCCAAGGCGGTCACCTTTTCTTCCCTTGCTTTTCTGGGATGGGTGAGAGACGATGCAAAAAGTCATGGAGAAGAACAAATCAGGATCTGCTGCTCTGTGGATCACAGATTATTAGAGTTGAAAAAGACATTACAGGTGGAAGAAATAGTCTAATCCTATTCATTCTGCACATGAAGATGCTAAGTTCTAGAGGAGTTAAGTAATATAACCAACAATGGCAGAACAGGACCAGAGTTTTCTCTATTCATCTCCTTACTGGTTAACAGTAGGTTCCCGTTCTTCCTCCCTAAGAAACTGGCTTTCCTTAGACTCCCGGAAGCTCTCTGAATAGCCAATGGCCTCAACAGCACATCTGCTTAAGCATTTCAGCCTCCATCATAGTGGCTCTGAATCAGCTCTGCTTGGTGGGTGGTCAATGCCTACCCTTCTTAAAACTTTTCTCATGGTCTAAATCTCAGAACTTCAGGCTCTGGGGTGCTATGACATCTTTACCAAATGTTATTATATGGTAGCTTCTGCTTGGTAGGACAGTCAACATTTTACCAAATCATACATAGGTTTGGGTATATAAAGGACCATTGAATTCTCTTAAGGGTGTCATCCCCTGACCTACACACCAGCATGCAGCCTGAGAGTTCTCTAAGACCAGAACCTTGAAGGGCTGTGCTCATCTCTGACCCACTGGACTCTGAACATATTGAGGGCAAGAACTAGGTCTTTTCATCTTTATATGCTGCTTGTCACTTGGAAGATGTTCTGCAGATTTTGATAAATGAATAGCTCCAACACTTAAAGGGAGAACTTGACAAACTAAAAATCAAAAGAGAGCAAACATGGCAGTGAAAATCTGAATAGGAGAATAAGTAGATTAAACAATGAGATATCCAACTTGAAGAAAATACCCACAAGGGAATTAATCATCATCTCCAAATAGCCCAAGGCCTCTCTTGGGGAAGATGAAGAATAGGGGAAAATAACTATGTGGACAATGACTTCAGATTAACATTAAGCAGCAGCTTTGGGAAAGCAAGTCGGCATCCTGCCTCCAGTGAGGACTCTTGACAGACAATTGAAGAAAGGAGAATATCAGAGAGAGAGGGAGCTTGGGCTATGCCTTTTACGTGTCAGGGACCTCGGCTGCCTTGGCTTAGAGGAGGCCTGTGGCACTCTTCTTGGAGAAAACATTGAAAGCAAGGGTTAAGTTATCTGCGGTAAATTGAACTAGAGACAATGGTGGGGAAAAAAACGACTTGGAAGGTAGGACAAGCATGTGTGGCCCTCCTGAGATCCCTCTTTCTATAATTATAACAACACTAGTTATTGAGGGCTTCTATGTGCTCACCATTATATCATAACTGCAGCCTGACTGATGATAATCCTGATACAGCAACAATCAGGAAGCCAGATTTCATGTAACTTGTACTTGAAAAACATAAAGGAAATTGATTTTTAAAAACATGCTGGCAAGTTTTCTGTGAAACTGGCATACTCCTATGAGAAACACAAATTGAATACAAATTGAAACAATTCTTTTGGAGAACCATTTGGCAATACTTTTCAAGAGCCATAAAACTCATCTAATAATCCCAGTCTGAGCGATTTACCCTAAGGAAAATAACTCTAAAAAAGAAGAAACCTGTATGTTCAAAGCTCTTCAAAATATCAAAACCTGGAAAGAATCCAAATTCCCAACATTTTGAGAATGGTTAAATAATATATGATATATTAACTCCATGGAAAATTATGTAGCCATTAAAATGATAAATGGGAAGACTTTGTGACAACATGAAAGGTACATAACAAATAATGTTCAAGATTGAGAATGGAATGCAAAACTGTACATGTGTTCTGATTAAAACTCTGTAAAAATACTTATGGCTAGAAATTGAAAGGGACAACAGAGAAATATAGAAAAGTGTTGCATTAGGTTTTGTATATAATCATTGTTTAAATATTTTTAAAAAATGAAAACAGAAACTCTTGCACTAGCTAGGGAAATATGAGACTCAGAGCATGTAAGTTAGAAAGTATTTTATAGGCCCTTGGCTAACACTCTAATTTTACATCTAAGGAAACTGAAGCCCTGAGAAAAGCAACCTGTCTGCCCCACAATGTTAGTGGCAGAGCTGGGACTACAACGTGGAAGCACAAAGTAGAGGATCCCTGGCAGGTTACATTCCAGAGACTGATAATTTGTGGAAATACATGGAGTGAAGAGGGCAGGAGGGAAAATAGGGTTGCCTATCATAGAAATTCTCAATGTGGGTAGTAAATTCAGTCAGTTAGTACATAACATCCTTTCTCTACAGAAGACCAGCTACCATCAACTCATTAAGTACGTAATGAAACTGAAAGAGGGGATCTGTTTTTCTGCTTTTAAAGGCCATCCCCTCTTCATCCTCCTTACCACATCCCGAGGCCAAGGTCTCATCCATCACTCTTTAAACATTTTGTGGGCACTTCTTAGATATGTCCTGGGAGCTGTGCTTAGCCTGGCAATACGATGGTGAGAAGGACACAGTTCTGGCTCTGATGGTGCTTTCATTTTAAAATTGGAGACAGATAATTCGCCTGAGAATAAATACATAAGATGATTTAATACAGTAATGAGTACTACTAAAAAAACAAGAACAGTAATTGGTGAAGAGTAACCAGGTGGAGGATGAATATGGAGTATGGAGGTTAGTAAACAAGGAGATGACATGATCTGATTTATGCTTGAAAGGCTCCCTATTTTACTGTAGGACAATTGCAACAGCTCCTTTGCAACAGTCTCTGACTCTTCATCTGTGGCTGAAGAGGTCATAATAAAATGTGAATTTGATGTGACCCTGCTCCACCTGAAAACTTCCTAAAGCTCCTTGTCACCCCCAAGGTAAAGCTCAAGTGCCTGGCAGATCTCCATAATAGGCTTCCATGTTCACATTCAGCCCAGCCACAGCACGTGTCACATATCCCACCCCCCACCCACCAGGACCTCCACAGAAGTGCCACTGTATGCTCACTGTTCTCCTGGCATGCTGCCATTCTCCTGCAGCTGGGCATTTACACAGCCTGCCTGCGCTCTGTGATTGCCTTCCTCCCTCTTGGTTTACGGAACTCTTTCCCTTACTTTAAGGTTTTGTTTGAATGTCTCCTCTTCTTAAAAGTCTTCCCTCACTCTTCCAGGTAGAGCAGATTAGTCACTGCCCTCTGCAGGCTCATAACATGCTTTGTTCACACTTGCATTCTAACACATCATGTTGAATCATAATTACTTATGTGTATGTATGGCAAGCAGGGACCATGTCTTAGTCATGTCTTCATATCCAGAGCCAAGCATGGGCTAGGTACATAGTGCTGGTGGATATTTACCACATGAATTGGTTGATAGATCATTGGTTGGAAGGATGGGTAGGGGGATTAATGAATTACTAAACAAATGAATACAGTCTATCCCTCATGTTAAAAGCAGAACAACTCTGATCTTGTTTGTCATCTGTGAAATGAAGGATCAGACTAGGTGATTTTCAAGGTACTTCAGCTCTGGTGGTCTAGGTTTTGAGCGTCCCTAAATCATGACTGGTTATTGCCATTGGAATCAGACTGCCTGAGAGAGCTCAAAGAGAGCTCTGGTTCGTGATCAAGGATCAAAAGGCCGGTGGAGCCCTACTGCACTGGGATAGATAAAACCTGGGCACGGGCTGGGAGTCCTCTTGCCCCAGTTGGAGTCACTCACGGTACCCCAACATGCCTGCTGAGGGAAGCAGCCTCAAGCTAAACAGGTCTGACGCTGGCTCCGCAGCAGCACAGCTATGCATTCCTGTAAATTTCCAGGGCAGTGCAGAGGCCTGGGTAAGCTAGCGTGTGCCGCTATGTTGCATAGCTCCAGTGGCTTCCTTTGCTTACTGCGAAACCTGTGGGTGTGGATTTCAGGACAGACTTGTGTAGATTTAGGCCAGAGGTGAGGCCAGAAATAATTCCTAACTCCATTCTTGATAGAGAAGGATGCACCATTCCCTCTTTATCAGGTTAGAGGAGAGTAACCTGAGATTCAGTTCAAGCCAGACGGGCTGTTGTGGCACAGCCATATGCTCAGCCCTATATTAAGCGCTATAAAGACAAGGAGGAATGAAACAGGTCCTCTTCTCAAGAGAGGGAATCATTTTTTACACTCTAGTGAGGGAGGTGAGTAATGTACTTAAAATGGCATAGGTAAGTTCTTTGGGAACCAGAGAGAGAAGAAAGTGTGTGTACATGAGGCTGGAGGAGGAAGGAGGGAATACTACACAAAGGAGGAAGTGAATTCCACGGACAGAAATGGCATTGACCACGTCAGTCATAAAACGTGCTTGGACAGGAATGCAGAGAGGTCAGAGCACACAGCCGTGGAGGAAGGTGGGCAGTAGGAAGAGGGATATTTTTCATCATGCTGGGAGAGGTGGGATGGAAAGGGTCAGCCACGTCTCAGAGGACTGCCTCATTATTTAGTCAACAGTACTTACCCAATACCTATTTTTGCAGGGCCGGTTCCTACCTTTGAGTGCTAGGCTCCAAGGTTGAGAATGCTTTCCGTAGGCAACAGGGGTCCCTGGAGGGTCCTGAGAGAGGAGAGGTGCACAAGGACAGCCTTGCCCTGGCGACTTCCCTTTCCTGCCTACATTACCACTGGCAGAAGTGGTATGGTAGTGATGTCACTCAAACCTCAAGGAGGGTTGGACACACAACCTTGATGATCCTTTCCTAGGAGTTTCTGTGATCAATTCTCTATTTATAATCACCACAAGGCTTTTACAGAAAATATCAGGATAACAGGTACATGCAAAACACATGCAGATTTCTCTGAGAAGCAGTCTCCTGGAGCTAAAACAATGTGATGTAGAAGGCCAGATATCAAAAGTCCCTTTCTGGCAATGGTAATAACAGGAGCTGGGGCTCTCGAATCTTAGGACTGGTCTCATGCAAAATTTCCTCCTTTGCTCTGGAAGGCAGTAGAGATCTCAGGCCGCCGTGGTTTCTCATGTGCAATCAGCAGGTTTCCAGGCCCGTGATCAAAGGCAGGAATGAGAATGCAGAGAACAGTGAAAGGAAAAGAGAGAAGTCAGAATTTGAGACTACAGCAAAGCAGCTCATTTCAGAGAGATTGAGTCCTGCCTTTCAAAAACGCAATCAGCATTCAGATCATGCATTTCCTTCTTCCCCTTCCTACACAGGGAGGAGTTTACCATAAATTGATTTGGAAGTTAATCTCACCTTTGAAAGTACCTGAGAGGCAGAGATAGGAATGAATCAAGCTTCAAAACACAGGCAAGGCAAAGAAAGATGCTAGGAATTTAAACCCGTCTGGTGGCTTTTTTATTAAGTTAGTCTTGTAGATGTGGAGAGTTCTATGGCTCTTTTGCTGTTTTTGAAAAGTTTTCATTTTGGCTGGATCCCGGGACCTCATTAGTCCTTTACTTGTGAACTGTCTCAGAGCCAGGGCCAGGGCTTGGATGTAGAAGGGCCCTTTGATGATGTCAAAGAGCACTGATAATGATGCATCCTTGGAGTCCCCTCGCAAAGGGAACATTTCCTCTCCACCTCTCTGTTTTCTGCTGTACAGATACTCCCCATATAGTAGGGAATCACGCTGCTAAAAAGAGCCTGGCCTTACCCCGGGGAGACATGGGTTCCTCCATCATCTGTAACCTTTGACAGCCATGAGAATGTAGCAGAGTCACACTCCCTCTTCAGGCCTTACTTTTGTTTTGTAGGAATCCATGGAATGAGGTTTGTTATTTCTGTGGGCCCTGCCAGAACTATGCAATTGAGCTATGAATTGAATTTGATCAGATGCTAAGCTGGCCAATGAAATGAATCAGATTCTTTTTTTTTTTTTCTCATGTTCTTGAGGGAAAAATAATGGTAAAACAATAATTCACCATACACCAGGTGATACGCTAATGTTTATTTCACTTGCAAAAAAACCGATATCCAGGATGAATGATTCTACTAAACCGTAACAGGAACTCCAAAGGCCTGGTTTGTAGTTGCTACGGATGCAGCCCAATTTTCCACACCTTCTGTATTTCCACCCAGAATCCCAGAAAATAACTCTTAACAGTGGTTTGAATGCTAATAGATCCTGAACTATCTTACAAAATTATCAGAGAAAGCTTGAATCATGCCAGTATATGATTTTAATGTTTTAATTTTAATGTAGCAAAGTATGTTAAAACTTACTTCTTTGGAAACCAAGAATCAGTAAATAATATAGATGATAACCAGAGAAACCAGAATTTTCCACTGCCCAGAATACCCCATTCCCTGGCCATCTTAAGTAAACAGGAATTTACAATGACTTTAAAATAATAGTAGCCTCCAAGGACTAGATTCTGGTTATCTCAGGCTTGCCAACTGTCCAGCAATATGTCAACTGCAGAGATCGCTGTCCAGTCCAGTTGGGCATTACCGGGATCCAATCAGACTCCACCTCAGAAATCATGGGCAGTGTTTCCATGGAGCTCTGCCCAAAAGGAGGTGATCTAAATCTTGCATGAGAGATGTACATCAACAGGGAGCTTTGCCTAGAACACTGTGACCTAAAAAATCATATTAAGGAACTCAGAATCAGAGTCAGTTTCAGAGACACCAAGTGACCTTGTGCAAGGCACCTTGCAGATTGCCTTGCCTACTTGACTCCCCTAATAAATGGCGACTGCCTCTGTGAGTACCTGGGCCAGTGGCACGCCCCAGCTGGGAGCAAATATTCTGATTTTCACTGCCCTAGTTTTTAAAGGCAGCCTGCTCCTTCTATTAATCATCTTGCTGTTTGTTTGTTCTGGGAAGGCAAGCACTGATTCAGAGGGAAATACTGCTTAGTGGTTAGACTGGAACAGTATCTTTGCTGCATCTCCTTTTGAAGATCCTGCCATTTTAGTTTTTGAATTCCCTGAAATAAAGATGCCCATGATACATTTATTGTGTAGTTTGGGCCAGGAAGGATTTGGTTCCCCCACCACTACCATTCCAATCCATGTATAGCTCTTCTTCCTTCACTAGATGAAGAGGACTATATAAAACACAGTGCATTTCCCTTTTGGTCTAAGCTGCCAGGAAGCTCAAAATCATATTGTATGCTTCATTAAAATCATTCTGCTTCTGAGCTGTCTTCCTCCTCACTGTCCTCTTCGTTCATAAGCAGGTCTTAATCTTTTATCTGTGTTTTGATGATGCTGTTACCTCTATATCTTGCAAGTTACTTTGAACACTCCTTGGAAGAGGCATGAAAATAAATCAATAATGTGGATTAACATGCTCCATAAGTACTTTGCAAATGCAAAATTTTGAAAGATTAATGCTTATTCTATGATGAAGTCTGAAACTTCACTTCTAACATATATTAATCATTAATATTCAAAAGCTTATATATAGTAATAACTATGAACTTTGCATAGTCTTCACCATTTATAAGGTAAATGATTTCAAATGTGTTCTCATTTTGTAATTAGTGTTCACACCTTACAGATGAGGAATGTAAGGTTTAGAGAGATTAAGTGGTTTACCAGAGGTCCTAGAGTTAATAAACTCAGATCTTTGAAAACCAAGTCTCAAAAGCCAAGTCTTTCATTGATCCCCACTCCCTCAACATCATCTTATCTTTCATTGACTTCTCATTTAAACCAGCATTCTTTTCATTGTCCTTAGACAAGTTTTTGTTTTTCACTGTATTGATCAGACTGAAGCAAAAGGAGAGCTTATCAGCTATTTCTCTCACTGAAATGATCTGTAGAAAGTCAACCTTGCAAAATGGTCACTTCTAGAAGATCTGAGCCTCCCATCAGCCTGGAGTTCCATGGCTCCATTTAACTGACACAATCAGATGCAACTCTGTTTGAGGTGCAATGGGAAAATAGGAAAAATATGATCTCTACAATGCTTTTCTCTTCTAAATAACTTATTTTAAAAACCTCTCTTAGGCCTCCCTAGTGCCTGAACTGCACACAGAATACCAAATCCACAGATTGTTGGGACCATCAAGGAAAAGAACGGTTCTTTGCTTCTTAGGGCTCTGTGAGAAAACACATGCTATCCTTTACACGCACAGCCTCAAGGTCATGTCTTTCCCCCAAGTGCATTAGTCAGCTAACCTGCTTTAACACAACTTTGAAAATAAAGTAAGTGATGTATTTGTATTTGGTTTTCTCCCATTTCAGGCCACCCACCTACCACCAACTGCAAGTTGAAAAAATCTGGGGCTAGTTTGTCCAGAAGGTTCACTGAAGAACCTTCCAGGAAGCCAAGCGCCCTAAAAGAGATGTGCATCTGACAACCTTCTCTGATCTCCTGCTCCAAGTGTGGCCAGACCCAATTCTGGTTTCCCATTAGGCCTCAGATCCTACCCACAGTCTGGGGGCAGGGGAGGCGAATCTCAAAGGGCTAGAAATGAGTCACTTTCCACGCTCAGCTTCAGGCGTGCGGCTTCCTGAAGCACAGACGAGGAAGCTCTGAATTTCAGAGTGATTTTTTTTTCTTTGCATATCATATCCGGAACTGAAACCACCAATTCATTTCACTTAAGATTTCACACTACACTCAGATCATCAATAACATTCCAGAGATAAGAGACCAAGACTTTATCAACCCAGTCATTCTGTGTCCCTCTCACTCTGTTCTTTTGGTAGTGATGATGTTGATTTCTACCTTTTCTTCTTTTTCTTTTTTTTTTTTTCTCAGTCCTGACAATACAGAATCTGAAGGCCTTTATTTTTTCACAGGTGTTGATGAGAATTAGGAGCCAAACATCAAACTCTGTTGAGGGCTTACTCTACCCATAACTTTCTGCTTTCCTTTGCTAGCCAGCTAGGCTTTGTGTGAGCATAAGGTCATAGATTCAGGGTCCCATTCCAGGGGAAAATTGACTTTGCTGAGACCTCACTGAGGTAACAGGTCACTTCACAAACTGTGGATTCATGAAAACTACCCTCATGAAATAGGAAAGCTACAGAAAATATAGACATCCTCTTGAGGCCAGCCACAGAATTAATGTATTAGGAGAAAGAAGGATCTTTATCATTTATATAGTACCTTGCAATTTATAAACCACATTCACATCCTTTCTCCCTCTTGATTCTCAATAGAACTTGTGAAATCAGCCAGACAAACATTAGACTCCCCAATTTAGAGAGGAAAGGATTAAGTACTAATAAATAAAATAAAGGGTAAACAATGGCAAAGCCAGAGTCTTAAGTTTAGAAGCCAGTTCTATTGATTCCAGGTCCAGTATTCTTGTAACTCCCATCTAACCTTATATATAATATAATATTACATCATAATCCATGACCTAATGTTACTTAGTCATTTGTTGACATTTTAAAATTTCAGGTTTTCTTGTAGGTCAGGGTTAATGATCGTTGGTCATTACTTTAGTATAACCCATCTGGGCCTCTGCTTTTCTTTATTTAAAAAAAGATAAAGGAATGGCATTAAATTCTGTGTTGCTTTAAGTTCTAACATCTGTGGGTCCTTGTGTCCGTGACCGCTAAATCCAAGGAATTACCCTAAAATGTGACCCGAAGTATTCACTCTGCAGCATTAGCTCCCAGGACGACAGTGGTTTTAGGTAAAAATGGTTGCTATGGTTAAAGAAGTGAGAGGAAGGCCGATTATTCAGGATGAAACAGGTTGCTCTGCTCCAACTCTTCCCAGAGCCTTTAGATGCAAATCTACAAGGGGAAGTGGGCCATGGATGTACAACATTCCTCTAAGTTGGTCCTAGACATGGATCTCATGGAATTCATATTCCACGGAGCCCAATCTGATAAACACTGGGACATTCTCTGATGGTCCCATTGCTCTCTCCAAGCACCAACATGAATTCCAAGGGAAATTTTACAACCACCCTAGCCCACCCCAGCCCCCAGAACCCCATGCCGGTGCTGTACATGCTGGCTCAGGGAAGGTGGTCTTGCAAGCCTGGTACCACCTGCGTTGAGCAACACAGAGCCACAATCTGGGTCACTTCAGCCATGGAAGTCTTTATGCTGGAAAAAAAAAAACAACCCCATAATCCATCTGAAAACAAGGACTTCCACATGTTGCCTGAATATAGGATTAGAGGCAGCCCCTTTTATTATCTTGGAAAGTTCCTGCCCTTTCCTTTCCCTGAGATCAGGAGACCATCATTCCCTTGTTACGGGAGAAGAAGGAGGCTGCCAAGTGTGTCCCATTCTGCCTATTGTCATGCTGACTCCATGGCTCCTCCGACATTCCTCCTCTTTGGAAAAAGGAATTCTAGACTCTCAGAGAGATTCTAAGAGGTGTGGCAGACCACAGGGGGCTTCCTCTGGTCTGCAGCCCCTCTCAACTCGACGCTTCCCTTTCAGCATCCCTTCCACAGACTCTGGAGTGAGGTACTCACTTTCTCAGAGGCGCCCGGCTCCATGTTTTAACAGTTTAGATTATTCGAAAGTTCTGAACCACACTCTCTTATGGGAACTTACTCCTATGTTTGGCTCTAAACAAGTGTGACCCCACTTGCACAAGCATGAAAGGCATCTGTGACAATTTGATAGGCTCTACCTATCTTAAGTCCATATCTTAAAAGTCCCATGAGCAGCATATACTTCCATTCTCAAATCCAGCATATCTTGTGAATTAACTTTCAATCATCTCTTTCAGTCTCCTTTGCTCTAGAAGGAAAGTCTTTGTGGTACCAAAGAAATTATTTACCTATTTGCTGGAGATCCTGTACTCAGAGTTTAGGTTTTCTGCCCTCAGTTTAGATCAGCAAATGACATCTTAAAGTTCAGTGTAATGTTTCTGCTTTTGACCTCAGCCACACTCATGCTTGGTTGAAAATTGCTAGCTGTGTGATGTAGACTGAAACAAATTATCCTTAGTTCTAGAATGACATGAAATTTCCTAGTACTGGACTGTGTAAAGGAAACTTCAGGCTGAAAGAAGGCATATAGGCAAACAGACATTTTAAATAGCCTTAGAACTCCCGTTTTATTTGCAAGAAAGTCAGTCTGATTCTCCCCTTGACTTGGGTAGATGTTATACAGTCTTTATTAACCATCTAGTTAGTACTTGGAGATTTTATATGAATATTTCACATTCATTATTGTATTTATTCCTATAACAGCCATTTCAGGTCAGATACAATTGTATCAGGTCATTACTCTTTATAAGAACACTGATGCTTCTGAGGCTGTGGTTATGGCTAACGTTTTTGTCTTTTGTTCTGTTATTAGAATCCTGGACTACAATTCAGAAGTCCTGGGTTCTAACCCCTGTGTGGCCTTAGGCAAGCCACTTTTTCTCTAGGCAAGCCCTCAGTTTCTCCATCTGTAACGTGGAAGAGGGGTAGAGTGAACTAGATGAGCTCCAGGAGCCCTAATCCTGTTCAGCCTCTTGCAACTCCTTGTCTTTGTTTACAGTGTGCACCGAGAGGGACTAGAAGCCGGGAGACCACGGAAGGCAAACCTTTGCCCACTCTTTGACAGACTCAGGGTAAGTAACAAATACTATCTTATTATCTTTCTATCTAAGAGGACTACATGCCCATAACCATCAATTACACCTGGCACAACGATGATTATTTTTAAATATAGAAATCCTGCTCGGTTCTAGTAAAGAAATTTTTGAGAGAAAGTTCAATTGAAACCACTAATACCTGCCTAAGATGGTATGTGGGACATGGTGGGGGTGGGGAGCAATAAGCCAGACAGTTCATCTTAGGGGTAACCTCTTTGGTTTATGTAAAATATGTGAGTCAAAGCAAATTCATTCTTGTAGGCTGCCATGCCTGAAAGAGGATGAAGCCTCACTCAGACAAATCTGTCAGCTATGTGTCTATGCTGTATGTTGCGATGTATAATTTCCAGAGGAAAGATCATTTTCAAACCACATAAATGATGATGCTTTTGGAAAAAAAAAAAAAGCAACACAAAGGAAAACCCAGCTCTCTTAAATGTAAAGATTTCGATATGAACTTGCCTATTGTTTGTATTTCACACCCACGGTTTTGATGCCTATTATCTCTGAAATCATTTCAGTTTCCAAAAATCATTTGAAACACTCCTACACCCGGGGCTTTTGATAAACAGTCCAGCTTCTGCAGAGAGAAACTCTGTGTGTGTGTATGTGTGTGTGTGTGTGTTTGAGAGACAGAGAAAGACGAGTCTTGAGCTGTGGGTGAGAGGGGGCCCAAGCAAGAGCGCACTTCTGAGCCACACGGCACAGAAACCTGCAAAGACCTGAAGAGGTTTTTACTGTAGGTGACAAAGAAATCCTACAAGCCTGGGTCTTCCCTCCATGCATCTCTTTTGGAGACCCCAAAGAAACTTTGGGTAATTTCACCCTGAAGCTAAGAATAAAAACAACAGTTAATGTTTTTGAGCATTGACAATGTCCCAGGAACTTTGCTTAGAGCTTTAATACATATGAATTCACATATTACTCACTAGTCTATGAGGTTGACACTATTATTATCCTATTCTACAGATGAAAAAACTGATCACAGAGAAGTAGTTCCCCAGTCTCTGGCTCACTAACACTGAATTAAAATCCCACCTGACCACTGTTAAGACTAAGGATGTCACTTCCTCTAGGAAGTGCTTTCAGTAACATGGAGTCTTACTGTCCTCTGAACAGCCCAGACATTTCTCATGGCATTGAAGCCACTGTCTTTAACAGTAATGTGTGCACATGCCAAATCATCACTGTGATACCACAACTTCCTTATGATCAGTGTGGTATTAAAATTATCCCTGTTTTCCCACAGCCACAACAAAGTGCCTGGCAATGCATAGGCACTTAGGAAATACCAGTTGAGTAAATGAATGAAGAGATCCACATTTCAGACTGGACTTGTCACCATTATTTTAGAAAAATCAGTGCAGTCATATCTCCAAGGTCAAAGCCAGCTGAATCTTGACACAACTATCTATGACTTTTAGTCCTTTGGTCTTTTCCTTTGACTTCATCTACATCTTGTTGATGTATGGCGTGTGGCCTGTCCATCTGGCCTAGAAAGTAGGTTTCAAGAGAAATACTGTAATGACAGAGAGAAAGTTAAAGTCTCTTAAGTTCTGAAGTCTGTTGTCTTCTCCATTGCTGAACCTGAAATTAACTTCATAAAGCTAAATTGATATAGTTTATCTTAGCCTTTGAGGAGTTCTACATCCTTTTACAAACAGCGCAGGAACCTGTGAGAACACAGGTCAGACCTCATCCCCAAAGCATAGCAAGGCCATATAGAAAAACTGAGATGGAGCAAGACACCTGTGACAAAGGATCTCATTAAAATAGATAATCCCCCAAAGGTCATCTACTTTAACCTTCTCATTTGGCAAATGGGGATAATGTGGCTCAGAGAGAGGAAATGAGCTGCCAAAGGTCATAGACCAATTTAATAAAAGAAGTGGGGATAGACTCAGGACAGGTAACTCCTTTCCTTATTATATTTTGCTAGTCTTCATGACCAGGTTACAGGTTAGTGATTCCTAAAATAAAGTTTATCTGGTTACATCTGGAGTAAAAGTTTGATTTGAGTTTGAGAAAGTCCTCAGGCTTAGTCAAGACCAATCCTGAGGGACTAGATGACAGGTAGGGGGTTGGGGGGGCTCTATTTTTGATCATATACTAAACATTTGTACCTACCAAACCATGGCAGGAAAAATTAGTTGGTTGGCGTCAAAAGAGCATGAGTCACTGTTTTCAGCAACAATAAGTCAAATCACTGGCACAGAGTGGATCAAATGCAAAATGACAGCTGAGATTGGAGCACGTTGGCCTCCCTCCATCCAGGGTTCTTCAGTCAAAGGTCATGCTGGTAGAAAATGTCATGCTGTCCTCACAATGATAGTCAAGGGTTTTAAAGTTGTTATGTTCTCTTGATGTTGCCAGTGCCAAAAAGCCAGCAAAAGTGAACAGTGCCTGAACAGCTGGCGATGACAAGCGGTGAAATCCCAGCTTTGTTCCTGACCTAGTCCATGACTTCAGACATGCCACAGGCCTCTGTGGGCTGCATTTCACCCATCTGAAAATTGATGGCGTAGGCCAGGGGACATGCAAGGTCCCCTCCTAGGATTTCTAGGATTCACTGGGTCTATGAATTTATTAATTCCTCCTTCCTCTAGTGTGGTTTTGTGAGTCCTCAGGGAGGCAGCAGCTCAGAAACTTATCATTTTAGTTAACAGTCTTGACAGCATCAAGTAAAGTCCATCTGGGGCTGGAAATGCCACCATAGAGTCAGAAGAAACTCTGAACTCTACACATAGGTGATCTTGAACAGCTTCAGTTCCCTTTCTGAGCCTTCAATTGTTCCTCTTAAAAGTCTGAGTAATAATATCTATTTCACAGTGCTGTCTTGTGGGTCAGATGAGATGATGGATGCCAAAGTGATTATAACCTGAAAAGCACAAGGCGTTGTGTGGGTGAGAGTGAGGATGAAGATGCAGATGAAGAGTTAAGAACAGTTTTTGATTTTCCATAAAGATACAAATGAGCTACCTGTTCAGGGACAGCAGATGGGGGGAGGGAAGGAGATGTTCCCTCTGGTGCCTTGCTCTGTCCCTGAGAACTACACCCGAGGGTCCCACACAGCCCTGCTCCTGTCTTGAAGTCCCATAGGAAGTATCCCCTTGTCTTACATCTTACACTTCCCCCACCCTCCTCACTGTAGACCCAGATGGGTGTCAAATCAAAACCTTGGCACAGATAGCTCACTCTCACTTCTTTAGCCTTCTAGACCATCTAAAAGAAAACAGCAGAGGCACTCCCTCCAGCCACCCATTTCCCTTTGTTTTGAGGGCCATAGCAGCCTGGCCTTGTGGCAGTTAGAGCTCTGGGCCAGAAAGGCTGCTCCATCTATCTCCAAGTCCCCTCTGGCTATCAGAAGCCTGGGTGTTGAGCAGGTAACCTGGTATTTTTCCCCATGGTAAAGCATGATGGTATCTGAAAGGAATGTCACATAAGGTAGAAAATACAGCTTTTCATGTGGCTCCATTAGCTTATGGAGCTGCAAAAGACATTAGGAACTACTGGTATAACCCCTTGTTGTTTACAGATACACAAACTGAGCCCTAGTAAAGAGAAGTAACAATGAGTGTCATTTAGAAGTAGAGCCAGAAAAATCTTTAAAGAACATCTAGGCCAAAGTCACCATCGGACAGATGCGGAAACTGAGGCCCAGCAATGTTAATTAACCTCTTCCTGAGTTAAAGACCTAGTACTGAAACCCATAACATCTGATTCAAATTTTGGTCTCATTTCATGAGACCACATATACAGTACATAGTGCAGAAACTGTGCACATGGAATCCAGATCCTGAGGCTATGTAGATAAAAGAGCAGGTTATAATAGTAATGTGAATTTGGGGAAAAATTATTTAATATCTGTATTTTAGAATTCCCATTTTGCTCTATAAGAGACACATACTATATTCCTGTGTATAGGACATGATGAAGAGCATAATTCAATTTGTGGTAGAGGTTTAGATGGGTATAGGCATAAAATAACTACAAAGAGCTACTTTAATACCAACCCTGAAGCTCAAAGAAGCTCTGTAAAAGTCAATTTTCTATCTTTGAAAAGCATCTTATCTGTGATGGTACAAAGCTAGGCCCTACTGGGTAAAATTTAAGCCTAGAAACCGAGGAGTCTATGTGTGTCTTGGACCCAAAGCCTATTACTTACTGAAATATTATCCAGCTTTGGGGCCAGAATAGCGGCATGCTGGTAAATATTTAAGAACTGGTTCTAAAGGGAAGAAGTGTGGTACGAGGAAGCCTTCATTTGCTGTATTTTCCAATATCCTCACTGTGAATATTCCCACCATGGCTGCTTTCAAACTACCAGTGCAATATCACTGAACATGGAATTTGGAAGAGATGCAAAGCAGCATGCCAGTATATAATACTCCTGACATATAGTTACAAGAAATATTAATAACCTCAAGAGCATACATGATAATAAAATGTCATGAAATGAATAGGAAGTGGTGAGTCTTGAGTATTTATCACCATTGTTTTTAATATAATTTGTACACTTCAGTGATTTAATTTTTAACAATGACTGTATTTTCAACTAGTTCTCAAAATTCCTGATAATTTAAGAATCAGCTCTTACAAGATGGAACAAGTTGGCTCCCAGCAAATCACTGGGTCAGACAGATCTGAGTTTGAATCCTGACCCATCGATCAGCCAGTGATGTGATGTTGGGAGGGATTTTGAACTTCTCTGAGCTTTAGTTTCTCAGCTGTGGAAGGTGACACACAACAGGGACTTTACAGGTTTATTGATGATGCTTAAATGAGATAATGCTTAGCATAGAGCTATACATAGTACATGTTCAACAAATCACCATTAGTGCATTCAAAAGCCAGATTAATTCACTTAAGAAACATTTTGCTAGGATGCATTTTGTAGGTGCTTCCCCCTCCTTTCCAGTATTAGGAACTATGGGGGTATAGAGGGCCTCAAACACTCTTGCCCTGCCCTGGAAGAGTTCATGGTCTAGCAGAAGAGGATATAAGACAGGAACACCAGGAGATGTAATACAGAGCAAGCTATGATCAGCTCATAAAAAAATAACCTTAGGAAGGGCAGGAGAGGGAGAGAAGGAAGGATTCACAAAGCTGACTGGGCTATGTATTTCAGAATAGACTTGGACATGCATCCCAGGAAGAGCGAATAAAGGCAGCAAAGACATAGATAAAGGACCACAGAGGAGCAGGTGCATGAGGTTTGGTGGGACAAAGACCATCGAGGGTGCTGAGGGGACTGCTGGGAAAGAGGCATCTTCCAGGTCATGCAAGCCTTGAATGCTGAGCAATTTGCTTGATGCTCTCTTATGTAATGATGAGCCAGGAAAATGTCAATGATCTTCTGATCAGTGACACAAACCAGATTTTTTGGTTACTTATCATATTATTTTAAATATTTGTTCATTGAATAGATCTTAATAACTGAATGAACTGTTCTTTAACAGGAATAGTTAAGAGTTAAATAGATAGTGAAATACACTTTTAAATTATGTAAATTTTCCTTATGGGGGAAAAAGCATCCTGGGTTCAGGGATAGAAGGCGGCATTATATTCTAAGTTGAAAACAAAGTCATTATTTAAAGCCTTTGATAAATGAGGTGGGCTCAAGCCAGTGGCAATATTTCATGACTTTTGAATTGTCTACTGAATCCCTCTTGCATTATGCTTCACACAAAAAAGTCATATGACCTACAACTTTATCTGCTCCAGTCTTAATCTTCTATATATAGGCTTCAGTTATGAAAGTTTTTCCTATGAAAAGGTCAGACCTTGCACATGTAACATTAATGCAAAGTTTTGCTTATTAAAAAGCAGACAGGTGAGTTTGTAAAAAGTCAGTTTGTAAAAGAATATTACTGATGTGGGGAAAAGCTTGGCAGTTGCAGGCAAAGAAATGGCCTCCAAACTTTCTTGGAGAGATGGGGAAGCCTCTCTCGTGATCACACAGAAGCATTTTCCTTTTGGCTAAAGCACCCTGTAGCTGTCTGCGCACACACTGACAAAACGAGGCTGGGGCACTCCCCCACAGCTGTCTCCTGCATGCCGGTGCACACACTCGCCTCTCTCAGAGAGACACCAGGCTCTGGCGACTCCTCCTCCACACCTCAACCCTCCATGGAACATCTGGAGGTGGAGCTGGGGAAGGTACCTCGGCCAGATAAATGCAAACCCAATTTGGGGTTTCCGGTCGTATGCAGAGTGCAGCAGCCACCCTTGGCCAACATTGCAACACCAGAAAGAACTTGGGGAGAGTTGAACTCTTACTTTTAAGCCAAAAGTTCACAGGTTCAAATACCCTTCTAATGTCAGCTGCTCCCCAGGCTAACCTTTGAGTCTGGAAGTTCTGAAAAGATCTAGCTGCATCAGGCAAAGAGGCCTGCCAACTCCATTTGGATCATTTATCAACAATGCCTAACTCTTCCCCAGACTGAAATTACTTAATAATTATCTGAACTAGATGTGACACTCCCTTTCTTCAACAGATATGAAATTGAAGTTCAAAGAGGTTAAAGGACTTGCCCAGGTTCACTCAACAAGTCAGGCTTCTGTTGATTTGACAGGTGGCCAAGGAATCAGTACTAGGCTGGGCAGTGGGTATCTTTGAGCCCATCTCAATTAGGTAATATCTACTTGCTAAGATAAGCCTCACTGGGGACCTTACGGAACAGGGATGGCCCAGTCATACTGAGTAAAGTACTGATGATCAGAAGAACTTCATTATGGTTTTAGGTCAGATAATTGCAGAGACTTACTCATTTATTAGGAATATATCAGGCTTATTCTAGGCACTCACTCTAGACACTGTGTTGTGTCTAGATACAGTGTTGTGGACAAAAACAGACTGTCCTGACCTCATGCAGCTTAAACTAGTGGAATCCTATGCATATACTGCAGATTATTTATACAATTTTTCTTTGCTTACCCTTTCATTTGCCCCCCTACAGTTTGAGCCCCTACAACAGGAGCCATGTCTAATCCATTTGTGAATCTCACTGCCTGGTACCCAGCAGGGACAGGGTGCAGGTATGATCTGTGAGGTTTCCCTAGCCATTCATTTAAAAGTAGGGGCTTCTTAAAAGAAATTAGAGCTGTGATTCATTTTGGGTATTTCACCTATTTCTTGACTAACAGTGATTCTTGCAGCCCCACTCTTGGTCTTTGGCTTAAAAAGCCATACAGACAGTAGCTTCTTCTTACCTTCCACCTTCCAAGTACCACGTCTCACCCACCTGGCTGTATTTCCTCCCCCTAATCTAGCTAAGTCTATCTCTTCCGCAAGTCCTCAGCCCCTTCAGAGGCCAAATCCTGCCCCTTCAGATCACCACAAAGTTCCCTTACTGACAGCTACGATTGGTTTGAGGCATGTGGTGGTTACCCACATGGTGATACTGAGCTAAAGACATTCTTAGATTTGAATGAAACAGTGCTGAGAACTTGTAGAAAATAATAAGGAAAGAAAAAAACAAATACTCATTCCGAAGTAAGAACTATCCATGGATAGTAAGCTGATTGGATGGACTGAAGATTCCCCATCACTTCAAGGGTCGATCAGAGACAAGGCCACCAGCCTGACGATGAAGTGGGCAGAGTAAACCTGGGAGCACTTCCAAGATCTCTTCAGCCCAGTCTTCTGAGACCACCTCCCAGCCCTGCACCATTTTGAGTATCAGTGATGTAACTAAATCCCTGAAATTTCATCCCCTCTTTTCCCTGATAAGGGTTCCAACTTGAAAAAATAACTTTCATCTAACTTCTTCTTTACCAGTCCACAGATGATGGTAATAGTGCTGGTCTAAGATGAATAGCTTTCTTATAATATATTAGTTTATCTCCCTTAAAGTTCCACTTTTGATGTACTGCTCACCTGCTCAAAAGCCCTTCTTAGTTCCCTATCAACTCCAGGCTAAGCCCAAATCACTTGAAGCCTGGCACTCAAAATCCTTCACCACCAGGCTCTGTCTCTCCTTTCCAGCCTCACCCTGATCTGCTCTTTACCCAGCACCACTTTCCCAGTCTGTTAAGTGCAGAGCCCCGGAAACACTCCTCATCTTTTCCATACACACATTTTTCTTTACATTATTCCAATACCAATCATATTTGTGGTATCTATTTCCTTATTCCTCAGAGCATTTCCTTATTTGCTTATGCTTCTCGTCTTCATCATCATGTGCCCAGTGCCCAGTCTAGCTCTCAGGCTACATTCATCGGCTGGAATTAACTTGGATTAGAAAACACTTTTCCATGCGGGCACGTTGGCTAAGAGCACAGATTCGGCAGCCAACCTCCCTTGGTGTGAGCCCTGGCATTGCCACTTCCTCGTGGGGTGACCTGGTCGACCTGGTCAACTTCTTCACCTCCCAGAGACTCAGTTTTCTCATGTGCAGAATGGGACAAACAATATCCTCTACATCATGTCATGAGGCTTAGATGAATTTTTAATGAAGTGCTTACCTCAGCGCCTGGCACACACCTACCCACTTAGGTGGTGCCTATTTATTCTTTAAGGTGCCCTTTTATTTCTCTCTCATTCATGAATATTAATTCTATTTTCCATGTATAAAGCACTTCAGAGTTTACAAAGATATTTCATATGTGTTTTCACATTTAATCATCACAGTAGTTTGGAGGTAGGTGTTGCCATCCCCAGAGAGTTTTGGTGACACAGGTAAAAGCGGGGGGAGGGTGACTGTGACAGGGACTCAGAAATTCCGGTTCTCTCTCCAGAGTGTATTTGGCTACAACATGTCGATCTGAGTGTGGACTGTCTGGCTTCAGCGCCATGCAGCACGTTACCCGATGTTCCCCATCCCAGCCCAGGGGAAGGGGCCATGGAAGCCCAGGGCCAGTGCTGCCTGATGCTCTGCCTGCACGCACCTCTCCACATTCCCAGACCAGGCCTTGTCCCACCGCAGTCTCAGGCAGGGGGACTTCACTGGCGTCAGGCACTCCCTGGAGGCTTTGTGGCCTCTTTTCACCCCTGCTGCAGATCGTTCTGTGATCTCTGCTGCATCTCTATATGCAAACTTTCACGCTGTGGGAAGCTAAGTTATGTAACGGATCAGAACACTCAAGTTAGAAGGGATCTTGGAGACCACTAAGTCTGATTCCCCAAAACCATTTTATAAATGAGAACACTGAGTTTCAGGAAAGGAAATTACTTGTCCAAAGACCCCACTAGTTCATATGCTTCTCAAGGCAAGGCCATGTTCCGGCACTGGAGACATAAAGACAAGACACCTGCTTCAAGAAACACACTGTCTAGTCAACTATGTCCTACTCACCATATTATCCCAAATAGCTAACCCAGTGCCTAACACACACATAGTAGGTGCCCTGTGAATGTTTTCTGAGTAAGTGAATAAGTAAACAAAGGAATGCCAGTAACTAGCTAAGCTGGCCCTAGACCCTGGGCTCCAGATTACCAAGCTGGGGCTCCCCACTGCTCACACTTTCTGTCTCCTCCATTCACACTCACTTCATAGGAAGGTTTGAGAAACAGCTCATAAATATGACCGAAAGGTATTGTAAATAGTCAAAGTCCAACATGCTTGTTTATGTTCACAAGTGGGTTCCCAGTCCCCTCATAGAAGAGTTTGCTCTTGTCTCTTTCCTGAAGTGATGAAAGCTAAACAGAAAAGCAGAGCTTCAGCAGAAGACCAACACTGATGGCCCTAGGACCTGCCTTGTGGGATTCCACTGCGGTCTCAAATGCTCCTGTTTCTTTGCTGTACAAAGAGAAACAGAACATTATGCATGCTGGTTCATCATAGATACCTGAATATATTCCAAACTTTTCCTGATTTCACTCGTGCCATAGAGTGTCCAAGCTGGATGGTGCCTTGGAGATAATCAGGCTTAATAATCCCTTTATGGTATAGATAGAAACCAAGAGTCAGAGGAGGAAATTGGGTGGCTCATAGTCACACAGCATGTCATTAGCTCAGACTAACCTAGAACCCAGGCTTCCTGATTCCAGTTAAGAAAGTCTTTCCCTGCACCATGCTGTTCAATTTGGCATTCAGGTGGTGGCAGACTACCTGAGCACAAGCTTCCCAAGGGCCCAGGGCCTGGATGACTTACCTTTTCCTCTTGCACTGTCTGCACAGTGTTTGGTGCTTCATGGAAACTCTTTCCCTGCTCAGCCCTGTGGAGTTCTCAAAGAGCTTTCCTGTCCATCAGAGTCCCATGTCATAGATCAGGAAGCCGCAGGTGACCCAATGGGGCAAAGGGCTCATGGCCTTGAACACATGTTGGCAGAGCTTGAACCTCAGTCTTCTGACCATCAGTCCATGCCCTTCTTCTACACAGCGTAACAATCTAGTACCTGTTTGATGATCAAGTGAGGGGATGATGGCGGGATGCCTGGATGAATGACAGACTGACAAAGTTCACCAATCAGTCACTTTTGGGAAACAGATTTTTAAAAAATAAGCAACTCTAGACTCTCCTTCTGCTTGGACCCACAAGGACCTGCTTCAGTCCTCTCACCTTTGGTCTCCCTTCCCCTAACACTTCACACATATGTTTAAGGGAAGAGGACAAATGAATAACACCAAACATCTGTGTTTTTTACAGGGTCAATTTCTCTAATGCTTGTTATATCCAATGTGGATGTTTCCAAAAAAAAGCACAGAGAAAGATATTTAAACCACCCAAATATCACCATCTAGAGATTACCAGTAGTTAGTAATTTGGTGAACATCTATCCTTTTTTAGTCTTTTTGTCAGAATGTATATATAATTTGTTTAATAGATTCATACTGAACAAACTGCTTAGTAATCTGTTTTTGTCACTTGATAATAAATCACAAATACCTAGTCAGGTCAGAGTGGATCAAGCAGGAGAATGAGTGTAATATTATGACATTTGACCTGTTGAGGTTCCCAAGTACTGCTTTCCACTGATGGTTTCAAGGGCCCAACAAGGCCATTTTACTAGGCTTTCAAGCTTTTCTGTCACTCAGATGGCCATGTCTAAACCATTATTAAGGAATGAGTAACTATAGCAGCTTGGAATAACAGCTTTCAACTTGCTAAATGCTTTCATACACACACACACACACACACACACACACACACACACACACACACACATCATTATTTTAAAGATGAAGAAATTGAGGCCCAGGGAGATTACATGTACATGCCCAGGATTTTTGTGCTTTTTTTTGTTAAATAGTATCTTCAGAAATAAGATAAGTAAACAAAAATGAGCCGATGTCCCAAGGAAAGTTTCTTGTGGTTGAAGATTAGTAGAAGATTTTATTCACTCACAGTGGAGTGGAGACTCGAGCCCATTTTTGAGCTTTCATTCCAGACCACTCTTTCTATCGTGCTGCACTGCCTTCCTGACTTAAAACCCATTTGAACGTGTGGGCAATTTTAGTTCATTTCACAGAATAGAATGCACGTACATGAAGGCGACCCCCTTCCAGCAGTGCGAGTGCTGACGGTGCATTCTATTGCCCCCATACATGGGCTGCCTGCCTGTCATGTTAATCAAATAATAATTTGATTGATGTGGGCCACTGGTCAGGACAACCTCTTCTGCTCAGTGAGGCACGGGCCACTGGGCATGGCTGGCTGGAGGGCCAGAGAAAGGTTGTGATTCATTTCTGCCCCAGGCACCCACCTGGCCTGCCTGGTGCAGGGCTATGGGAGCAGGAGAAAGTGAGAGGCTGCAGGCGCCCTGCCTGTGAGCTGGGCCTTGGGAGTAATAGCGAAAAGAGGGGTGAGAGCAACAGCTGCTGAGGTTGATATTTATATAATGACTCTCTGTGTTCAAGGCAGGAAGTGAAACTGAGGTTCTGCTGAGATACTTTCCTTCCCCCACGACGCTGCCCACGGGTGGCTCCAAAGGGGTGACATGGGGAGAGCCCGGGTTAGGTTCCAGGCTCCAGGTTCATCACTGGGATGTCACAGCCAAGGCTTTGCGGACTGCATCCCAGAGGCTCCCCTCCCAATGCACTCCCAGCCTCAGCCTTTCTTCTTCCTCTCCATCCAGCTCCCCTTCAAGATGGGGAGAGCCCTACCATTCTCCTGCAGCTTGGCAGGAATGCTGTGAGAGTGCATGAGATAACATCTGTAGAAAACAGGGTCAGTTCGTGCATCTCTGCTGAATTAGCATTAGGCCCTTTGTTATATTTCTATGACCATTCCCAACACCATCACCCGTGGTTTCTGCAGACGGCTGTTCGCTGACTTTTCTACCTGCCTATTGCACACTTTCTGCCCCTCTCTTCTCCCTCCTTTCAAGCATCAGTGAAAATTTCAGACTGTCTCAGGCTTCAGAGCACATATCTCCATCAGAACTCACCTTCCTTCTTTCAAGCTCAGGCTTAGGAATTCGATTCTTATCTCTCTACACACAGAAGGGTATTTTAATGTGGGTGGTGTGCTGCCTAGAGAGACCTTCCTATTCTGCTTCCCCCCTTTGTATGGGGAGTTGTTCGAATCATGCCGTGTTCACAGCCAAAAAGGACTTTAAAAAGCAGCTAGCTCCCCCACCCCCCCACCCCCACCACTTCTCCACAAAGGCAGGACCCCCAGCAGTGGCATTGAGGAGCTTGTTAGAACTTCAGAATCTGAGGCCCCACTCCAAACTGACAGAATCAGAATCCGCATTTTAGCAAGATTTCTAGATGATTCAGGTATACATTTGCACTTCGAGAAACACTGCCTTAGCCCAACATGCTCATTAGTTGGTGGAGGAGGTAAGGGCTCAAAGAGGGAGCTAGACCTGCCCAAGGTCACATCAAGAGAGTGTCATTAGGATGGAACTTAGTGGGCTGTCTAGTTCAAGTCCCCTCTCCTCTTCATGAGGGCCTAATAGACATACAGCTCCAATGTCAGCATGATGAAACATGCAGGGCAATCTCTCTCCTTTTTTTTTTTTTATCTTTTACTCTAAATTTCATTTATGAGTATTTTTGCCATTTACTTGACTAATAGAAAATGAATACAAATGATTTTTCCCTCTTTCAAGCTCTTGTCTGGTCTAACTTGCTAGTCTAGTTGCTGGGTTCCACAGAGTCCAGTGTGTTTAATTAGGGATGTTCACCCAGAGTTTATTTGAAGGGGAGCTTCTGAGGGCTGGCAAGGAAAGGGAGAGGTGTTATCATGTGTTTCAGCCACCCCAGCCTTGCCCCTCAAGCACCTTGCCAGGAAGAACTATGAGTGACAGCATATTTTGAATCACAAAATGACAAAACTAGAAGGGACGTTAGAGATCATCTCATCCAGCCCCTTCAGGTCTTTGATGGGGACACTGAGCCACATAGGGAAAGAGCTTGCTCAGGCTTATCCAAAAAGTCAGCACACATGAGACAAAAGCTCAGATCTCTTGCCTCTCATCGGGGCTATGCTGTGTAGTTCAACCCCTGCTCCACTACCCACTAAAGATTAGAATGGGCAAACTCTATAAATAATGCCAAATGGCATTTACCCCAGAATTCTAAAGTAAGTCATGGGTAGGATTGTGGAGCTGTTGTCCGGAATGATGAACATCCTCTCATCATAAATGGCCACTGAGCCAGAGGTAATGTCAGACTGCTAATGGGATTTCCACCCACATGAGGGCTACCTGGGATTTACAGGCTCTAAAAGCTCACTGCCATGTGTGGAGTCGATAATAAGGAGTGAGAACATGGAAATGTGATTAACATAAACTATTATGGGGGAAAAAACTAAATGAATTTAACAAAGCAATGTTCTCTAAGAGACCGGGGCTATCTAGGGTCTAGGTAGGGGACTATTGAAACACAATGTTTTCAATTTTCATAGATTCAAGATATCTGTGACTGGATAATTACATCAAAGAGCAGCCTGATTCCAGAATTGGCTGGTACAGTAGACAAGGCTCATGGAAATAATATGGCAACATTGTTGCAACCTCTCCTAATAGAAAACATTAACAAAGAGATCTCCAGAGACCAGAAATCTCCCTGAATTGGGTTTTACTTCACATTTTAATAAAAGACATGGGAGAAGGAATACAAAGTAGTAAAGCCTCCACTTTGGTAAATGTGGCTGAACATTTCTAGTCATCATGATGCCTCACTTTCAGGCTGTCTTAATGGTGTAGCCATTAGTATTTCACTGGATGCTCGAGGCATTCCAGGGAGGTTAGCAGAGAGAGGTCTGTCATTTCCACTAGAGATGAGGAACCTGAGCCCCAGGTGAAAAATGTCTTCCAAGGCTTTCATCACTTCAATCCCAGTTGGAATCCAAATTCAGTGTTCCTGCTACTACACAATGTTGGTTTGAGGTAAAGAAATACCATAAAACAATAATTTATTTGCACATCTCTTTAGAAGGTACAAAGCATCTAAACAACTCTGTGACTTGGGGAGGAACACAGCTAACTGTTGAGAATCTGCTGTGTGTGACCAGAGCTACATTAAGTGCTCTACATAGTTGTCTCATTGAATTATGACTGTGAGTCTCTGGGGTGGATGTTGTTTTTTTCTGTCTGCATATTGGGAAACTGAGCAAGGTTAAGCAACTTGTGCATGGTCACAAAGCCAGAAATTGATGGTGCTAAAATTTAAATCCTAGATCTATTTGAGTTCAAAACACATGATTCCAGGTCAAGTATTTCTATTATCTCAGTGTTACAGCTGAGGAAATAGATTTAGAGATGCTAATGAACCAAAATTGTAGAGCTAATAAGTCATAAAGGACAAAAAGGGAGTCCCCTGACTTAAAATCCTGGGACATAAAGATCTCAGGAGAACAAGAAAAAATACATACCATCTGACCTTCAGTTTGGGCAAATATAAAGTAGCACTCTTAAATAAAATATACCCCAGTTTCTATTTATAAAACAATGGACTCTAACACACCACAACTCGGGAAGTGTGTTTAAAAGTATTTCATTTCACTTTCACAACCAAGTATACTGAACATAGATTCTATGCCAGGTACTTGCAGGCCACTTTCATGGATCATCTCTTTCTTCTTTTAACATTTTTTTGAAGCACTGTTTTCCCCACTTTACAAAGGAAAATTAGTGACTTGTCACATAGTAATAACCGGAAAGGGAAGAAACTGCGATCAGCTCTGACAAGTCTGAACTCCAGTAGCTATTGAAGCTGAGACATCAGAGGAATGTTGGGCTTCATCAGGAGGAGAACGGCAGCCAAATAGAAAGGCATTATCCCATGCTCAAATGAAAGCAGTGTGTGGGCTCAGGAAAAATTGGCAGTTCTATTCATGGACTTTCAAGAAAAACTCAGTGGAGCTGGGAAGGTGGGGCAGGACAGAGAATTATTCAAATCCCCAGTATGAGGGAACTTGAGATAGACAACATAATAAGATTTTCTCAGTCAAAAAAGAGAGGACTAAGAAGGGATACAACAATGCTTGATATAATAGGTCTATGTACTTGACCAGCAAATCTCAGAAAAACAGAAATATCTCAAACTCCCCTTACCCCAAAGTTTGCAAGAGTTAAATTTAGATGAAATAAGAAGAAGTACTACTTTACATAGTAGATAGTAAACTTAATGAGCTCAAGAAAGAGTAAATGACTGGGAGCACAGATGCACACATAGGGTTAAGAAGTGATTATTTAAATGCCATAAGTATTCATAAATTCCACATGAGTTTGTTAGAGATGTATGAGAACTTAGAGGTCACCTGTTCCAACCTAATGCCACATGGGCATCTACTTAGTCACCTCCAATGGCAAAAAGCTCACTCTCTCCTCAGGCATGTCATTCCAGCTGTTGACAGCTCTACATGTCAAAAACTGGGCATATAGCTTAGGTACCCCTATAGGATATCTACCTTTCTTAGGTTTAAACAAAACTTATCCCTATTTACTAAATCCATTTTGGTTCTATCTTCGCCTTTGAGATTTCACACAACGAATCTGAAGTGTCTTCCTCTTTATATCCCTCGCTCTTACTCCTAGTTGTTGCAGTCAGTGCCATGAACAAACGTCATATTTAGCCATCAGCTGTTCAGGAGGACCTTAAAAATTCTAAAAGAAGAGTATAATGTGGCATTTCCAGCTGTGAGCGCTAAAGGAACAAGTATTGGACTAGAAATCAAGAGATCTAAATTCTAGTCAGGTCCTGTGACTTTTTATATGAAGTTCCATGTCACTGCATATGCCACTGATTAGCAGATGGATCATAGAGGGCAGGGACCTCACATTTCTGGACCACAGTTCTGTCTATCTATCAACCATTTATCTACCAATCCATTTATCTATTTAATCTTTTAACACATCCCTCTCTCCTTAGCCTGCAGAACCATTTTCCAGTTGCCTTTTGGATATCTTTACTTTCATGTCCAGCAGACAATTTATACTTAGCATGTCCAGCACCAAATTCACTCCCTCCCACTCCCCAACATATACTCCTTTTTTCTCTAGATTTATTGAGGTATAATTGACATATAAAATTGTATAAGTTCAAGGTATTGATTTGATACCTTTATATATTACAAAATGATTAGCACCATAAGCTAACACCTGTATCAGGTCACATAATTACCATTTCTTTTTGTGGTGAGAACACTGAAGTTCCACTTGCCTAGCAACTTTCAAGTATTTAAGACAGTATTATTAATTATTATCACTATCTGTACATCAGATCCTCAGAACTTACTCATGAAATGTTTATACTGTTTGACCAACATCTCCCCTTTTCCCTCACCCTCCAGCCTTTGGTAACCACCATTATACTCTCCATTTCTTTGAGTATAGCTGTTTTAGCTTCCATGTATCAGTGGGATCATACAGTACTTATTTTTCTGAGTCTGACTTATTTCACTTAGCATAATGTCTTCTGGGTCCATACATGTTGTCTCAAATGGCAGGATTTTGTTTTTTCTCATGACTGAAAAATATCCCACTGTATATCTTATCACATATTCTTTATCTATTCATCCATCAATGGACACGGGATGCTTCCATGTCTTGGCTATTGTGGGTGATGGACCACAGTTCTATTTATTAACTGTAATACAAAGAGGTTGAACAAAATAGTGTTCATTCTCCCTTCTGTCCATGATTCTCTGGCTTAGACTTAGTTAACCAGTAGTGCTTCTGAGATTCAAATTCACTTCTGAAACTCCCCTCAATATATCATCACTGGAAAGGAGTTTTACCAGCAGTCCCTTAAGATGGACTGACTCACTGGGGTAAACTTTTATTGACCATGATCACTGGTCACTAACTGCTCTACCCCCATTCCCTGGGAAGTTAGGTTCAGCTAAGGATAGAGCAGATTTCATCAGATTTAGATTTGTGTTCATTTTCAGCTAAGCTGCTTACTAATAGCCAGAGAAAAGTTAATAAATAGAAAGCGAGCAACGAATAGAACAGTTTGAAATTTAGTTGCAGATCTTGAACCTGATGCACGGGACAAGGACTAGCCAATAGACATGTTTAGGGCCCGTGACGCTGGTCTTGTTCCTACATGAATGGGAGTTACATGAGCAAAAGGAGTCTCCTGGCTGTGGAAACCCTATGAGAGCAGTGAAATGTCAGAGGGTCCCTGAGCATTTGTGCTGAAGAAGGTCATGCAGCCGAAGGGTACCGCTGGAGAGCACTTAGGTGTCCAGATATTCCCAAGGTCTCCTGCTGTTTAGTGGTGCAACTAAAACTAAAACAACTCTCCCAGGACCCGATGTTGTGAGAGTTTTAACTTTATAATTGATTAAAGAGCTACTACATGCCAGGCACTGTGCTAAACTCATAAGCACATCTTATCACATTTAATCTCTATAATAGCATAAACTCTGAAGGAGCCGGGATTTCAGCTGTCTGGTTGATGATTTTATCTCACTTTCAAGAACATCACCTGACATATAAAGGAACTCAATAAATATCTGTTAAATGAATGTAAACAAATTAATAAGGTAGATGTTATTAATATCCCCATCTTAAAGATGAGGAAATTGAGACTCAAAGAAATAAACTGATGAAAAAAAGATTAGGAAACAGCACAATGAGCATGTGAGCCCAGGTTTTCTGGTGTCAAGGTTTGTGCTCTTCTCAGTAGAGCATAACTGCCTCTCAGCTTAATCACTTCAAAAATCGAAAATAAATTTGGGGTTAATGTCTTCAAAGCATAAAGTAAAATTTGTGGAACAAGCATAAATTTCTAAAGGCTCATCTTTTTGCCATTCAAATCCTTCAGATATAATTGACAACTATAAATTCTCTACCCAGGAAAGCCACAATGAAAAGATATGAAAGTTTCCACCAAACTTAAAAAAACAAAAACAAACAGTTTTATAAATTTCATGGAAATTGTGAAAGTCTTTCTTGTGGAAGACATATTTCCCTCGAATAACCTGTGGCTCTGGAAGAATGGTGGCTTGGACCATGAACGGCTTAAAGACAGAAGCTGACGTGCAGAGGAGAGCTGGTCAGGAGCGAGTGCCAGCGTGTCTGGAGGGCCCCCCGGGGGCTCTTCACCCCTAGTCTCTGCCTTGCTCATCCCTGTCCCCCATGCCAGTCATGCAAGCTCTAGCACTAGCCCTTCGGTCAGGAGACATGGGCTCTAGCCCGACAGTCACTGTCGGACAGTCATAGGGGACAAGCCCACTGCCACTCTTGACTTAAGTTTCCTCACATGAAAAATAGGGGCGTTAGTCACAATGACACCAAGGCTCCCTCCTCTCTGCCATCCCTTCCTTACGTTATTCTCTCTTTTCTTCCACCAACCCCCAAATAGTGCGGATGCGCGCAGCGCAGCGTGGCTCCGGGGACTCCCCACCACTGCCACGGCAGCGCTTCTCCGCGCAGCTGCACAGCGGCAGCTGCCTGCCCCTGCCCGCTGGTGCTCTGATTTACCTATGCAGATGAGGCTATGAATACACACGCCCTGCAAAAGTGAAGAAGCCCTCATTCTTCACGTCCTTTCAGCCTGTCACTTTCCCTAAGCCAAGAGTGGCCGAGGTGAGGCTGCCGTTCCAACACCCTCCTCCCTTAGGGACTCAATCCCATGTTCCACCTGCACAGGTGGGCCTAGGTTTGAGGGTAAGGAGGAATTACTTGCTGTTTTTTCAGTAGGGTTTTCTATTTCATAGTTTTGTCTAGTTTCCTTACTCCCCACATACATATATACACGTACACACACTGACACACCAAACAGTGGGCTTTTTTAGATATTCTAAGACATAACATTGGTCAGTCAATGCCCATTGGTCTTGGAAAAGACAGGCCAGCATTACTGCCTAACTGGGCATCACAGTCCCCCGTGCCCTGACTTAGTCAGGTTTGCCTTCCTCGGACAACCTCCTGACTTTAAACCGACACCATGATGCCTTCTGACAGACCATTTCTGGAGGCTGGTGGAGACCCGGCCCACTCTGGAAGCCTCTGCTTCGCGAACGTGTGTCCCCACTACATCTTCCCTCATCTTTGTCCTTGCCTCCCCTTCCCTTACTTAGAATCCTTGTTGCCCCTTCCACAGTTTCAGAGCACATGCTTTTCCCCTTTCTTCCTTACACTATTCATTTGATGGTGCACTTTGTCATGGTTATTTGGAACCATGTCATCTTTTTCCAAGTAGACTGAATTATTTGGGAGCAAGGGCTGTGTCTTGCCCATGTTGATATTCTTCACCGTCCTGATTCATGTAAATAATAAATGCAGATGAATTCAACACCCTGGATGCCAGGCACTCCTTTCTCCCATGGCTTCCACTGTGGGAAACGCATATGGGGCCATGTAGGGGTTAAATAGGAGCCTTATGATTCATCTGGTCCCACCCTAAGATGCTTCTTCCAATTTCTGTTGACTTTTCCTATTACCAGGTGTAAAACAAACACTCGTTTCCCTCCTACCTTTTTTCTTGGTCCCCTGGGTTGTGCTCCTGTGCCAGGCTTTTTTCTTTCTGACCCACCTTTCTTTGAGTGTATTTATTTGCATTTCCCTTAACATGTGCCTAAAAACAATATCATCAGTTTAATTTTGGGCTTCTGGTTAACTTTCTTTGAAGTTTAGATGTGAGAGCTCTTTGTCTCCTGTCCCAACAAGTATGCATTCACTTACGTCTTTATTAATTCATCAAACAATTAAATAGCAGCTGAGACACTGAGGGGTGCGAGCTTGAAAGTGACCCTTCCTCTTACTGCTAGGTAGTCCCAGTCTGCCAGGGAGAAAAGACACACACAGACGTCATTATGATGCAAGGCAGATAGCAATAAAAGCCCGGAAGAGGAGACTAAACCATCAGGTATTATGAACATTCAGAAGTGTGAGAGGTCACTCCCCTGGGAGTGAGAAGAGAGCTGGAGAGGAAAGATGTCATGGGGAGGTGGAATTGAAGCGGGCCTGAGGGAATGAAGTTGGATTTGCGCTGGCAGGGAGAATTGAGCAGAAGTTAAAAAAACACCAGCTAAGCCCAGAGATGGAAAAGAAGAGCACCAGTCAGAGCGCATGGCTCCCGGGGCTGCAGCGCTGCATGCGCAGATGGAGCACAGAGGAATATGGCTCAACAGGTGGGTTGGGAGCCATGTAGGGGTGGGATGGAGCAGGAGGAGGCTGGAGCAGGGAGACCAGCTGAGAGCATCTGCAACCTTCTGTAGGAGAAGTGAGAGGGTGGAGGCAGGGAAAATGGAGGAAGGTATGGATGTGAGAAATATTTCAACAGAGATGCCTAAATTCCTCCAAATCTCCTTGACTAATTCTTAATAACTCATACACCCATTTGCATTGCAGGTGTCACAGTCCCTACCCCCACCCCTTTGGAAGCTTATGTTTTTATCTTCCAGGTGCGTGACTTTCCGACCAACTACTTGTCTTCAACCCATCAGAGCAGGTCAACCGTGCAGCTCAGCAGTCTCACTGTCACACTTGGCCTCGGCTGCTCCCGTGCACAGTCCCTGTCCTCAGCGCTCTCCATCTGTGGCCTCGGAGAACAGAGCTGTAAGTCTCCCGTGCCCTCATGTGGGTGTTTGGTCAGAAGATGACACCTGCACAAGGACTTCAGCACAGCCTGGGGAGGAAGTGGCAGAGGGGATGATATGGAGCCCTCGTCAGATTTCATTAGTGTCCTCTCCCTGACGTAGCTTCATCGCGTCCCTCTCTTACTGGGCAGTCAAGCAAGGATTAAGTTGACAGAGCCTGGACAAGGCAGGAAGGTTGGAAGGAACCAAGAGGAGCCTGTTGTGCCCCAGACAACCAACCGAGCAGTGTAACCACCACCATCAGTCCCAAGGGTCGCTGGCATAGAAAATCAGAACTGGGAACACAAAGGCATGGCTAGGTCTCTGCTGAACTATGTGACCTTGGGACTCTTTCTCTCTCTGAGTCTGTTTTGTTGTCTATAAAATAGGAATTAATACCTTATCTACCCTTGTGGACTTGTTTGTAAAGCTAGAATAAGGTAAGTGAGCATGGAACCATTTTGAATATGTAAAACATTATTTCACAGCTTTATTCTCATTCAACTCAGACCCCATTCAATAGGATAGGTAGACATGGAGAGAAGAAAGAGAAATACAGATGCATAGAGAGCAGAGGCTGTGGGAGTCCCTGTTTCCAACAATATATGGAAGGTTGACTCTATGAAGTATCTCATCCAGTGTCCTCATTTGACAGATGATGCAACCAAGATGCAAAGAGAGGGAATGAATGAATGGTCCAAGGCCACAAGGTGAATCAGAGGATAAACCAGGTCCTGAGGATCCCAAGCCAGGCCTTCTTTCATCCCAATTCCCTGGCATCCTAAACTGCAGCCAGAATGGAGACCACTGGCCCAGAGGCTGGGCTTGCTTAACTCCTGAATTACTGCTAGTAACTAACCAATCAGAACTAAGGAAGGACTTAGCATGGGTTGAATCAGACCTTATTTCTTTTGAACATTTTACTTAGAAACCTGGATTACCAGGTACCAAGATCCAGAGGCTCCAATTCTCCAATAAAGATTTTATATGTACCTCACCTTATTTCATCTTTGTAACAACCCTAGGTGGTAAATAATCTCAGTATCCCCATTTTTAGGTTAAAAAGCGCCCTGACCTTCAGATAACTCTGGTATCGTAAGTCTCAAGCTAGCACCAGGTTTATGCCGAAGACCTCTCTAAACCACAGGGAGACTTCTCATTCGGTTGCTGCAGCTTCTCCTCCAAATCTGTTTTGCATGGGCTCCTGCAAAGTATCAGAACTGTCCAGTGGCAGGATCCTTGCACCCAGGAGAGGCTGTGAAATATAGACTCTGCTTTATCACCTAGCTCGTGTTTCTGTCTTTTGGTTCCTTCACCATTACACAAGCTTTTTCTGAGGACAGCACTGTGCTGGGAACCTAGAGCTGAAACACACCCCTGCCTTCAAGATTTTGAAGGCTGGAAAATGTGGGGGATGGAGGGAGACACACTGTCAGATAGCTCCCTCAAAGGAGGACAATTGTGTCACCAGATAGAGGCACAGATGTTTATCTGGGGGTGTAGAGGGTTAAATAAAGAAAGAAGCATGTCTACACAACTAGAGGGCCCATGTGTCCAGGGAAGGCAAGCTGGGGAGGGAAGTCTTGACTGAGGGGAGGATGCAGGGTGAGGAGGGTGAGAGTTCAGGCCAGAAGGTCTGAGGTGGTGTTCAGAAGACTTGGAGGCTGGGCTAAGCCGCTTGTTTCTTCCCGGAGCTTGCCAGGGCCAGGTCAGCCCAGATGTAGGTGGCAGCTTTGGGTGGCTTCTTAGAACCTCAGTTTCCCCTTCTGTAAGATGGAAACGGTGAATGATGCCAACTGGGCAGCTATGTGAGGGTTTGACCAGAGGAAGCAACACAAAATGCATTGACATCGTTCAGAGTGAGATATAAAGAGAAAATGCATTGACATCGTTCAGAGTGAGATATAAAGAGAACACAAATCACAGATGTTTACAATTGCATCAAACTGAGACTCAGAAGCCATTGTTTCCAGCCGCCAAGCACTCCCTCTGGAAATCCGGAAAACCTGCTGCCATGGGGCTGTGCCCAAATCCCAGCTGGAAGCAGACGTCTCTTCTCAGCTCCTACCAGGCTGTTCCTCATACAACAAACACTAAGCTCCCTGCATAATTCTACCTACAGAGAAGGAAGCGCTCCATTCTTCTGTCCTCCCCTTTCAAGAACCAAGCTGAGTCCCAAACTCCAGGTCATGACAAGCTCCTTTTTTATCATGGAGGCCTCCCCTGGCAGCCCTGTCAAGGCTAAACCCTTGGAGCTGAGAAGGGCATGGCTTGGGAAATACGCAGTGTCCCACTAGTCTCTTCATGCAGCCCCTTATTTATACAGCCTCCCCCATGCTGGAGAGCAGGGTCTTGACATCAGTAGAATTACCCCCTTTACCAGAGGAAGGGAAAGACCACATTGATTTTAACATCTTTCCTTTTTTTAAAAAGGTAAATGGAACGCCTCTTCCAAATGTTCTCTTTTATCTTTCAAAATGTATCTTTTATCAATAAATATGAGAGATGCCCTCACAAAATATATATATATATATATATATATATATATATATATAAACACACTTCCAATTGTAAAATAAATAAGTGGGATGTAATGTATAGCATAAGGAATATAGTCAAAATATTGTAACAACTTGGTATGGTGATAGCTGGTACCTAGAATTATCATGTATATAAATGTTGAATCACTGTGTTGTACACCTGAAACTAATGTAATGTAATACTGTGTGTCAACTACCCTTCAATAAAAAAAAATTAAAAATAAATTAAAAATAAAAAAATGTTTAAAAGTAACTTAATTTGTAAGACCATGTGACTAAAAGAATGAAAACTAAAAGAATGAAAAAAAAATGTATCTTTTATATGTATATACTACTACAGAACACCTGTTGGTGACCCCTGAGGAACCTCAGAGGAGTTTCAGAACAGTGCCTCTCAAACGCTGAATGTGTGTAAGAACCCACAGTGGCCCTGGTTAAGATGCAGATTCTGATCTAGAGGCCTGGTATGGAACCTGAAATTCTGCATGTCTAACAAGCTCCCAGTTGCTGTCCTCGCTGGTGATCCATGGACCACACTTTAAATAGCAAAGATCTAGAGCTCTAGGAATTACAGTTTGAAAACCACTGACACTTAGGATAGAGAGACAGTGAGCCTCCCCATCCCCCACTCCTGGAGATATTAAACCAAAGCTCCTGGGTTAGATTCTCCTTCTCTGGACTGAAGTCAACTTCGGCAATCAGCTGCAAAAACCAAGTTCCTAGAATTTACCTCCTCCTTTCCTCCATCTGGCTCTATGTGTCTGTCAGCCACAAGGCAGTCTGGGAACATTCCTAAGAGACTTGGCCATGGGGAAGAGCTTTAAGGCACAGCCTTCACTCCAACAGGAAAGTACAAAAGGTTCAGGTCAATCTTCTCCACACACCTCACCAACTGCCCATCCCTCCCCCTCACGCCCCTCCCCTCAACACACACAGAGGAGAGAGGGAGGGTGAGACAGACAGACAAAGAGAGAGAGAGAGGTCAAGCCGTGTTCCCACTGGCTCTTGAAAAAGATGGCCTTGTGACACCCACCTTCTCTCTGCCCTCTCCTAACCCCAGCTGATACATGATGAAAGTCATCTCCCTCAAACACTCCCTGTCTCTTAGGCTCACCCTTCTCAGGACTGAGATGCTCCCAATGAAGTCAAAGGTATTTTTAGCTGTGGCCATGTGGGCCCATGCTCTGCCAATCCTCCCTGAACATTAGTCTTGGATTCCACAAATGCCAGATCTTCTAATCCAGAAGGCACAGAGGCCATAAGGAAATCTGAGTGCATTGGAAAATGGAAAATGTAGCTCATGGCCTTTTGAGGATTTTATCCAATGCTATGTATGGTAAAAACAACAGTAACACCTAATACTCAGATATGTTCAGCATTTACACAATACTTCTACTGGTATTGCCTCATTTGATCTTCCCAAGAAGTTTATGGGAAAGATAAGACAGAATGATTCTTATTCCTATTTAATGGGAAGGCCAGATGACTTGGCAAGTTGGCAGAGCTGGTAAGCCACAAACCTGGGTCTTCAGCCTCCAGGTCCAATCTCAGTGCCCTTTACCATATCCCCATGCAACCCCAACATTTAGCTTCTCTCTCCAGCTTGGTTTTGTTTTATTCAATTCTTTGCAGTGAGTTTGTTCCATTACACAGAGCAGTATTTGCAGAACTTCCTTTTCATGCCTGGGTCATAAATACTTTGAAAAAATGGGAGACTAGAGACAAGGAAGAATGAAGTGGCCTGTATCGGTCATGGTTCTGGGGGAAATATAGGGCACACTCAGAAGACAGTGACCAAAGAGAGACTAATTAAAGGATAATGTACAAAGGTATCGTCAGGGTTATGGAAAACCAAGAGATGGTGATACACTCTGAGGCTAAAACCAACTGGGAGCTGTTACATCATCAGTCTGAAAGGGCAAAGGGAGAGGTCACTACCAGAATCTGGCAACTGTGCTGGAAGCTATAGGAGAGGGCTGCCCAAAGGAGCTGTGGCCTTTGGCAGATGCATGCAGCCATTGCCAACCTGCACCCAGCACAGAGGGGCTGGGGGAAAGAATTTCCACACTCCCCTCTTCTCCCACCCTCCCATCACCTAATTGGAGCTAGGCTGAGTCCAACCAGAAGGCATGAGAACTTACTGATCACCACAAAGGCTCAGCTTCCTGGAAAGGTGGGAAGAGCAGGAGAGAAAATGGATTTGGAAGATCACACAGAGAAGACCCAGCACACAGCTGCTGGCAGCTACTATAACCGAGTAATTGCGGGTGGTAGACATAGCACAGTGTATGAGAGGCTGAAATCTGAGGAGGACGCAGTTGCCCGATCATTCCAGAGTGGACCACCCCAAAGCCCAGTTGCATCACTCTGAGAGCTGACCTGGCCCTAGGTCTCAGGCGCGCATGAGACAAATCAGACCAGGAGCTCCCAAGAGGCCCTACTAACCCCACAGGCAGGGTTGGCCGTCCTGGACCTGGGCTTGAATTCCAGCCTATTCATTCCACTTCGTGCGACCCTAGGTAATTCCTTTACTCTCTCTGAGCCTCTTTGTCCTTGTATGTGACCTAAGTATAATAATAACAACCCCTACACTGCCCATCTCAGGACAGGCCAGCACTTTGCACACTGGGAAGCCACATAATGATACCATGGATTCCAAACAGCCTAGACCACTAAGGTCTCATCTGTGCTCTCTAGACACAGCTCCTGATCCCTAGATTTGAGGAAAGTTAAAATCAAAGAGCTCTAGAATCATCTCATCCACTTTCTCTCCTATGAAAAGAAGAAGCTGACAAAGAGGTCCCTAAAGTGGCAGAGCTGGGGCCACACAGGCCTCCTCTCACAGTCCCACAGTGTCCCTCCTGCCTGCCCCTGCCCATAAAAACCAAATGAGGTAAGAGACAGGAGAGTATCTTGTCAATTATATCAGTAGTTGTTTTAACTGTAATTAATAACAATCCTTCCCCCACAAACCTACCCCAGGGCTGAAAAGCCCCATCATTAACTATGTCTCCAAGGGTGTGGTAAAGTGTGAATATTTTTACCAGGGTAGATCTCATGAGGACCCAGGAGCACAGCAAATGTGTTCATCAGAGTAGCTAAAGACAAGTGTCACATAGTAGACATGATCCTGAAGGCACAGGACACAGGATAGGTAAGCTGTGATGGGCAGCTAGCAACAAGAAAAACCAGAGCTTGGTATGTTCCCTACAAAGGAAGGAAAGCTCATGGGGACGTAAGTGGGGACATAAGAGTCCCAACACCAATTGGCTAGAGGGGGGATTAGAAGAGGAAAGCCTAGACCAGAGAAGCTGATAGGCTTGCCAAGGGTCTCCCTAGGAGCAGGCCCTTCTTAGCAGGCAGACCCTTGGGCAACCTTCAGCAGCTATTTCCATAACGTGGACCCCCTCAATGGAGAGTTTGTTACAAGAGGATCACGTGCCACATTGTGGCTTTTAATCTGAAAGCCAAAATCTTAACTCTTAGTGAAAATCTTCAGCGTTCAGACTGTCTGGATCAACTCACACTCCACTGAGCTAATTCTGTTCTGCTTTCTCTCACATTTTCCATCACTTCAATTGCTCCTCTACCCCACCAGGTTCAACTGTTCTTCCATATATTCACTTAATGAATATTCATGGGTCAGGCACTGCTTCTCACCAGAAATACAGTGATGGAGCCCTGCCCTCACAGAGCTGACTGGCCAGAGGGGGTTGATGGAAGCCAGCAAACTTCTCTGAAACAAATGCATGAGCAAAGACTGGCTCCATCCAGAGCCCAGGGCTGAGCAAATCCATTTGGTGCTCCTGGAAGGGCTATCGTCAGCACCAATACCCTAAGTAGAATTGTACATGGTACATCCAAAGAGCCCAATCCTCTCCGTACAAAGACAAGGGCAGTGTGATGTTACATCTCAGAAAGTGAGAGGTAGTTAGACCCCTGAGGGCTAATCCCAGCCCCCCTGCTTAATGTAAGACCTTGAGCCTCTGAGCCTCCTTTCCTCCTCTGGATCACTGTAATATTTATTACATATTAAAGTACATAAAATTATAGCACCTCCCCCATGGAACTGCCATAAGAATCTGGTAGTTACTACATGTGAAGCTCTAAGAACAGTTCCTAGAATTGCAAGTAGTCAATAGTCACTGTTACAGGTAAACTGAGGCCAAGGGGAGACATGACACACCTAATGCCTATCACCTAGCTGGGAGCAGATGCAAGGTTGGAACCAAGTGTCCCAACACCAGGCCGGTGTCCTTTCCACTACACCTCCTACCTTCCCACCAGGGAATCCACAGTGTGAATTTAACCGTATGAATTTTTAAACAAACTAAGAAATTTCAGATTGTATTACCCATACAGGCCTTATTTTTTATTTGGGCCACTAGAAAGGTTACATTTCTCTCATTCAAGTAACCCCATTGCCAAAAGCCAATCACCTTGTCTCACCCTCTTCTCTAAGGAAACCAAAGCCTCTGACCCCACGCCAGCCCTCAGGGCCAAGCATTTCCTCCCAGCCTTATCTCACTGAATCACTGTACCCTTGCAGCCCAAAGCTTTATGGTTACTTCCCCATCTCTCTTCTTAGCTTAGGGTGAGCTCTGTTTTCACAACCCCATTGGCTAGAGGTGTGCAAACAAGTGCAGAACCTGTGAGGCCCTGATGGGAAGATCTGGGGCCCTTGCCATGGGTCAGCAGGCCCACCCGATTCACTCGGGGTTGGTGACAAGCCAACACCAGAACTCAGTGAAATGAATAGATACACCAAAGCCTTTTTAACAGCCCACTGATAACTCCCCACCTAAGCTGTAACCACTTCTGATTCCACTGAATCACAAAGTATTAGAGGCTGGTGCAAGTTTAGAAATGATTTGCTCTGATCTCCCTTTTTTGTGGGAGTGCTAGACAGAGTGGAAATTAGACTGAAGAGTGCTGGGGTTCAGAGTTTGGACCCTGTAGCCAAACTGCCTGGGCTCAATCCTGTTTCCTCCAATTACTGTAAGGCCCTGGCCAACTTATTTCACATTGCTGGACCTCAGTTTCCTCCTCAGTAAAATGGGGTGAGGCCCTTGCCTTACAGGTTGGGTATGAGACTTGAGTAAGTTAGTAACTTACAAGTGCTGAGAACAGTGCCTGGCATATAACAAGCACCATGTGCTTAGGATAAATAATCCAAGACAGCAGCCTGTGTGAGTCTTACTCAGTTACCTGTCCACTCTGGCCATTCGCAGACTGTATGAGGCAGTCTCTAGGGGCCCCCTTCTTTCTCTAGCCTGGTGACATTCCTTGCCAGATAGGTAGGCCTGGAATCAGTGCTGTCAAACCTGGCATCGGAGCTGTCAGAGCAGCTCTTCAGAAGCAGCGACTGCAGTGATCCGGCTGCCCCCGCTGAGGCACAAACCTCTGTAACTGCCATCTGTACCCCAGCCTCAGCCAGAGTCTGTGAGGCAGTTCTGCTGAGCTTGGAAATAGAGACCGTGCCCCCTGGCCACCTCCCGGGGATTTTGTCAGCTGCCACTGCACTGAGCAGAGCCAGGTGCTCCTCCCCTGCTCGCCCTCCTGGTCTCTCTCTGATCCCCCTCCTGTATGATCTCGAGCCCGTGGCTGAGGACTCAGAATCCTCCCTCTGCCTCCACCCAGGTGTTCTCCTTCGGTCCCCGATCCGGTTCAAGGAACTCTGATTCACTTGGTTCCACTGCCACGGGGGATGGGAATGGAGAGAAGAGCATGGCAGGAAGGTACAAGTGGGACATGTACAATGGGGTCTATTTCAGAGGAGGCACCGCTCACTGAAGATGAGGAGAGAGTGCCAGCAGCTCAGTGGTGCCTGACATAAGACTTGAGTGACAGGAAAGCTCCCCTGACTCTTGTGGACGCTCCCCAGGGTGCAGGCTGTCTCTAGATCCCTTGTTCTCTGCTTGCTATGCCTTCTCTGCAAAGAGCAGGGCCTGGTGTTCAGCTCAGGATTTTGCCCGTTTCTCCTACCCACACCCCATTCCAGCCCTCATCATCCCACTTATACTTGGGTCTCTCAGCCCACCCTACTCCCTGCAGCCCCCTGCACTCGCTGCTAAATGGCCATTTCTCAAGCCACTTCTCATTAGGTCATTGACTTGCTCAAACACTCCATCTCCCTGATTCCTCCAGGACAAGGTCAAACTCCTGCTGGCCCGCAAGTCCCACTACAGCTCCCCTATCCAGTCAAAACTATTCCGTGCCTTTCCACTCTAAGGTGCCATTCTTTATCCTCCAGTAAGAATACCTTACCTCAGAGCCTCCATGGAAACAACTGGTTCTAATCATTTACTAGCTGGGTAGCCTTGGGAAAGTTACTTAACCTCTCTGAGCCCCATGTTCTTCATCTACAAAATGATGCTATCTAAGAGGAAAGCATTTTCATGAAGAGGAACTAAGATAACATACAAGGTCTTAGCATAGTACCTTGAACATATTATTAAGAGCTCAATAATAGCTGGCTATGATAATAACCATAGTAACAATGATGATATTGATGGTTATTCTTTCTCAAGCATCCTCTGATCTCCCGACTGAATGCTATTTCCTCCTTTTTGAAGTTTCCCTGTACATGCAGTCATCCCCATATTCCACACATTATTATAGTGGTTTTCCCTCTATCCTGTCTCTCTCTTTGGAAACAGGGACTGTGAATACATCTTTGTCTAAAAATGTATCCAGGCATTTAGTAGATGCTCAGTAAGGGTTTCTTACATTTGGATGTTTCTCTGGACCCTGGAAGGAAGCCCAGAGAAAATCTTTGGTGATCCTGAGCTACTTGGGGATGATGGGCCCCTCTTCATAAGTAAGACAGAGCAACTCACCATGGGACTCTGCCTGCGTGGACAGCCTGCCTGGGCAGCCGGAGGGACCCACTGGTCAACTCTGTGAACTTTGCCCTCATGCCCCAACACTGTACTTCCCAGAGCCTGACCAGTGCTTCTCTTGGTCCTCGAAAAGAACTGGGGAAGTGAATGCATGAGAGAAATCGCTCCCTTTATCACTGAGAATCTGCTTGGGAAACGGGAGAGGGGGAGGGGCAGAGATCCTATGTTCTGAGACTTGGGGAAGGAAAACAGAATGGGATGGGGGTCGTCTGTGTTTATGCTCTCCCAGGGAAGGTGCTGCCCTGTACATAAACTTGATTAGGGAAATTCTCCTCCTAGTTACACGGAGCTCCACAGCTTGATGAGGGTGAACCCAGAGGAATCCCAGCTTTCTGATTCATCTGAACTGTATTCGAGCAGTTTCCTCTGCCCCAAGCTGACCTCATTTGATTTCCCCATGTTGCTGCATGGCCAGAGCTCAAGCCTGGTCACAGGACTCAGTCATTCTGGACCATAGGTCAGTTCACTCACAGTAGCTATCCTCTCTGAATTCCAATCTGAAGAGACAGGATGGTCCAGCCAACTTCCTGGCATCTGGATCTGAAGGGAGCCCCAGGGATCCTGCAGTCTAGTCTAACCCTGTGACCAGAGGAAGGGTCACATCACCGAGCAGTGATGGAACCAGGCCTGGAACTCAGAGCTCTGGCTCTCAGTCCAGTGTACTTTCCACTCCCCCAAGATGCCCCCATGAGCTGTTCAATCCAAGAACATAACCCGTGAAGAAAGGAGGAGGTTGTGAAATGCTTCCTCTGGAAGCCCAGAGCACTCTCGCCCATCCCTCTTAGCCTCAGTTCAGCAGTTCTCACCCCAATTCGTTCATGTTAACCCTTCTTCTCCATTAAGCCAAGGCCTGCCTTCCACTGCACAGGCCCTGAGAACAGCCGAGCTGACTTCTGCTTGCACCTTCCCGGACACCTCCTCTGGCAAGACCTTTGCATTGAGCAATCACCTTGTGCAAACTAACTCTTCCTTACCCTTCACAATTACTCGGCAATTCTGCAAAACAGTAACTCAATTGTTTATTTTTATTTCAAGCTTGAGATTGAAAAGCTAGCTTTGTATTTTTTTCTTTTCCCTTGAGGAAGTTACTAAGGACCTGAGAGATTTCTGGTCTTTGACTCCTGACTACTAGCTCAACATGCTTCCATCTTCTAGCCCTAGTCTGTGCCAGACATAATAGGAAGTGCCAGCAAGGAAACAAATACCCCTAGGCGGAAGATGCCCCCCAAATGGAGACTTGCCATTCACTCCACCTTCCCCCAGCCATCCATCCCCAGGGCCACCAACCAACTCATGCTGCCCTGCATCCTGCCGGCCTTGGCCATTGTTTCCCACCTGCTTCTGCAGTTTCACAGTTTACAAAGCATTTTAACCTCATTGCACATGATGTCCAGTACCTCACTGAAGGATATGACAGGCAGGTTTTCACGTCAGAGAAGCTGTAATCATATATATTTATGCACACACTTGGGACTGATCTGACCAAGTTTATGCAGTTAACAAACAGCATAGTCAGCCTCCTAACTGCAAGGCCAGTGCTCCTTGTGGTCTTTCTTTACCCAGCTACTCTCCCTGTTAATCATTGTGCATATCCAACTAAAAGGAAATTTCTAGAACACCATTCTCCTCAGACTCCTCTGGCATTCACAGAGCTTCAGAGACTCTTAAATGCCTACAACATAAAATTCCAATGATTCAGCTGGTCTTTCAAGGCCCTCCACAGATGACTCCAAAGTTTCTCCTCAACATGGTTTCCATGGCATCAGACCTGTGGGTCTATTTGAATTTCCTACAATGTCTTACCCACTTTTAAAACTTTTGGGCCTTTATCCTATTGCTTCCCTAGACCTCCCCATGCTTCAACCCAGATTTATCCTTCAAAATGCTACTTCATTTTGGGCTATCTTCTCCTAGAGGTCTCCCCCATATACCCTCAGTCCAGGGAAATCCCCCAGGTGAAATTCCACAACCTATGTCAGCCACACTGCTCTCTGGGCTCAGACAGCAAAGCTGCCTCAGGCAGGGGCTGAAACCTGACTCTACCTGCCGTCTCTCACCTCAGCCAAGAGCTGGGCTTTGCATATCAGAAGAGGGCGGTCACTTGCATCTATTGGTGGTTCTCTATTAAATACCAGACTCAGGAAGAGTTTGGGGTAGGATTTGCCTTCTCATGACTAATCTAGAAACACAGTAGGAAAAATGTTGGATCAAAAGTAAAAATCTCCTATCACTAAAATACTAAATGTGCCATCCTTTCTCAAAAGAAGAGGAGGAGGAAGAGTGGGGAGAAGGCATGGAGGCAGAGATATGGTTCAAGTGCAGAGCAAAGGGGCTGATTCCCATCTCTGGCTCATTAGGACCCTATAGTGAACATACATCACAGGGAGTAGAGCCCCAGCATTGTGGGTCACTAGTAATGCTCCTATACCATTCACATGCCTCAGTTTACTCAACTGGAAGATGTGGAAAATCCACCCAGCCCATCTCACTGGATAATAGATGTAAATGTGCTTTGTAAGTGTAAAAGCTAGACCTATATGAGGGATAATTAATTTCCAAAGCCCAGGCCACCCCTCCTCCCCATCCTTGCCCAGTGCCTTTCCTCTGGTAAAATCCATGAGACCATTTGGATCGTTAGAGTAGCAAATACTCCCTTTTGCATGTATGTATTGACAGATGGCCCTCTGATGCTGGAAATGTCCCATGATCCTTGAGCTATTATTAGGGATGGCTAAATTAGTCGAGGGAGGCTATAAACAGCCAGTACAGCCATCACAAACCTTTCAGTTTCCCATTTCAGGAACTAGTTTCAAAATAAAACCTTTCCTTTAAAGATAGTGCATTTCTGCAGTTCTTCACAACACACTGAAAGGAAAGGCAATTGCACTTGGAAAGATTAGGGAATTTGTCTTCTGTGAGTTCACTCAGTCCCTGCCCTTAACCCTGGGCCTGTGGTTCCAAACTGCTGCTTGAGCCTTGAAGTTCAGTCAAGTTGGGTGGACTTCCTGGGGCCTCCACTGCTGGCTTGTCTGAGCCCCAGTGTCTGGCGCTGGAACAAATGTCCATGACTCCAATGGGGCAGAATCTCAGGAAACAGCAGGGGTGTTTGGGAGCGAGGAGCTTGGGACTGAGAGACTTCAGGGTTCTTGCTCCCGAATCCATGCCTGCCTCTGAGGTATTCATGGGAATTCATACACCCCGTATTTCCATCCAGGATCCCATGGCCTCACAGGCTATATAGTGAACTGTCTACCTAACCTCCCCACTCCCCTAGCACACATTTGCAACCTTGCTTCATTTACTACCCCCACCTCTTCTAGAACAGCCAAGATATTTTAAACCTTTGTTTTGATCTTCTTTGCATATCAGTTACACTATTTCTGAGCGTGTTTATTTTTATTTTTTTTTCCGGTGGTGAGCCTGTTGCTTTGAGCCCTCTGCTCGCACGTTTCCACTTCCCCTCTGCTTTCCTGCATACCGCTGAGGCCTCTGTGAGTGTGGCTCGGGCTCGGCTGGAAGGCTCTCAGGCGTCTGTGGCCTTTGATGGAGCCGGGGCGCTCCATTGCTCCGGACATCTGCGGAGGAGAGATGACGTTTCAGTGCCTTCACTGCCTCATCAACCAAGAAAACAGTTGTGACCACAGTCTGGGTCGGGAGGAGGTCCAGGGCCTTGGAATGGGAATGAGAAGGACCAGTTTTAGTTCCAGCTTTGGCACTGACCTTGAGAAAATCCTTTCCCTCTTTGGGTTGGGCTTAAAATTTCTAGAATTTCTTGTGGCTGTAACTTTCTAGATTTTAACCACATAGGGATACTGTTCTATCAACATACAAAATAAGGCTTTACTGAGGATCAGCTTAGGCCCAGGTTCCGAGATGGACGTGTTGGAGACACAGAGAAGACCAAGATACCCTGTTCCCAGAGAGTGATGATGGAGATTCGTGGGATAAATCATCCCCTCATGATAGAATCCTGTGAAGTGTGTATGATATGACTTGTGAAACGTCCAAACTAAACCCTGCTAGTGAGTCATGACATATGTCTAAGCCCATATGCTTCCGAACCTGTTTTGTATCATGGCATACTTAGAAAGTGATATTATTTGTAGAGCACACTGGGCAAATGAACAATGCTATGCTTGCCTGGTGGCAACCAGACTATTCATTTTGGATACTGAGGTCTTTCCTGGGCCTCCAAAGGCTGGACAGACAATATCTGTGCTCACTGGAGCCCTGATTTGGGGAAGCTTTAGCTGAAAGGCTTACGAGAACTCCTTCTTTAACCAGAAAAACAATGGTGTTCTGGACTACGACAAAACACAGATTCCCAGAGAAGGTAAAACAGGTAAGAAGATGGGGCCTGAACAAGACCATAGAATTCAGATAGATAATCCACCATTTGCCAACTCTGTGCCCTCAGGAAACATTAAAACTCAGCTTCTTCTGATTGGAAATTGAAATGATAATATTCTCCATAGGACTAAATAAGATAATGCACCACCACACATTCTAAGAATTCAATAAATGCTAGCTATTATTATTATGGCTAGTGTGAGACAGGAAATTAAAGGTCATCAGGTCCATTTGAGAGAATAGGAAAATCTGACTTAATTGAAGTCACATAACTGGTTAGTAGCTGAGCTGGGACTAGAACCTGAGTCTCTTGATTTTAGTCCTGTGCTGTTATATAATGAAGAGAATGACACCTCATCTGCATTAAAAAGCATCTAAATTCAGATGTATTTAGGTGGGTTCTCCTTCCCTGATGGCATTTTGGAGCTAGGACTATTCATAATTGTTTTAAATTGTTTTACCAGTGACCCTGCCTTGGGCTTGAATGAGATGACTTCCTAAATGTTTACATCACATTCCACCTAGGTTGCCAAAGGCCAGTTTCCTTGGCTTCAGAATGTGTGGGAATTAAATCAGTGACTATGCACTGGAAGCCAAAGGTACCAGGTCATCAATTCAGAAGTCGCATTTTACACCATGAAGATACTGAACCACTGGTTCACCAGGATCCACATGTCATGTTTGACAGCAAACAAATACTAGAACTAGATCCCAGACTTACTGCTGGTGCTCTTTCCATAGAGTTCACAAAGGGAAATAAAATTTAAGACTCATTGTCTGTTACACTGACCATGTCACTCAAGCCTATAAACATACTGATTTGACCCACAAAGTTGGTTACTCATTTAAATGTGTTTTCTTCCTTTGTTTCTTCCTACCAGCCACAAAATATTGAAGCAATTTATTGAAAATACAATAATGAATAATAAAGTGTGTATAAACGCAAAATTCTAATATCTTAGAAATAGACCATAGAATATCCACGACTGTGTTGTCTAATGTGGTAGTCACCAGGCACATGTGTTTATTTAAATTTCAATTAACTAAAGTTAAGTACAGTAAAAAGTTTTGTTTCTCAGGTTCACTAGCCACATTTCAAGTGCTCAGGAGGTACGTGGGCTTAGTGGCTATTTATTGGACATTGTAGATACAAAATATTTCCATGATTGTGGAACATTCTATTGGACAAAGCTGTCTAGACAGGTAACCAGGTTCTATAGTCCTACACATTTACAATAATTCAGCTAAAATTTTGTCTCTGAGCTTTGCATAAAAGCCAAAAATGAAAAAAGAAAAAAGCCAATACAAAGTTGATCGTGTCATTACCATTTCCTCAAGGGAAACGAAGCTTTTCTAGTGCCTAGACTTACAAGAATTCCTCGTATAAGGCTTTGTAGAAAAGGCTCTGAGTAGCATGGCAAACAATGCCCTCAGAAACCACAAAGGACAGGGTAGTCACAAATTCTAATGTCAATTGTTATGTTGACTTATTATAAAAGTTGAGGGTATAATACACCAGAATTCAACTAAAGAAATTCTTCTCCTGAAGGGAGCAAGACAGAGGTAGAATACCTAGTTCCTTGGCTCCAGAGAAGACTACCTTGGCAACGTTGATCAGGTGAATTTTCTCTAAGGAAATGAGGCACAAATGACAAGATAAAGCAGTCATGGAAGATCTGGAAGAAGCATATCAAAACAGAAGGAAAAGCAAGAGCAAAGGCCTCAGATTGGAAAATATTTACCAGTTTGAGGGAGGAAAAAAGACAGTGGACTTTGTGAACAAGGCTAAGAGTAGGCGGAGATGGTAGTTGGGGCCCAGCCCCATAGAATTTTATAGCTCACAGTAAGAGGGCTTAATAGAGTAATGACGTTATTACTTATGGTTTTAGAAACAGCATTCTGGCTACTGCATGAAAAGTCTGACAAAAGTCTGGGCAGAAAGAACATGATGATAGCTTGGAATATGAGGGTCAGCAGCAGAGATGACACAAAAATAGTCTAAGTTGACATATATTTTAGATGTAAGGCCAATAGGAACTGCTGATTGGTTAAACATGGGGTTGGAGGTAAATAAATCAGAATGATTTGGTTATTTGTTCTTAACAAATTGCTAAGAGGCTCATTACAACTTACTGTGACAAGGGAAGATTTGAAGAGGAGGAACTAAAGATGAGGGAGGTGTAAATAAATTGCTTGGTTTGGGTCATGGTTTGTGTGAAATGCCTATTTGATACACAATTAGAGTTATCAAGTCCAGAGCTCAAGGGAGAAGTCAAGTGGGGATAGAGATTTGGAGTTATCTGCATATAGATGGTATATCAAAGCCATGGGACTCAATGAGTTTATCTCAGAAGAGTGTAGACAGAATAGATAAGAACCTCAGAATACAAAATTTGATGTAGAAGAGAAAAAGCCAGACAAGGAGACAGGAAGGTAAGGGCAAACCAGGTGAGAGAGGAAGCATGGAAGGCTAAAGAAGTAGGAAGGATCAACTATGTCAAATTCTCCTGAACAGTCCAGCAAGTTGACTACATTTCGGCTTTGGAAACATGTAGATCATTAGGGACCTTGATAAAGGCTGTTTAAGTGGAGCGAGAGGATCCAAGGAAAATTGGAGCAGAGCTGAGAAGAGAGTGGGAACTGAAGAAGACAAGAAATATGGATCTTACTTTTGAAGACTTTTGTGAAGGCATCAAAGAAAGGGGTGGTAGATGGAGGGACATGCAGGATCAAGGGAGAGTTGTTGTTTTTTAGTGGTTGTCATAAAGACATTTCTGTGTTGATGGGATGGATGCTAAGAGAATAAGAGAATATGACATAGCAGGAAAGAAGTAAATTAGATAGAATCCAGAGGACAAATGTAAAGGTCGACCTAAGAAACCATGACATTACCTCCACAGTAATTGGAAGGAGGCAGTGTATGTGGGTATGAATGCAGGTGAGGAAAGGAGTTGATGGTAGAAAGATGGAATACAGGCATACCTTGGAGATATTGCAGATTTGGTTCCTGGTCACCATAATAAAGGGAATATTCCAAAAAAGCCTGTCAAATGAAAGTTTTGGCTTCCTAAGGCATATAAAAGTTATGTCTACACCAAATTAGAGTCTGTTAAGTGTGTGCAACATTATATCTAAGAAAACAATGTATACATCTTAATTAAAAATATTTTATTTCTAGAAAATGTCAAGCATCATCTGAGCTTTCAGTGAGTCATAATATTTTTGCTGGTGGAGGGCCTTACCTCAGTGCTGATGTCTGCTGACTAATCAGGATGGTGGTTGTTGAAGGTTGGGGTGGCTGTGGCAATTTCTCAAAGACAACAATGAAGTTTACCACATCGACTGACTCTTCCTTTCACAAACAATTTCTCTGTAGTATGTGATGCTGTTCAACCACCTATGACCCATAGTAGAGTTTCTTTAACAATTGGAGTCTGTTGTCCAAACCCAGCTGCTACTTTGCCAACTTTTCATGTATTATTCTAAATCTTTGGTTGTCATTTCAACAATCCTCACAGCATCTTCACCAGGAGTAGATTCCATCTCAAGAAACCACTTTCTTTGCTCATCCATAAGAAACAACTCCTCATTCATTAAAGTTCTATCATGAGATTGCAGCAATTCAGTCACCTCTTCAGGCTCCACTGCTAATTCTAGTTCTCTTGTTATTTCTACAACATCTGCAGTTACTTCCTCCAATGAAGTCTAGAAGCCCTCAAATTAATCCATGAGGTTGGAATCAAATTCCTCCAAACTCCTATTAATGCTGATATTTTGGCCTCTTATGAATTGTGGATGTTCCTAATAGCATCTAGAATGGCAAATCATTTTCAGAAGGTTTTTAATTTACTTTGCTCAGGTCCATAGAGGAATCACTATCTGTGATAGCTATAGATTTCCAAAATATATTTCATAAATACGACTTGAGACTCAAAATTGACTCCTTGATCCATGGGCTGCAGAAAGGATGTGTTAGCAGACATGAAAACAACATTAATCTAGTTGTCCATCTCATTAGAGCTCTTGGGTGACCAAGTGCATTCTCTGTGAGCAGTAATATTTTGAAAGAAATCTTTTTTGCTGAGCACTGTTTCAATAGTGGACTTAAAATATTCATTAAACTGTGCTCGCTTCGGCAGCACATATACTAAAATTGGAATGATACAGAGAAGATTAGCATGGCCCCTGCGCAAGGATGACACGCAAATTCGTGAAGCGTTCCATATTTTAAAAATATATATATTCATTAAACCATGGCATAAACTGATGTGCTGTCATCTAGGCTTTTGTCATTCTATTTCTAGAGCACAGTAGATTGAACATAATTCTTAAGGACCCTAGTATTTGGGGAATGGTAAGTGATCATTGGCTTCAACTTAAAATCACCAGCTGCATTAGCCCCTAATGAAAAAGCCAGACTGTCCTTTGATGCTCCAAAGCCAGACACTGACTTCTCCTCTCCAACTATGAAAGTCCTAGACAGCATCTTTTTCCAGTGGGAGGCTGCTTTGTCTACACTGAAAATCTGTTGTTTAGGGTAACCACCTTCATTCCTCACTTTACCTCAGTCTTCTGGATAACTTGTAGTTTCTACACCAGCTCTTGCTGCTTCACCTGCACTTTTATGTTATGGAGACAGCTTCTTTCCTTAAACCTCATGAACCAACCTCTGCTGGCACAAACTCTTCTTCTGCACTGCAGCTTCCTCACCTCTCTCAGGCTTCATAGATTTGAAAAGAGTAAGAGCTCTGCTCTGGGTTAGGCTTTTGCTTAAGGGAATGTTGTGGTTGGTTTGATCCCCTATCCAGACCACTGAAACTTTCTCCATATCGGCATTAGATCTGTTTCCCTTTCTTATCATTTGTGTGTTCACTGAAGTAGCACTTTGAATTCCCTTCAAGAACTTGTCCTTTGCTTTCACAACTTGGCTGACTGGTGCAGGAGGCCTAGCTTTTGGCCTGTCTCAGCTTTTGACATGCCTTCCTCAGTAAGCTTAATCATTTCTAGCTTTTGATTTAAAGTGAGAGACATGCATCTCTTCCTTTCACTTGAACATTTAGAGGTCATTGTAGGATTATTAACTGGCCTAATTTCAATATCGTTGTGTCTCAGGAATAGGGAGGCCCCCAAGGAGAAGGAGAGAGACAGGGGAATACCAGACAGTGGAACAGTCAGAACCCAAAAACATTTACCTATTAACTTTGTTGTCATGTGGGCATGGTTCCAAAACAATTGCAGCAGTAGCACCAGAGATCACTGATCACAGATCACCATAATGAATATAATGACAATGAAAAGGTTTGAAATACTGTGAGAACTATCAAAGTGTGACACAGAGACACAAAGTGAGCAAATGCTATTGGAAAATGGCACCAAGAGACTTGCCTGACACAGGGCTGCCAGAAATCTTCAATTAGTTAAAAAAAAATAAAAGTATTATCTGCAAAGGGCAATAAAATGAAGTATGCCTATAATTTTCCTGTGGTACAAAGGAAGGAAGGTCATCATCATTCTGGGGAATAAAGAGTGTAAAGCATGTGGAAATTTAAGGAGGGAGGCAAAGGTGTGAAATAGTTGATCCAGAGGCTGAAAAGGGAAATCTTCTAAAAGTGTCATAGGATCCACTGGCGGGTCCATTGGAGGGATGTGTTCATAAATTTAAAGTGTGCCGTTAAGCATGATATGCGATGTTCTTAAAAGTATTCCACCTCTTAGGTGCACACAAAGGAGGAGATAGAGGATAATTACATTTCACCAGGATAGGGCTTCTGCTCAATGAAGGGGAAAGCAGCCAGTGAGTGCAAGGTGCTAGAAAGAGAGTGGTTATGGTTCAGAAACAGAAGGAGGTAGGTTCAGAAAAGAGTTAAGATAGCCAGCAATGCAATATCCCTGGACTCCACAGATCTCCAAACTCTCTGCTTGGACCACGAATATTGATGATTTTGGCTCTTTGAAAGTTTTCCTTCTCTCAAAAAAGGGACCTTAACACTGATGTGTCTTGGTTTTTGCCACATCTAGAATTCCCCTTTCAAGGTTATGCAACCAATTAGAAACTGAATGTTGGGCACCAAATTAGGTGGAAGAGTATTCTTGAGCACCGAGGGGACATTCTTCTTAGTAACATACAGTCTGCAGCCTAGGCTCACAATATCGCTTTGACTTGGGAGACAGTGTGGCTGGCAGGAAAACACCCAACTTGCAGAGAGAAGACCTGGGTTTTGGTCAGTGTCTGTTGCACTTACCAGGTGAGAAACTTCCCTCACCCTGAGCCTCTGCTCCCTCTCATCAAAACTCTGGTCCTACCTAAATTATAGCATGTTACATAGATGTGATGAGATGGTAGATGAAAAACCATCTCAAGTGTAAGTAATTACGGAGATGAGAAAAAAATGCATTATTATCATGACTCTGGTCTGCAAATATAGGTCACAATTTGCCTTAAAAATGGAAACTGATGAAACGCTTAAAATGAAAGGCAAGGGTATTTCAAAACAGAAGCAATGGGAAGCAACAACCTTCTCTCTTTTTTGTGCAATATCCTATGCACTCATGGCTCTCGCAGCCCAGGATATTGCTGCAGTTGGCAGCCCAGTGTGTTTTGAACAGCACAAAATTAATCCCTGAGTCACTCTATAATCCTAAATTAGTTACTTCAAATTTCAATACCTCAGTCATCTTCTCTGTAAAGTGGGAAGAATTATATCACCTACTCAGTTTACAGGGACATCAGGAAGACTTGATTTTTTTAAAAGAAAACAAAGTAACTGGAAAGTACACTTGGTTACTTTGAGAAAAGGTTGGTATAAATGTGAAGTGTCACTATTATTAAGTGTGAGGCAATCCTTTCCACCCCCTCCATGTCCTAGGGCTACAATGTGAGCTGTGTGACAGGCTATTTTTAAATTTTCATCTCTGGAAGCATATGGTCCTGCACAATGCCAAAAAGAGAAAACTGACCTGGTTCTGTTTGTTGGCTTGTTTGTTTTGATCTGATGAAGCATTTTGTATGTTCTGGTAAAGGTTATTCTTTCTACCCTAAACTTTTAAAATGAGTTGCCAAAGTTCGCTGTCCCACAGCCTGAAACAGACCGCAGCAATATAACTTGCTTAGTCAAGAATAAAAGAGCATTCTAGGACAATGGTGTGTTTATGCAGATCTCCTTTCATTTGTATCAGTTAAGCCGTCTCAGGGTTTCCTGGTTGTTTATTATTATTATTTCTTTTGTTTTTGTGTCTTATTAATATCAGCCACTACTGACTGAAGCCCTTTCCTACTTCAAATATATGCCCATTATGCACTTCGTTTTTGCCCCTCCTCTGATTGACCTGACTTCACTCACTCTGCTTTGCTATTTGGCAAGACTGTTTTGAATCTAGTCTGACTTCCCACTCGTTGGATTTGGTTTCTGACAACAAATCCCTGGAAGATAGGGCAGCTGACCAGCTGAAAAGGGAAAGAGATAAAAGCAACTATTTTACAGGTTCACGGGCCCTGACTTTAGTGCTGAAGTAAGAAAGAGGGATAAGAAAGACCCCGCAAGTCTTTCTCTGTGATTTCGTTATTTTTCCTGTGAGGTCCAGAATCCAACTCTCTTGTCTTTGGGTCAAGTGATAAATAAAAATAGAAGGGATGAGATTTTGTGGCATTTCACATATTCAATGTAAAAGTAATTTACAAATGGGAGTGATGAGGACAACTCAGGAAGACAGGGCCTGCACTGGCGATTAAATGGCTGAATCAAGGAGAGGTGAGAGGAGTTTAAAATGTTCTGTATGACCCTGGAGGCCAGTAGGAGAGTCAAACAGGAGAGTTCACAAAGACACGAAATGAAAATATTGTGAAGCTACAGACACACTCAGCCGCGGGAAGGTGAACTTCCTCCAGTGGCAGTGAGTGCCCTTCATTAGAGAGGATCAAAAAGATGGGTGAGCACTTGTTGGGAATATTGGAGCAGAAATTTTGAACCTGGCCACACGTGTAATCAGGCAACCTTAATGGTCCTGTCTGACTCTGAAAATAGATCATTGTATGGATCAGCAGCCTGCTTCAAATCCTTTCTGATAGATAGAAAACAGACACTGTGAGACCAGTTTGCATTTTTTCAAGAATCTTCCTATGTACATATAAAGATGTTCCCTATTTTTTTTTTGCCTTTCCTTGCCCAATTTAGTTCAAATCCCAAAGTTTAAATACCAGGAGAGGAGGAAGGGTTAATAGCATGATTTGTCCTCCTCCTGCAAACAGAGCTATCTTCCACTTGTGTGTGTTTTCTTTTCTAACCATTTCCGTCGGTCTGGATCAGCACCACATCGTCCCAGCCCAGACTGCTGCACCAGGCCTCTTCCCTCCTATAGCGCCCACAGGTCCATCCTCCACCTATGAGTTCTCCCAAATAACCATTTCATCATAACCTATCATTGGCCTAAAAACTACTTTGACTTTCCTTCTCCTAAACTCCTCAAATTCTTAAATCCGTAAGCCCAGCTGGAACTCCAAGTAGATTAGTCTAACAAGAAAACCCTCTACTAGTTGACTCAATTGTGTACACCCATAAAGACCTCCTCTGTCTTTTCTGTCTACTTCATCACCCAACTCAACCTCATCTCCTTCAGAAGGCATTCCCAACTACTCCAGTCTGTTAATGAACTCCCCCTTCTCTGCATTCCCAGAGATCTCAGAGATTGTAGCCATCATTTAAGTCGTAAATGCAACCTTGAGGTGTTGCATATCTGTTTCGTTTGGGTGTGCCTTGGTTTCCCAAGACAGGGTTGTAAGTTCCTGGAGGGAAGGGACCATCTCTTACATTTCTTTTGTAACCCTGCTGGTGCCTAGAACTCTTGGCACAGAATAGTAGTAATGATTCCTCACATTCATGGCAGGCTTTAGAGTTTAAACAGCATTTCCATACATCATTTATTCAATGCTCTCAATGACTAGGTGAGGTCCATGAGGCAGATAATGAATAGCATCTTAAGGGTGAGGAAACTGAGGTTCAGAGAGCTTGTTACACCTGCACATGCAACAGGTTTTCTAGTCCAATGCTCTCCCAATAATAACTATTAAGTGAGTATGTAAATAAGCAGCTCTTGCAGTTCAAAACTTTGTGGGTAGCCAAAGGGAAGTGATCATGTATTTGGCAACGGGTCTATTCTCTTGATGTAGGCTAACATCCAAAATAGGCCAAAGAATCCACTTTGCATGGATGGATTCTGTTCTAGAGATAAATGACCCATGTCTCTTTGACTCTGGTCATGTTATGTGGGTAAGAAGAGAGTCCAGTGAGAAACATGAGTGCTTTGGTATGTGCTTATATGGAAGCCTAGATGGAAACCAGCAACTTCAGACATTGCTCCGGGCCCTTGGGGTCTGCCAACCTTGAGGCTTCTAGGATTCTGTGACCAAGGCAGACAGAAGGGACCTGTCTGGAAGAGGCCTTAGGCACCCAGTGCTCCTCAGTGCCTTACATTTCCTTAACTATGGACATTTAAATAAATAGTAAAAGCCTTTGTAAATGTGCTCTTGTTCCTCCAGAAATTACCTTTGAATTTTCTAATAAAAAGTCTGCCAGCTTAGTTTAGGCACAGTCCTTTACCCCCCGTTTCCTTTGACAATGAAAGCAGCTTTGGCACCACGCTCAGATCCAGCAGGTGTTTGACAACACATGTTCAATGATTAATGTTTATTACATAAGTTCATTCAAACCAGCCACCATAGCTTTTGAGGCATCATTGATGCTAATCATAAAACTGTCCTTGAAAACCCGAAGCTCAAGATATTCAACAAGGATCTCTTTTTTTTTCTTTCTTCCTTTAGATTCTCCACGTTCTCTCCACATCTGGTGTCATAGAGATAGGAGAGAGATGGGTATGGAATCCTGATTCTGCTCCAAGGTAGCTGTGGGACCCTGGGGAAGTCATTTCTCATCTCTAAGCTGCAGGTTGCTCTTCTGTACAATGAAGAGGTACGAGCAGTGACAGCCAAGATCTCTGTAAGTTCTGACTTGTCCTGATGAGAGGACAGACTGGTGGGAAAAAAGCAATTTCAATCAAGTTGAAATTCATGCTTGCTTTTCCTCACCCAGAATGTGCTTTACATAACTAAATTTGCTTCCTTTTTTACTGGCTTCTTCTATAGTCAGGAGCAAGGGGAGTAATGCTGTCCACAGAGCTTGGAGAGGGCAAGTATGTGGGCATGTACAGAGGAGGGGGTATGCTGGGGGGTAAAGAAGGTGCAGACATCACTGATTACTTCAACTTCATCACACTTCTTATTCTGTCCTTACATTACATTAAAATTAAAGGACCTTCAGGATATTTAAAGTATAAAAACTTACAGAATTATTAAGAAAATTCCAGTTCCATGATTATTCCTGAAAAGGTACTCAGAAACTCTAGTTCTGCAAATTAGATTATTTTTTAAACTAAAAAAAAGGGGGGATGAGAAAAAAATTTTCAGATCAAGAAGAAAAATCATCACCTTGATATTCTTTTCCCCTAAAACTTCCAACTACCCATGTAGGGCCAAAATGTTTAGGTCTTTCTACACATAAAATTTGTACCAGAAAAAAGTTTGCATACATCGTATCACTTGATCTTTGAAACAGCCTCTGAAAGTAAACACTGTCAGTCTCCATTTTACAGGTGAGGGGACTGAGGGTCTAACATGTCTAGCAACTTGTTAGTGTAATCAAATCATAGGCAGCACAGTTGAGAGTTAACCCAGATCCCTTGCCTCCTAGTCCAGGACTCACTCTGCTACTATGCTCAAAGGCGTTCTTTCTTTCCCACAGGGAGCTCTTATTGGTGTCAAGCAGAGAGGTGAATAATTATAAGCCTGGAACAGGGGTTATATATTTGTTCTCTAAAGGACTAATGTGGAATCATGGGCTATCAGAGCAGCAAAGTTCTCTCCAGGTGTCACCCAAGGCCTTTTCTCTCTGGTACTCTGAGGCAAGTTGGTGGCAGTATCGGCACTGAAACACTTTCATTCCCATCTTGTCTCCTTCCAGAGACTTGGTATTAAAAAGCAGTGATTCAGCAGATCTATCACTAAAGAGAAGATTAAGAATTACTTTTTCAAGCACTTAATCATTCTGCTGGCCAGGGTTGGGCAGAGTTAACTTTGACCTCAGTTTCTTCAGTGACTTCCATCAACCGACCTCACTAAACCATGCAGAGGGGCTGAGGCAGAAAGAAATGTGACTGCCCATGAGGCATTAATTCTTGACCTTCAGCATGTTTTGAAAATGTGTTGTGAAATGCCTACCAATCAATAATTCCATCACCAGGCAGTAGAGAAGCTGGGAGTTGTGCAAGAGGGGAAGCTGGGCACTAATGCCAGTCATTCAGGAGGCTCCAAATTCCACTGAGGGCAGGACCTACAACAGGACTCAGAGACACAGGGTCCCCACAAAAGTGTTTAAAGGAATCAAAGAGAGGACCAAGGACAAAGGCTGAGTGAAAGTAGATTCCTTTCCTTGCACGGGATCAGTAGAGTAGGTCTAGCAGTTGTTCACAGATGCTTCCAAGCTAACACGTCCATCCTTTTCTGCTTTGGGCTATGCAGTGACTAATGCCGTGCCCCAGACGGCTGTTAGGCATCCCTTTCCTATGTCTCAGACAGTAGCTTGAGCTGGGGGTATTGCAAGTGCCCTAAGTGAAGGAGGGTGCCTGGCACAAGGGGAAGGAGCACAGGATGAGGAGATGGACCCCATTCAAGCCTCTGTCTGCCACTGGGCAGGCCTATGGCTCTGGGGGTGGTCCTGGCATTCATCAGCTCTTCAGGCCCTTCCTCTCCACCAAGAGGAAAAGGCATCTACCCCGACAGACCACACAAAACTCAGAAGTGATGAGGGATGTGAAAACACTTAGCAAACTATAAAAATATGGGGGACAATTAGTAAGAAATCCATCCATCTGATTTTGCAAGCTCAGAGTCCCCTATTTAAGGAATGGCATGATCCCATGAGTGGAGTATGAGTTGTGGTTAGAGGCGAAATCAGCCCTGAGACAGTCCCATGCTGAGGACAGAGGAGAACTTTCAAATTTTCAGGTCATGCCAGTCACTGGTAGCTGTAAGTGGGGATGGGCTGGTAAACATCTAACAACTGGTTCTCTGCGATGAAAAAAACCCTGAATTGTAGCATCTGCTGATTTCCATGGTGTAAATTCTTGCACCATGGTCGATTTCAAACTACCAATGTGACATCACTAAACCATGAAGTGAGGAAAAGATGCCCACAAACTGTTTCTCCTTAATGGGTGCAAGCCAGCTCTAATACACCATGGAAACTTTGCCAAGTCCTAGGATCATATAATGAGCTTTGGAAGCCTTCTTGATACATGGACTCTAGTTTTAATATAAAGCCACAATGTCTGCTCCTCCACTAATTCAAAAATGGGAATTCTTATTTTTATTTAAATTTGTACTTGGCATTTTTATAGCAAATCATAACTGCAAATTTCTTTACGGACGTTGTTGAGCCTTAAAATAGAATTCAATCATTCTTAACTACGTTCCTCAACCTTCAACTCTGATAACCTAAGAGATCAGCAAGTAAGGTCAAATGGAACACAGCATGAAAACGAGTCAGAAAAGCAGAGATCAAGTATTAGCAATCCCATCTGTGTGAATTTGTACAAGTCACCTAGGTGCCTTCTCTGAGTCTCAGTTTCTACAGCTATAAAATGGGAACAGCCCTGGTTTGCCTGCTTCACAGGACTATTATGTGATCGAAGGAAATAACACAAGTATGAGAGTTTTAAGAACAGCAAAATCCTATTTGGCTTGGAGTGCTTCTTATTTCCTTTACTGGACATTATTATTCATAATAATTACCAAACTCGACTGCGCTGGCCAAGCCTTGTATAGGTGCTGCCGTGCTCTATGCACAGGGTGAGCTCCCATGGTATTCCGGCTAAGGAGAGCTGCTCTCAGGGTGGCCTGAGTGACGTGAAGCCAGTGGCCCCTGGGCCCAGTGGGGTAGCTTAGCTGTACTGTGCTGGGCCCAGGGGCTTTGGAAACTGCCTGTGCTCACAAGCCTTCACACCAAATGGCCCATCGAAGTAAAAACAAGATCAAGCACAAACTCTGTCAAAGCTGTAACAGTACCACCCAGGAGCTAGGCAATGGGGCCTGCTTGGAAATTTCCCCAGCCAACTTTGAGGCCATCTTTGAGGCAGAAGTCTAAGGGCAGGTGCCTGAGAATCTTTAAACAAGTATCCCAGGTAATTCAGATGCACTTGACAAAAGCACTATATGATGTGAAACTTGGAGTGGAATGGAGTGGAGCAAGGAAAGGAATCTCTACCATGGCTCTGCCTGTTGCTTGATAGAAAGCAACACCTCTTGAGGGAAGCCCTAGGTGTACAAAGAGATACTCTCATAATCCACTTCCTCGTCAGTGTTCTTATTTTGCTTAAGATTTTATTACTTATATAATTATTTAATATGATACATCCACCTGCAGAATGGTCAAGGTATATGGATTTGGCTGGCTGAGCATGGGAAAGTCAGCCCCTAAGGCCTCTGCAAACAGCAAAACCATTCATTGTCTGCCACCAGCTCCTACCAAAAGTGAGTGCAGAGAGATGATTTTGGAGAGATTTATCTGAAGCACCGTCTATCCACCCACTCCTCCAGATATCTTAAAGGAAAAGTTCTGTTGATCCCTATACCATACATCCTAAACTCAATCTCACTGGGCCACACGAAATGATGTTCTATCTGTTCATTTACCCATTTGATCATCCAATATTTACCAGGCTCCAACTACATTAGGGACATGTAGGAGTTGGAAATCTAGGATGAGCAAGATTTCAAGATTTCATTATTGTCTTTAAGGAGTGAATAATCTTGGAAGATTCAGAAACTAAGACAACAGTTACAGCACCATGTAGTAGGTGTCACTGAGATACATCCAGGTACTGGGGGATTTTGGGGGATGGGGGGTAATCTAATTGTGGTAGGTATTAAAAGGGAATCAGAAAAGCTTCCCAGGATGGAGGAACAGCAGATTTGCAAAGAAGGAGGAATTTCTAGGCAAAAAGAATAGCCTGTACAAAGCATAGAGGTGTGAGCAGTGATGGGTCCTGAGGGAACAAGTAGCCTGTGTTAGGGAATTTGTAAGAGGTGTGGCAGCCTATGAGGCTGGAAACTAAACAAGAAAAAGTCCTCATCTGCCAACCAGGAATTTAGATTTCACCTTGAATGCAAGGGGCAGCCTCTGGAAGGTTTTCAGAAAGATTAGGTTTGCATTTTTTATAAAACGGTCTCTCAAGAGGCAGTATGGAGAATAGGTTGAAATCATAAGAAGGCAAGTTAAGAAGCCATTGTAATGACCCAGGTGAGAGGTGGTAAGGCCTTGGCCCAAAGCAGTGGTGATGAGGATGGAGAGGAAGTTTTTAAACAAAATCAAGGACACAGTCTTAGGACTGATTGGGTGTGGGCTGGAAGCTGGGGGAGGAGTCACTTAACAACCTGAGATTTTTCTGGCAAGGGCAGCTTTATATGTGATGCTTTAACTGAGATGACACTGGGATGGACTAGTTTCAGAAAGAAGTTAACAAGTTCAGTTTGGAAGATGTTCAGTTTGAGGTGACTCTAAAATATCTAGGTGAAGAAATTTAGTCAGTATTTAGTAGGAGACTGGAATGAGGAATGAGAAAGAAATAAAAGAACTTTCCTGCATTAGATGTAAAACTTTTGCAAAGACATATTCAGAATTTAATTCCTTTTCAAAATTAGTAGCAGAAACAAAAAAATCAAATAATTAGTACACTCCCTTCAATCAGAAAGAGAAAATTATGTAAGTCATCATGTTTACTTTTTTGTCCTACCTGCCAGCAAGCTAAGACGTATCTAGGGTTCAACTGCAGTGACTACATTTTGCCTTATAACTAGTATATTTGCTTTCTTGTCATTTTTATGGCTTTAATTATTCATTAACAATGTAATCTCCTTAGTGTATGTGCCATATTGTAAGCTGCCTCTACTTCTCTTTGGAAATAAAAAGTAGATATGTTTTCACTTGATACTTTTAAGTTAACATTAAGCCCTATTCATTTCAAACATTTTTGGGGGCTCCTGAGGAGTTTTTCTTCAAAGTCTGTGAAAATAACTATTTTTCTCCAAGTGCAAGAGAGAAAACAAAACAAAAAAATGCCATATTCAGAAAGGAATTGATCCCCAGAGACCAGTTCAAGTCAAGGGGGCCAGAAGCTTACATACAGATCTTTATAGAAAGCGAGAGCCATCGATTCAGAAAGAGCGTCCAGAAAGTCCGAGGAAGAAAATCTGAGCAGGCAAGTTCCATCCCAGCCCCTTTCCTACTTCTCAGCCAAGTGGCACTCTCTCCTCCCTAGATGAGACAGGCCAACATAAATAGCATCATCGAGGGTTTGGGTAAATTCCTTTCAGGTTATTAAGTGCTACCTTTAGCCTTTGAGGAAAAAAAATATTTCATAATAATAGCAATTGTTATACTTTCAAAATGCCCTTACATCATTATCTCCCTTAATCCTCTTCAATGTACTGACAGGTAGCTAGGGCAGAAATTGTGCTTATTCATACTTTATAGCTATGTGCCCCCTTGCGTAATGTTTCTTGGAGCCACTTTCAGGAAAAGAACGCAGGGCTGGGCTTCCTTTCCCTCCACTGCAATGAGTCACAGTTACGGAGGTATAATAATGAGGAAAAATGACGCTCCCTGGTTTTCACCCAGCACCTTCAGCTTTCAGAGCACTGCCCTACCCCCTGACCCATCACAATATGTGACTCTCACAACCGCCTCCTGAGGTAAGCTGCGAAGGATTTATCACTCCCATTTCACAGATACAGAAACTGAGCCTCAGAGAGGAGCACTGCTAAGAGCAGCTTTATACATGATGTGTTAACTGACATTGCACAGGTGGGTTTGTAGAATTAAAGGAGGGGCACGAAGACCCCTGTTCTCTTGAGCTGTTCCCCCACCTGGCCTTGCAGCTTGGAGTCCTTTTAAGCTTTCAGAGGGAGGCCCTACTTCAGGCTTCAGCAGCTCCTTTACCGGCACAGTGAGATGCTAATGACAGAAACCACCAAATGGACAGTTCTAACTAATCTGACTTCCCTCTTCACTAATGAATGCAGTCATGTGGTCCCACAAAACAAGTAGTGGGTTAGGACCCTTCCTTTCCTTCTGACAGGATTTACCTGCCTCTGGCTTCACCTATTGCTTTCAGAGCAACCAGTTAGTAAAACAGCAATCTAAACAAGTAGTCAATGAAATTTACAACAGTAGAGAATATGTAGGTCTCACTAGGCCAGGCTCAGATCTTCTTAGCCATGTGGCCTTATGCAAGTTACTTCACCTCTCTGAGTCTTAGTTGCTTCTACAAAATGGGTCTAGAATAACCTCTGTCTTTTCTCACTTTATAGGCTGGTTATAAAGATCACATTTGTGTGCTATTAGCATTTTATAAATGTTTTCTCACAGAATATGAGGAATACCCAATCCTATCCATGCAGGATATGCCAAACCTGTAACTGCCAGAGCAGAGAGGTAGTATAGGGCAAGCAGGAGGCTCGCGGGTCAGGTGCCCCAGGCATGGCCTGTGTAGCCCAGCCCACCCCAGTGGGAAGTGAGATGCTGGGGTGGCTCACAAAGCTGCACAAGGATCCCTTCCACATAGGACCAAGCTGACAAAAGGTGTCAGAAAATAGTCACACAGTCAGGAATTTCTTTCAAAGAATCAATTACTTCAACAATTTTATTCCACAGGGGGAAAGAAGGTTTATACTCTTCCTATAATCAATCTCATAAACTTCTTGAAACTGTAGAGAATTTTCAAAATGCTAAGTAATTTTTTAGGAAGTGAAGGACTAGAGGTAGGAAGGAAACACTAGGTAGGCTCTTTTATACATGTAAATGAAAATATCACTTGAGAGGGGTGGGGTAGGGGATGGACAAAATAGATGAAGGAGATAGAGGTACAGGCTTCTAGTTATAAAGTAAATAAGTCACGGGGATGTAAAGTAGAGCATAAGGAACATAGTCAATAATATTTCATGTGGTGACAGATGGTAGCTACACTTACTGTGATGGGATCCCACGGTGTATATAAATGTCAAATCACTATGTTGTGCACCTGAAACTAATATGATATTGTGTATCAACTGTATTTCAATTAAAAATAAATATGTACTTTAAAAAAATAATGCATGTTTTCTTACATTTATCAGATGCAATCTGGCTAAAAAGTTCAATATAAATGCAATTAGTATTATTATTGTGTAATATTCAGTGGCTAATGAACATTTTAAACATTCTTTCTCCCTCAAAAAAAGAAAAATCACCCTGGTCCTTAAGGAGTTTTGAGGAGCACTTGGTTTTCTACTAGGAGACCAAAATTTAAAAATCATGGACAATCGAGCCAGAAAACTTGCTAGAGTCCATTCTTCTAATTTATCCTCTCCACCATCCCACCCATTTTTACAGAAAAAGAAACTAAAACTCAGAGATATGGCACCTGATTCCAGTCATACCACAAGGTAGTGTCAGATAAAAGCATGAGTTGTGTTTTAACTTGCTGCATTTAATCCAGTACACATTTACTGGGCACTTACTAAATTTGTGCTGGGAAACAAAGATGATTAAGTCTGAGACTCTATCTTCAAGAAATTCAGAGTCCTTTAGGGGAGCTACACAGGTAAGCAAATGACCATGGCATAAAGTGGTATGTGAATATTAATAATAAAATTAAGTGCTGTGGGGACACACACAATTCAGAAGAGTCATATCTGCCTAGGGTTATCACCACCCAGAAGTTGGCATTTGAGCATTCTGATTGGAAGGGTGTTCTAGGCAGAGGGAACAGAGTGAGCTAAAGCAAGGGGATGATGAAACAGTACAACGTGCACTGAAAGCCACACAAAAATAGTTTGCAACAGCTGGAGGGTTTATAGAAAGTGCTTCAGAAAAGTTGTGGGGAATATCAACACGTCTCATTTGGCATGCTCAGGGGGCCATGGCCTGTGTCCACCTAATGAGCCAGCATAACACCTGGCCAAGTGCCGATGGCATTGTCAGGCTTAAGGAATTCCCTTTGAAGATGAGAGGATTGTGAGGGAGAAAAGAATTTGCCACTCAAGTAAGTCAACTGGAATGGAAGGTGTGTCCTGGTTCCTCAGGCCCTGCTCTCAGACTAGTGGACCAGACAGCCAGGGTCACCTCCCCTGGGGCCACTGGTTCCACTTGGAAACATCCAGTCTTTTTTCAGCAAGCAGTTTCTAGGCCACAACACTCCTGGCTTAACCTTGGCCTTTGTAGTTTTACCAGTATAATTGATCCCAGAGCTCCATATCTGCCGTACCCATTGGTTTCCTAGGGAGTGATGGCATATTTAGGCCCCTTAGGGCATCGGCACAATCTAGCCTCCAGGGGGATGGTGTAGAGGAGCACGGTGTGTGAGGCAGACAGAAATAGTCCTGAGTTGTGTAGTCATCCTTTTGGTGCTCCGAGCTTCCTGTCCTGAGCTAAGGTTTTCTCTTGGGGTTAGCTGAGGCACTGAGAGATAAACAAAGCTTCAAAGTATATCACCCTACTGAAAACCTAAAGGCATTTCCAAGACACTGCTTTTTCCTACCTTCCAATGAATACGTCTCAGCCTTCCCATCATCACAACCTTGTAAAGACTCTGTAAGGTGAGTGTGGGGAAAGGAGAGACCTCCTCAGAATGAAACTTCCCTCTGTGTCTTCCCCATATATCAAGTCTACAAAATGCTAGAACAGCCAGAAAAATCATGCCAAGGTTCACTGTGGCAGGGAGCTACCAGTCACCCCTGACATTCAGCACTGAGCAGCCCAAACAACCCTTAGTGATTAAGGTTTTTTCCACTTACACCTGGTTCTTTTGCTTTCACTACACAATTGTATTAGCAAATGATATCCTTGAGTAAGCAAAGTAGGTTCCTTCACAGATTCTTTTGTAAGAGCATATTCCTCAGCCTACTACAGATATCTATAGTCAGAGAACATTCAATCACATAGGGTTTTCCAAATACACCTCCAAGCTGTTGTTACCATGTAGTTGCTGTGACCTAAAAAAACAAGTGTGTGCAGAAGCCAGCAGCCAGTGCCTTGCAAGAGAATGACCACTGGGCAATGAACAAAATGAAAAGAAAGTCACAGATGCACTTACAACTTGTGTAACTGACAAAGGATTAATATCAGAATACAGAGGGGAAATTCTACACATCCATAAGAAGAAGAAAAGACAATAGAGATAAATTGGCAGACCATATGACCACACAGATCACAGAAAAGGAAATGATCCTTAGCATATCAAGAGATGCTTTATTTCACTAATAAAGAAATACAAAGTTAAAATGTAAGAGATGCCATTACACACAGACTGACCAAAACTTTTAAAGTCTGACAATATGAAGTATTTATATGAAGATATAAAACAACAGCAAAGCACAAACACACTGATGATAGGACTGTAAATGGGTACAAGCACTTTGGAGAGAAATTTGGTACTATTTCCTAAGTTTGAGTTTTCACACACCTGATATTCCAGCAATTTTGTCCTCAGATATACAGCTGAGAGAAATTCTTGCATATATACACAAAGAGCTTTATACAAAGATGCTCACTGCATCATTGTTCCTGAGAAGAAAAAGGAATTTAAAAGCTTGTGAGTTGGGAAATGCTTAACAAATTGTGATACATTCATCAAAAAGGGATGTGATATAGAAAGTAAATGAACTAAAATGAATTTACCAATATCATTACATCCAAAAAAGCAATTTGTGGAATCTGTCAGTATTATGTCATTCATGGAATTTTCAGAAACATGGAATAACTATAGATTGTCTTAGACACAACTTATGTAACAAACGTGGACAGGACAGAGGCACACCATTTTGGGGGTCTGGGGTAAAAGAAAAAGGGCCAGGAAGAGGTGAGCTACAAAGGGATTCAAGAGCTTCCAAAAAAAAAAGGACATAGTGTTCTGTACTATTTTTTTAAAAGCTTAAGTAGGTATAAGAAAATGTTAACATTTTTTAAAGTGAGAGTGGTGGGAATATGAATGTAAAGGTCAGAATAGGTTAGATTTTGCTGCAGTAACAAAACCTTGAATCTCAGTGACTTCAAATAAGAAAGTGTTTTTGCTCCTACATGGTGGGCTGGCAAAGGGCGCTCTGCTTGTTGTCGTCACTTGGGGACCAGCTCTGAGGGAGCGGCTACCACCTGCCTGCTGTTGGCTGCACCCCGAGGACGAGCCCGAGCAATGACAGGAGAGACTCCAGCCTAGGAGTGACACAAGTCACCTCCTCTCGTCACTCCCCCTGTACCCAAGGTGGCCAGGAAGCACGATTCTACCACAAGCCCACATGTGAAAGAATGGGAAATTTTTAGCTAATGGCAAGGAAGTTTACCACAAGGGGTGTGTGTTATGGTACAATCACCCATTTTTACGTGTTTGAATTATGTTTCACATTCTACCCAATAGGGGGAAAGAAAAAAAAAAGCCCTTGTTTGGGAATCAGGAGATTTGGACTTTGGTCTGAAGAAAAGATGTGAAATAGGCAAGGTGGGTGGACAGAGGTAGTCAGGCCGTTGGCCCCACAGGTCTGCTCCCCGACCCGTCCCGGTGCCTGTCATCCCCACACTGGGGTGGCAGTCATCCCTTCTGCAGGAATAGACCTCCATGTAAATGAGCCTGAGCAGGTTGTCCTTCCCTGCCTTTGTTTATTTCCAGGGGGACTGAGTAGGTGATTGGAAGCCTGATGAAAAGAGATGTGGTGCATAGAGCATGGACTGTAAAGTCCAAAGACTTAACCAAGTCCTAGGATGCCACTCACACTTCCTGTCACCTTGGGCAAGTTACCATACGTCCAGGATCTATTTTCCCCCTCTGTAAAATGGGCATAACAATAACACCTATATCTCTGAATAGTTGTGATAAACAAATGAAGTATGTAAAGTGTTTTGTAACTGTAATGTGCTGCACAGACGTTCACTATTATTAATGACCTAAATTTTGCTGCAAGGGGAGCCTCAGGCCAGATTTACATTTCTGGCCGACAATGACTCATACAACTTCCCTCATCAGAGCCACCTGGTTGACAAAATAGGCCCAGGCATCATCCTGTGGTTCAACCGCTTGAAGAATCTATTGATTTCCTCTTGTGAAAGTGAGTCTGGGAGCAGGGATTAAGCATTATTGCAGATTCCCTGGGGACAATAAGAGAGGAGGGTGTGATTTCTAGGAGCCTGGCCCTAACGGGAGATGCTCTAGGCCTAGACTGAAGCCTGGGCCCCTGGCACTCATGAAATACTGGAAGTGGAAGAGTATATAAGGCAGAGAGCTGCTCTTCCAATCCTCTCATTTTCCAAATGAAGAAGCTGAGGCCAGGAGAGGGAAAAAGATGGCCCTCCTCAAAGAGCAACAGATAAAGCATCAAGAGACCTGGGAGTCACCGCAAGGTCTTCTCACAGCTCAGAGTAACCAGAGCAAGCGCCTGGCTAACATGCAGAATGAAGGCATTGAACTTGAGCCCCTTGGGTATTTCTAATGCCTGTTGTTTCAAGAACATCCAATTCCAGCAAGTTTGAAGAGCAGTAGAATCTTCCCTAAAACTGAGCTTTCTGGCCCAGGTTACTGACTTTGCAGGTCTGGCCCTCAGGAGTTACCCTTGTTTGGGAATCAGGAGGTTTGGACTTTGGTCTGAAGAAAAGACGTGAAATAGGCAAGGTGGGTGGACAGAGGTAGTCAGGCCGTCGGCCCCACAGGCCTGTCATCCCCACACGCTCTGAATGCCACCTGTTTGCCTTCTGCGCTGTCAGGCTGAAAGAGTGTTTCTTGGTGTCCTGCCTGCATCTTGTCAGCTTTGGAACACTAATGCCCCTGACTCTATCCTCACCTAACAAATGCTTCTACCCACCAGTGTTACCGGCTCCTGGAGTGGGGCAGCAGAGAACACAGGACACGACTCAGGAAACAGCTCGCGGGCACCTTAGTCTGGCCCCAACACTCACTCACAGAGGGCGCTTTGCACCACAGTACTGCTCCAGATAACATTTCCCCAGAGATCACAGGAGGCTAACACAGCCAGACGCCAGGGAAGTCTGACTTGCCAGATGCAAGTTCATCCTGCTCTGCCGGGGGAAGCACGCTCCACTGGATGGTCTCTCCCATCATATTACCAGGGGCCTGGCCCCGAGGCTGTCACAGGCCCCTCCCCACAGGGGCGAAGTCATTCCTCCAGCAAGTCCCAGGAACAGAGAGAAGACTAAGCTCTCCATGCATAGGAATAAGAGGGAAGAGGTGGCTGTTATACCTGAAGGAGCTTTACTGCAAGGCACTTCTAGTCTACAACCACTCTCAGACCCATTAGCTCATTTGATTTTTATGAGGAACTGAGAGTTACCCAGGGAAAGGATTATTTTCCCATGTTTAGATGAGGTCTACGTGAGGCTCAGAGAGGTTGAAGGACTTAAGCTCAGATCTGCTCACTCTAATTCCCATTCTTTCTCTGAGTATAATTAAACTATTTTCATTTCATAAAATTGTATTACTGACCAAGCCAGAGGGCCAGTACTTAAACCACTTTCAAATATAAAGGCAATCATCAACTCGCTTGTGCCCTTCAATGAACAGTTTAGGGGGAGAAATCATTTCTGAAACCAAAACAGCATTTACATTGTGGTTTGTATCGTGTCTGGTTTTTAGAATCCAGGTCTTTGCTAGCTTTCCTCCCTTTGTCCACCTTCACTTTCTAGCTGGATTTTTATTTTGAGTCAGTACAGCTGAAGAAAAGAGGATAAAAAGCAAATGCTCACATGAACCCCATCTGTACAGGTCATGCATATGTGTCACCAATCTCAGAATGTTGAAGGGACTTGTGAGGCTGGTTATCGCATGAGCTCCCTCCCCACTATTTAAAATCCTCAGCGATTTCCTATTGCTCTGAGAGCTCCAGAGGCCAGCAGCATGAGCCTCGCCTGAAAGTTTGTTAGAAAGGCAGGGTTTCAGACCCCCACCCCAGACTTAATGCATCAAAAACAACATTTTAGTAAGATTCCCCAATGGTCTGCACATCAGTGAGAAACACTGATGTAAAGAATACAACCCAGATTTACTGACCCCAGTGGTAAAGTCCTTACTCATTCTGACTATCTGAAGAAGACATTTGCACGTCCACACACCCTCACACTTCCCCTCTCACCTGTGCTCCTGCAATGATCACTTTCCCAGCTTTTCTCCTGAACCAAATCCTTTCCATTCTTTGAAGTCTGTCTCAAAATCCACCTCCTCCAAGAGGCCAAGCCAGATCTTCCCACAGGGAGTGATCTTTCCTTTCTCTATATCACAGTGCCACAGGCACTGTACTTCCTATCTTGGACTATAATTTTCATAGGCATGATTTAGCTCTTGCACTAAATGTTGAGCTCTTCAAGGTCAGGATCTAGGTCTGATTCATTTGTAAATTTCCCAAAGCCACACAGTACGTCACAAAGTTCCTACCACAAACTGGGTCCTCAATACATTTGTCTTTAAAGTTTATTTCTGTGTCTACTTGAGATATCCAAAGAGATTAAGAAATTTAGATAACATTTTTGTTAATTGAGACAAGCATGATGACAGAGGATTATGGTCTAGACTTGGAAAGGTTTACCTACAATATTTAGTCCCTGTCATCAAGCATACACATGGACTCCCACCCCTATATGCACACGTACTTTGTTCATTTCATTTATTCCTTACTGTTGGAAGGGCAATTGGCCAGAATTTATTTAGTAGAGGGGAAATAACTTCTATATACATTATGTGCCCAATTCTAAGCTGATTTAGAATGTGACCAAAAGAGTAGAAAGAATTTGATCCTATTACAGAATGGAACATAGTACCTAGATCCCAAAGTCTCTCTCAGGACCTGCATTCAGGACAAGCAAAGGTCCCCTGGCCCTCGTTCAGTGGCTTAATGGAGAAGATTCCAAAGACAGAACACCACTGGTGTTCTTCCAATTATAGAGTCATCTGATTAGAATTACAGTAAATGCATAGCTCAGTTTGCATTGTCCTGAGGTGAACTGGGAACCAAGCAGCTCTGGTTGGAGCATCTGAGGGTACTGAATTCTGCAAGTCCCCTGCCTCATCACAGTGGGGCACTAATGCAAGGGCTAACCTGGAAAACACACAGACCCAAGTTAGGACAATCTATTTCTGGGAATCCTGGAGCTCTGGGGACCAGAGGTAGGTAGACAATTTTATTAATGTTTGAAAGAAAAATTCAAACAGCATGCACTCCAGACATTAAACAAACCCAGACCTTTGGAAAAAAGGTTTGCCTTTGGGATAATTGTAGAATTGTTCTTGTGTATTTCCATCCTGCCAGCATTTAGCCTTGAGAGGTGTTCTACAAAGCACAAGTCTTTCCAACCATAGCGTCCATGGCCAAATAGTTTTCTTGCTCTTTTTGCTCTTTTTGGCTGTAAAAAACCAGACACTTCTATGGAAGGACCACAAACTCATCCATCGCCTTCCACCTATTCCACTTAGAGCATGAGGGTTGGGAGTCCTTAGGGGGTTGGATCAAACCTAACTTTTGTGTTATTGTTATTTCTAACTAACTACCAGACTATTAGGCATTACTGCCCCAAACCCAGTCAGGGTGGGAGGTAGAGGGAGGCACCACACTTTGAAGCTACCGAATCAAAGTGCTCTTAGATGAAACTCTGCTCTACTGGACCATGAAATGGGTTTTCACAGGAACAGAGAATGACAAACATGCCAGTCAGGATGAAAACTGTCTCACCAGAGTTGACATGCTTATAATGGAGCAAAAAGAAGCACCATGTGATGGGAATCTGCCCAAGTCCCCAGTAGAGCCAGGCCAAATCACAGGCTAGAGGGCCCTTTGGAGATGAGCTCTGTTTCCTCATCCAAAACACTGGATTAATATATGCATAGTGAGAGACTTACACCATTACATATTCCTTCTTTTTTTAGGGTAGCAGTTGAATTCTATCACTGCAGCTAGCGAGGTGGGTGACTTTCTGAGACTCTCTTTCCTCACCCAGGCTTACCCACCTCATAAGGTTGTCATGAGCATCCAGAGAAAATGGTGTGTGTTGGGGGGTTGCCCTGATTCAGGTCGGGAGAATGAAGTCTACTTATTGCCTAAAAGTCCTTAGTTGTAAGAGAGATGAGAAAGCTCCTCAATAACAGGCTCTCTTACAGCCTTAAGGCTTTTGCCGCTCTCCTTTCCTGGTCTTTGCCAACCTTAGGAATCAAATAGGTACCAAAATCAGGGGATAAACAGGCATTAAATCACAGCACACATGCCACCAGAATGTATATGTAGGTATGTGTATACGTGTGTATGCATACTTACACAGACACATAATTGTAAATACGTATTTTTTTAAACTTACCAGACTTAACAAGCAAACTCTTATTACCTGTCAGGAAAAATCATTCTCCACTGGGAGCCAGGAAGGTGAGCATTGGATAGTGGGGTTGGAGGGGAAGGATTTAGTCATTGGTTGTTTGGAACAAACCAGTCTGCCTATCCCCACCTTGCCGTCCCTGATCCTGCTCTCCATCACTTTCTACCTGGCCTCCCCTGACTGATCACTGCACTGCCTATGTTATAAATCAAACTTTATTTGGTATCTGGACAGACTCATAACAGAAAATCTTGAAATTATGTAGAAGCCATCTGTGAAATGCTGGCACTGAAAGTGTCATGGAGAAAGCTTATTGCAGCTCAGGATCAGGTGATAGGACCTGAGAAGACAGGGCCCTTCCAGACAGCAAATACGGGCAAACAGTGGCCCCAAGCCCAGCGAAATACCACCCAGGGTCTTCCTGTGGGGGCTGCAAGTCCTAGAAACACATCAGGTCAGGGACTAGAAGACCCAGAAATCTTGGACCCTCCACCTTGTTTTCGAGACAAGGAAACAGGACCCCAACTTGGGGAAATGACTATGCCCAAGGTCACAGAGCCGATACATGGTGGCACCAAGGCTAGAGGCCAAGTGCCTATTGATATTCTGAGGACTGTCACTGCCCTTCAAGCTTCCAGCGATGGGAACTTACTGAGTAACATGGATACATTTTCTGATTTGTCGCTGAGGGTTGCAGATCTAAGCATTCTTAGGCCCTTGTACAACAAACCAGAAGCCAGGGCTTCAGCTCTCAGAAAGTAGCAGTCCAGTGCTGTGGAAATCTGGATTCTACTTCCAATTCACATACTAATCCTTGTGTCTAATGTGATTTGGCTCCAAACTGAAGCCCCTTTGTAGCCCATGAAGAAAAAAGGGTGCAGGAAATAAGGAAAATGAAGGCAACGTTTTCAGGAGCATCCCATGAAGCACAGTGGCCTTGTCAGCACCCAGCATCTGTTCAGAGCCTCCGTCTTCATTTAGAGATAGTGGGTATGGGAATGAAACCCACACCTGTGTACCAGAGGCTGAAAATATCCAGTCCTGAGCTGTATGTTTAATTGACATGCCAAAGCTCTTTCTGACTTATTACTTCAACTCCAAATTGTCAGTCCTTGAATGAATGGCTATAGACAATTTGTGATTTGTCATTTCCTGTGAGCATCAGCACTCTGAAAGGTACATAGGTGTGTTCCATTCCACTTTACACATGAAGACACTGAGATACAAAGGTCCTAGTCACAGAGAAAAACCCAAAAGTAGACGTTCCTGAAAGATCCAAGACCAGAGCTCAGCTGCTGTTCCCCAGGACTTGCACAAGGTTATGGCTTCAATAACCCCAAAAGTCGTCACCAGCTTCCAGCCCACTCTGCCCTGTTGTTTTGCTAGAATACGTGTTTTATCATCTCTTTTCTTTGTTAATTCTCTGCCATCCTTCTTGGACAATATTTCCTGCTCTCTACCCTGTGTCTTCACCACCCCCTGAACACACACACACACACACACACACACACATGCATGCACGTGCATTCACAGGCACACATGATCTAATTACTCCCATTCATTTATTTTAGATTAAGTGTAAGTAATGTTTGTTCAAAGAGATCCTTCCCTAACACCCCCACCTCAAAAATATGTCTCTGTCTTCCATGATCTCTTATCATCCTTTCCTTTTCAACACTCTCCAAGTTTGCAAACATCCATTGGACTGCAACCATCTGATATGTGTCTCTAGCCTCCTTGACAGCAGAGACTGTCCCTGCTTTTAACTCTCCATTGTACCCCAAACCTCCAGCCCAGCATTTGGGACTGAGGAGGCAATAAAGAGAGTGAATGCAATAAAGAGCTGGTAGATCAATGGAAGATACACAAATATTCAAATTTTCAGGAATGCATCTCTTGTTAGTAGTACTTCAAATGCTTGTCTCAGCAACCCAAGAACTACCCAACAGCTACCAAACCATGCTACTATTCCTTATTACCTCCTGTTTCCTGTCTTCCTCACTGCTATATGCTTCCAGTTCCTGGCTTCCCCTCCCCAGATTCAACCATCAACGTCAGTGTAAAAGTAACTGAGAAATCTTTGAACTCTTTATAGAATATTAAATACCCCTGCCTTACTTTACCTCCACATCCCGTGGTCAGTGTTACAGTGTGCCAGGGCTGAGACCCTGTGCCATCTCCATAGCTCCCACGGAGGCTCTGCCCTTAGGTGGTGCTCAGATAATATTGAGTGAATGAATCAAAGGATTGTTTTCCAACATGAGATGTTGAGCTTCTTGAGAGCAGGTCACTTCTACTAACCACTTCTTGCACAGTTTAGTAGGTACTCAACCACTGGTTGACTTGAATTCCATCCTTCTTCCCCAGAGATGAGGTAGAGAAGTAGATCAATGTAGTGGAAATAGTGTGAGCTTTGAAATCATTCAGCTATACCTGCTATGTGACCTTGGGAAAATGGCTTAACCTCATGAGCCATATTGCCCATCTGAGGATAATGCCACTGCTCAAGGCCACTGTTGATGGGAAGGGAATGTTAACACATCTAGCATTTGCTTGGCATTCTGGAGGTACTATGCTTGTACTAGCTCCTTTTTTCCTCCCTTCCTTCCTGAGAGTTACAGAGACTGGCAATCCTCACACTTCTCTGGCCCTCCTAGTAAGCAAACAGTGGTAAAGGAATTAGAACCCACAATCCCCTTGAGCCCCTTTCCCTTGTTCCCACCTGGCCAGCAGATGGCAATACCTATGCCCAATGGCTCCTGCCCAACCCCTTTCTGTCCCGATGGAGGGGAAGGTGACAGAACTAGGTTCAAAGGATGACTCAGCTCCAGTGACTAAGGTGAGGAGGTGGTAGTGGTAGGAAGGACGTGGGGGCTGCAGAGGAAATGACTGAGCACTATATTTGCTGAAGGATGTCTCTCCAAGATCAAGGGGTTTGACCCTGATGGGTTCCTGCTCTGAAATGCAGCAGATGAGCAGGGGCCTGAGTGCTTTCCCCTGACTCCCTCCACCTCTCCCCATGGTGGCCTCTCTGCCAGCCTTGGAGGTCTTCCAGATCAAATTCTGGGCATCCTTCTGCCTCTGGTACCTTTCAACCAAGTACTGAGACATATTTGAAAACCATTTTTGATGAACTGTTTTTTACAAAGTGTTCCATATCACTAACATCAGTGTGGAGGGGCTCTGATCCTGACAACCACTTGATCTCCAACCTTGGCCTCTCCTGGGCTCCCGACTGTCTTCTTCACCCACACCACCACTTTGATGTCCACAAACACTGCACACATTTAAAACACATAATGCCCTCCCTACCGCCTTCTCAGCTCCTCCTAGTCCGCTGTACCACCATCTGTCCAACCACCCAACCTAGGCCCTGAGATATCCTGGAACTTGGTCCACCAATACTGCCCATCACTCCAATATCCACATCCATTCCAGTTCCTGAATTTCTCGCATCCCTTTCCTCCTTTCCTTCTCCCCTGCTGCTGACTCTACTGGGCCTTCATCATCATTCACAATGACTCTTTCTCTCACCTAAATAGCCTGCCTGCTCCCTGTCTCTCTCCAGTCCATTTCCAGACTGTCCACAGAAAAATATGTTCAAACCTCATTTCTAATCTTCTTACCATTCTTCTTAACATCCTTTGTTGCTTTCCCAGTTCCTACAAGAAAGAGTCCAGACTCCTTACGCCGAAGTACAAAGCCCTTCCAGCACCCTCCCACCTTATGGTTTCAGCTACGGACCCCACCCCCCAGACTCGTGCATCTAGACACACACTCTGGATCCCAGCCAGCCTCTGGGTCGTTGTATCACACTGTACTCTTCCCACCTCTGGGTCTTTGAATATGTCCTCCCTTCTCATAAGTAAGCACTTCTCTGCCTTTGGCAGGACTGTTTATCTTTCCAGGTCCAGCTCACATGTCCTCTCTGAATGTGGCCTTCTCCCATGCTTGGAAATGAGTTGATAGCTGCTTCTCTGAAACATGTCTCTCTCAAAACGTGATCACTTTTATTAAGCACCTCTTGGCATTGTAACTTCGTGTTTATACATGTCTCTCTCCACTAGACTGGGAGATCCTTGAAGGCAAGTCCTTCCACAAAATGCCTACTCAACAAATGTTTTTTGAATAAATGAAATATTGAAGACTGGCATGAAACACTTTTGTCCTCTGATCCTCAGTGTTTCCATTCATAAATAGGTAGGTGTCTGATCCAGGTACCTTACAATTCTACCAACCTCAGATTTTGTACCATATCATCCTTCTAACATACAGCTCACACTCCTGACCCACTCATTTGTAGGAGATATTGTTGAGTTATTTTTCCAGGAAGAAGTGGGACTGTGGGTCCACCCACTCTGCAAAATGGCTGATCTCAATAGCGCCAACTGAAGTCACAGAACTGCTCAGAGAGTGCTCTACATAAGGACCCAGAAACCGAAGACCCATGCCGCCACAGCTGGGACTCTGACCATGTCCTCAGCACAGTCACGGGTAGTATGCACCCATGTGGGAGCTTGTTTGTGGGCACTCACACAGGCATGGTCAGAGACCTTAGGCAGTCACGGAGGGTAACACATTTGTGCAAAAGAACCACCCACACTGTCTCATCTCCCCCAGGTCACCATCTCCATGATCCCTGCACCTCCCAGCACCACCCACACACTCACACACCCACAATGTTGAGTTGTCTGTCTGCAAATCTGGAGCTTTATGCAGACCACAGCGTTTTTCAGCAAGTGCACCCATATTCTGAGGGCTCTCGTCCTCTGACCTCTGTCTTCAGCCTGCCCCTTACTAGACAGCTTCTGCCTGTATGCCAGTGTGAGCAGACCTGAGTGCACCTTGCAGCCTTCCCTGTGGAATTTATTTAATCTCCTCCCTGAGCCTCAGTTTTGTCATCTGTCCCTGCTTACCTTCACTACAAAGGTTTTACCCAGAAGCAATGAATTAGAGTGAATGGCCTCATAGAGGCACAATGCAAATGTGCATGATGTGTGAACTTAAAGGCATCAGTAGACACTCAGTTCTGCTTCCACAGAAAAGCAACTTTTCAAATATAAAGGGACAATTCAAATCCAAATATTTATTGAGTGTATCCTGTGTGGCAGACACAATACAAGGTTTGCCATCACCTTAACCATAACTATTCTGAATCCAATATTGCTAGGGCTTAATAATAATGTGTCTGGAGTCAAATGTGTCATGTTTCGAGGTTTTAATATTTTTGCATGTTCATGCATTTCACATATATATGAGTAGAAACAATATTTGCATATGTACAGACATACGTGTGTGTGTGTGTGTATGTTTGTTTAAGAGAACTACTTACCCAGGAGTCAGGAATGAAATGTAATGAAAAAAAAGCATGAGTTTTGGAATGCGACATATATACCTGGGTTCAAAGCCTGACTCTGACTTAGCTTTTTGATTTGGGACAAGTTTTGAATTCAGTGAAGCCTCAATTTCCCTGTTTTAAAAATGGAAATAATGACAAGTTTCTCGAAGGTCTGTTGTGCAAATAAAATCATGCACATAAATATTGAATGGTGTCTAGCACAGAGAGGGCTCAGTGTCACTGTCCCCATCCAGTGTTCTCTGTTCCACTCATGCCCTCTGCAACCTGAGGCAAGTCACTTAGCCCCCAGGACACATCTTCTCACCTATGGAATGAGAGGGACGGACTTGATGGCTTCTTAGATTCCTTCCAGCCTCAGGATTACTAATGCCATCTATCGAGCATCTATGTTAAGCCTGTCTATGGATTTAAGTAATGAGCGCACCCCAGGGGAAGCCCCTTCAGCTTTGTGTTCTCTCTGTTTCCAAAGCGGTTCCTTTCTCTGAGCATGCCATTTGCTGGCTCTCCTATTTTCAATACAGAGTCCATTGATGGCACAAAAAGGAATGCCCAGTGCAGCTGCGGGTCCACTTGAGCCCTCCAAGCAGGCGCTCTCAAGCCCGCTCTGTCTGTGAGCTCTGTGTTTCCAGAGCCTGCTGTTGCAGTGATGTCTGGAATCCTCAACACCTGCACCTCAGCTTCCTGGGCATTTCCACTGCCCTCCTCGGTGGCCTGCCCTCATCTCCCATTTGCATCTGAAATGCAGCTGCTGGGGCCCTATAGAGGGGAGCCAAATGGACAGGACATCTCCTTGTTTGGTCTCCCTTCCGAGTCAAACCAAATCTGAAGCGACTCTGTGCGAGGTCTTTTGTTGCTGCATCATTATGTTTAAATGAGCCTCATCTGCAGAAGCATTTTTTTAAAATAAAATAAAATAAAACCACCACAAAAGACCAAAGCAGATGACATCTGCTCTTTCGATGAAAGCTTTTTTGTTCTGAATTAGACTAAAAAAAGAAGAAAAGAAGAAAAAGAACAGGACTGGGCTTCATCTCTACCATTCCTCCCAAAAAACAAAACAAGCAAATTTATTGGATGCAGAAGGCAAAGGGCTGTGGAATGGACAACAAGGAGAAAAGAAGGGGAAAGAGGAAAACTAAGAGAAACGCTTCCCACTTCTGCAGCAGTTTGACCAGCAGTCCATGCCAGGAATATTCAGACACCACTACTTTAAGTGCCATTTATTTTGAAAGAATGATCAAATGTATATTCTCTTTGTTCATTTCATGAGCAACATATTAAACAACTTTTGCCATTACCCCAGCCATCTCCACTAATATTTGTTTATCAAAAGCTGCAGGTGGGTCTGATACAGGCAGTACCTGGAATATAGTTTGAGAAAGGATGATCTCCCTGCTGAGATTCCCTGAGTCTTTGTCTCCATCTTGTCTCTTGTCTGCAAACCAGCCCTCCAGCCCAGCTCACTCACTGCACTTCACCCATTCTCTGCTAACACCTGCTCCTTGCTCACTCGTGGTCACCTTCCCACTGATCTTAGCAGCACTGAACTCCTTCCTGGGTCTCATCCCGGCACCAACACTGCCTCCCCCCTCAAGCACCCCGCATGCAACCCAGTGCCAAGCCCTGTCAGTGTTCCCCCGAAGCAGCTCTGGGTCCTTCCTCTTCCCTCCTCCTCCACTGTCACTGTCTGAGCCAAGACCACCTTCATCTCTTGCTACATGTGTCTAGACATGCCCCACCACTGCTGATTATGGTCACTCTGAGAAAAACACTGTATGATTCTAGGACACAGTCTAAATCCCTCAGCTTAGCTACCCAGAAGGTTCATGGGGGGCCTCTGCCTACTGCTCAGACTAATTCCCGCCTACTACCCTCTCCTCCAGCCCAATCAACTTCCTTCACTCCTTGACCTTCTTCCTGCTCATTCACCTGGGGCCTTTGCATGCACTGGTTTCTCTACCCGTAAAGTTCTTCTGACTCTGCATGCAGATTTCTTTTACTCACACTCAGGTCTCAATTCAAATGCTGCTCCTCAAGAAAGCCTGCCTTGAGCACACCTGCCCCCCAGCAAACAAGGATAGATACACCTGAGATGTGTTCTCAGGGCACTGTGGGCTACCTCACTGTGGGCACGTGCTCAGTTTATTGTTGTTACTTGTTTAATTTTCTGTCCATCCTGCTGAAAATTCAGTAGCAACAGAGTGGGCATCTTTCATATTTGCTCTAATACTGACGTGACGCTAGTCCTTTAACTGATAGACCTTAATGCTCCTCCTCCCTTGTTGAAAAGACCACCTTCAAGAAAAAGCTATATATATGTAGATGTGTGTGTGTGTGTGTGTGTATCATATATTCTTGGAATGGAATTCTTCCTCTAGGATTTTAGGTATATTTCAAAAAAAGCACCATAAATCCAGGCTAGGAGAGTTATCTACAGCTTGGATTTCATTTCCAGGCCCCAGTCCTATACAATCAAAATTTGATGCAAACTCCAAAGATGAGTCTTCTTCATGTACAAAATTAACCTGATAAAGGGAGCATGTCCCCTCCCTCTTGAAGTCCCTGAGGCTATTTCCACCTGATATTTCTCTCCTCAATTCTCGCCTCTGATGTTTGTCAGGGTCCTTCAACAGCACTGAACATTGTGAAGTATGGGGAGGCAGGGCAAGGAAGGGAGCCAACCAGCCGTGATTATTGACCAAGTGCCAGGCACTCTTAAGTGTTTTACATAATCTCTCATAACAACTCTGTGAGGTAGACACCATCTTCCTCCATTTACCAGTATGGAAATTGTGGCACAGACACATAAAGTGACTGGTAAATGACAGAGCTGGTACATGAACTCAGATTCGCCAACTCAAATTGGCCAACTCTTCAATTCCAGGCCGGCATCTTTCAAGGAGTGTGAATACCAGAAGAGGAGTCTGGCACAAAGCTGGGAGTTCACTTCCAGTGTGAGAACTTCAGCAGAATCCTACATAGCAGACCTAGGAAAAAACAAAGATAGCTGACCCAGAAACTACTTCTTCTGGAGGGCACACAGCTTTGGGGAGAAACAGCCAGAAACTAGGAGGTTCTCTCCCTCCTGTCAAATGTTGCCAACCTAGTCAACGTCTCCCAGACGGACATCACACTAGCCAAAGCAGATACCTGGTCTTCAGATAAGCGTCTTTCCACATCCCTCATCCACTTAGTCCTTAGGGGTTAGGGGCTCTACTATTTTAAAGTAACTGATGTTTGTTTGTTTTTTTTAATTCCTTGATTGAGAACCCAACCATTTTTCTCTAGGCCAACATAATAAGCTTAAGGTTTTATTTTGGCTGTGGGATTTGCCAGTAGTTAGGTTGCATCTTTGTTTCTCTTCTAGTCGTTTCGCATTCTTTCTAGGATTTTCTCCCTTGGGAACTGGAAATGGAGCTTGTCTGCAAAATCAGAGAGTGGGGTGGTTCTCCCAAAGACTGCTTTGTTCACTAGATTGTTGGTCATGAATGAGTGGGGGAGACAGAATTTGCTTACCATTAAAACACCTCCGCATACTGGAATTCTAGAGGCTGAACTCTCACACATAAATAGAGCCGAGATGAAAAACCCAACATGGGATCAATGCTTCTAACTAGTTTATCTTCTAAACTCAACCCACTTTCCCACTTTCGTGACAAACAGATGTGCCAATGTAATGATATTCTCCTCCCAAGCTGGGCTGAAGGAATCCCATGGCTTCTGGAGTGACCAAAGAAGAGGAGGGAGAAATGAACGTGGTAGATTAATAATCAGTTGGCATTTATTGAGCATTGAGTATCAGAGATTGTAAAATACTATTACATACATGATTTAGCTTAGTCTTAAATGTTCTGTAAGTTTGGTATTCTTAACTCCCATCTTATAGATAAATCAAAGTTCAGATATATTCGCTGGCTTGCCAAAAGGCATTTAGCTCCTTTGGACTCTTTTTATTCTCACATCCTTAAAGGTTTCCGTATCCACCCTAGAAGAAATCTGGGGGTTAGGAAGAAATCAGAGTCATGGGTTCTGTGGGATCACAGCTGGTAAAACTCTGGGTCTGGCCTTCCAAGGCTGGGAAGGCTGAAGAAAAGGGGAGTCAGAGTGGAGGGGCTGGACCTGGGGCCTTTCGAGAGGGGACTAGGAGAATGTAACATTTTGCACTTAGTGTCTTCTCCAGCAGTTTTTGAGCATCTTTTAAAAGCCTCCAAGGTTATTTAGACATTAAAAAACTCCTAAAGAAATGGGGAGTGGTGACAAATGAATCTCGAACTGTTCACTTACATGTTCTCTATGATTCACCTGGCTTGGTGAAGGCAGAGACAATGACCAGAGGGGCTAAGGGAGAGGCAGCAACGGTGGGGCCACACTTGGTGACCTGGGATGAAGAATAGGGGCTAATCCCTGCTACTAGCAGCTATGACATGAGCCAGTGGACTTTGAACAGAGAGAAAAAATAAATAAACCTCTCAGTCTAACATTCCTTCCCTGTCCAACCAATATCCTAATATCTCAAAGTTCAGTATAAAACAAATATCAAAATGAATTCCATAGCTTATGGTTGAATAAAGATGACTATTTCCATTCTATAGCTAAGGAATTTGAAGTGTTACAAGAGTCGATGAGTTACCCATTCTTTCTTTCAACAAATATTAATTAAGCTCCAGTTACTATATGCCCAGAATTGGATACAGTGGCAAACCAAGCAGACAAACCTTATAGAGAGTAAACAGACTTTAAATAAAAACTCAGCACATATAAACTTCAAATTATGATACAGCCATGAAAGGGAAAGCATAGAGAAGTGTGAGGAAACCTAGCAGAAGGAATAGCATAATTAACATTGGAAGGTCAGGGAAGTCCTTTCTGAAGAGATAACTATTATGCTGTGAGCCAGGAAAGGAAAGCAGACCACAGGAACAGCATGTGCAAAGGCCCTGAGGCTGGAAATCGAGTGGCCAATCAGGTAAAAGATAACATCAGAGGGCAAAGCGGGGGTTACATTTTGCAGGGCCTTCTAAGCCATGGCAAGAACTTTGAACTTAAAATATTCTAAGTGCTAAGTGCAATGGGAAGCTATTAAAGGGTTTTAAACAAGGAAGAGATGTGATCTGATTCACATTTTAAAAGATTACCCCACTGATTTGGAAAATGGATTAGATAAGAATGGGAAACTATTGCTGAGGTCCCTGTGCAAGTTGATGAATCAAGCCCAGAGGAACATAAGACCTAGTCCCTGACTCAAACAACAAGACTTCTTTTAAGAAAACATTATTTATGATTTATAATCAAAAAAATATGTAATTTTATTAAACACAACCATAATTTTTCAAATTTCCTATCAACTAAGATGATACAAAGTACAAGGGGTTTGCTTCAGGGCAATGCAGTGTCTCGCTGGCTTCCATGGTCACCTTTTTCTACTTTCCAGGTTTTCCAAGAATGGAAGTTGAGAAGGGTAGTCACAATTGTGGAATAAATATATAGGTCATTTGCGTCCAATTCTCCTACCCAGCCTCAACCTCGTCACACAGCAGCAGCAACAAATGTCAGAAGCAGGAAATACACAGCAAGAAGAATTTACCACAATTTTTTTTTCATCCAAACTTACACACACACTGTCACACACACATACAGTTAGTTTGAAGTGGGGTGAGGGGAAGTAGCCAGGCTTCTCACATTTTTAACCAATAGGATCTTGTGTCAGCCATCAAAACAACAGGCTTTCAGTCAGTTGACCTTTTGTGATGGAGGGTTTTGTGGGGAGAGGAGGGAGAAAGAAGAGAGAAACACCTCAGCTCTGCATCATTTGTCATTCTAATAGTTGAACACTGCATGAGTCCCAGGCTACAGACACATTAATTTGATTAAGATACAATCCATGGGTCATTCAGGCATATAAAGTAGTCTTGCTTAATTGCAAAATTAACAACAAAATAGGATAATCATTACCAAACTGGAGGTTACTCTGAGACTCAAGAACCACCACCCTCCCAAACCTCAATTCATTTTTGCCATCTAAAGTTGTTTTTTGACACTTAGAAGGAAAAAAATCTGGCCCATCAGCTTCAGCTCTCAGAACATTAGTTAAAGGAGCTCACATTCACTAGAAACAGGAACTAGATGGGAGACCCATCTCACAAGAGTCCCTCAGCCTCCAAAGTGCTCAGAGGCACAGTACTGCAGAAATTTATCCATAACCTTAAGAAATCCACTTTGAAATCTGAAGACTGAGATCCTCATTTCCATCATTTCTACATTATTCCTTGCTTCTCCCCTTGTTTGTATTCAGAAGCAGTCTCATTTTTGGACTCTGAGCTACTTTTACAAAAACATCTACCAGATATCTACCATATTCCAGGCACTGTGTTAAGTGATGAAAATATAAAACAAAGACCTGATCTCATATCTCAAAACACTTCCCCTCTAGTCGGTCATAGGGTTGCCTCCCTTCTGTGACTCCATGAGAAACACCTGCTACAACTGAGTGCCCATTGATGCACTGTAGCAGGGGCATGCAAAGCACCATGGAGACAGAAAGGGAAATTAATCATGTGGAGAGTAGGTGTGATGTGAGTTGGCCTAAACTGAATTAGGAGGAACTGGTCATTTGGGGAAGGGAAGGGGAGGGCATTCCCAGCAGAGGGGACAGAATGAATCAAGTCAAGGAACTTGGGTTCCCATGAGGTACATAGTCATTACTGTGGTGTGGCAAAGAAACAGCCAGGTGTTTTTGCCATCTGGGAAAAAGCATTACTGGCCAAACATATACTCCAAATCTGGGAGAGTTAGGCCCTTATCCAAAACAATAAAGAAGAAAGAATTCTGGATTGGAATTTAGGAGACTCCTTGTCCTTGTATCGAACATACTCTGTGACCTTGAGCTGATTATTTCACCTGTCTGTGCCTCAGTTTGTCTATCTGCAAAATGGGACTAGAGATTCCTTTCCCATCTACTTCTCAGGGTCTTTTTGAGGGTTAAATAGAGAAATATATGTGAACATTTAACTTCAAAGCTTCAAATCCTGTTTGATAAGAGCACAAATTACTGATAGAAAACTGAAGAAGTATTAGTATTATTTTCAGTGGGCACTGTTTTATTCCGGGACCAGCAAACCATCCAGTGGTTGGAATGTAGGGGGCACGACTACAACTAGCATGGAGAAACTCTTGAATGTGTGTGGATTTTATATGTATTCAATTTGGAAGCATGGATTTATCCATTGTTTTATTCACTTAACAGATAAATAAAGCTAGCTTCTAAAGAACATTCAAAATGAAAAATAGAAGTGATCATCTAAACAACTTGTCCTGTGCCCTTGCAAATGACACTGTCACTATAGCAACAGGCTCACTAGCTGAGAATATCTGAAGGCCACTCAGTGGTCAGATGAAAACTGAGCATGATTCGATTCGGAACATAAGAATTTGCCATAGCTTCCAAGATCCTTTTCAGCCCTCATGTTACTTCTTAATTAACCTTTATATGGTTCTGCAGCCGGAGATACATACAACCACTTCTGAGTTCCAAGGTGTCGGCATCTAGGCAATTCTGCATGTGGCTCAAGGTGTTCATGCTATGCTTGTGAATGTAGGCTAAGCTCTCCCTAGAGACTTTGTGAGATAATGCAAGTATGTTTCTAGAAGAGCTTTCCACCAGAACCCCAAGCGGCTTGGAGAAAGCCAACCAGTGAGAAAAGCAAACTCATCACTGTGTTAAAAGGAGGATTTAGCAGGTGTGATGCCTAAGATCACAAGATAGTGAAAATAAAATACTAGAGCAGTTCACTCTCTTTCTGCACCTTTCTTCTGAGGGGTTTAAAACACTTTATACATCTAGATGTCCATTTCATCATTGACACGTTATTTTATCTTCCAGAACAGCAAAGGCTTTATTTTTAAGAGATTTTAAGCAGATCAAGTGAGAAGCACTTGGAAAACTGTCATGGGGTGATCACTACAAGGCTTGTCAGAGCAGGCCTTGACGTTTGTTCCATTCATCCCAGATGGCAATTACATCTGCTGCCCTGCTGTTACATGGAGAAGGAAAGCCAGGTCCACAGTGCAAGCCTAGAGGCCCACGTAGAGGTGTCAGCTCTGCTGAGTGTCCTTGAGAAAATTAATTTACATTTCTGGCCTTGGATCTCTTCTCATCATTATCCTCAGAAAGTAGACATGACTTCTAATATCACTTCTAGTTCTGATGCTTTACAAAACTAAAATTCCTCTGATTGTGTTCTATTAACTTAGCAGAGCAAGAACCATGAAGCCAAAGATCATAACCAGTAACTCTGCTTCCCCGCCGCGAAAATGAGGATAATAACACCTACTTTTCAGGGTGGCTTGAAAGATTACATATAATATATGCAAAGCTGCTAGCCCAGTGCTTGGCACCCCTTAGTGCCCCATAAATGGAGCTTTTTAAATCAAAACCTACAGAGTTCCAGTCTAAGCCTCTGCCAGCCTGACTTTTGTGTCTTCAAAGTCCTAGGCTTCTTCAAGCCTTGAGCACACGGCCCCTGACTGACTTCTGGCCACCGCGGACTCCAAATCCAAATATTAGGCCTAGGTTTTAGGCTCTTCTATTCCACCCAGAGGCCACACAGAAAGTCAGTGAAGTTTTTCTGTTTCTTCTGGCTGGAGCCTTGTGCTTGTGAGTTCAAGTTAGCTCCAGGTGTCTGTGAAAGAACCCAAGGGAGGCCTTTCCCAAGACCGACCATTTGCTCCACCATCTTGAGCCTGCAAAACACTTTCTCTGTGCTCGGCAACTGCGGAAGAAGGGCGTGCAGGGGATGGGAAGCCTGAAGCCAGGAGCAGAGCGGCCTGCATCTGCTGTGCCAAGCTGCTGTTCTCCTGGGGCAATAAGCAGTTGAGGAGGGTAAATCTTCATCACAACAGCAACGGTGTTGCAGGCACTGTACGGGCCGTAGAAATGTGTCTCCCTTGCTCAGAATCCCCAACCCCTGCAGAACCTGAAAAAAATCAGAAAATTCCACTTGCTTTTTCCTATTTAATGAGGTCGAACATTCTTAAAGAATGAAAAGCACAGCTCCAGCCTAGCTTTTAATTAGCTTCAGGAGCCCTTGTTTCAAACTAGCCTCGTTCCCAAAGCTATTCTCTCTCTGCTCTGAATGAGACGGAAATTCAATTGCATTTGCTTTGTGAAGTCATAATAAGAAGCTCCCCACCCTCAAGGTCACATGGGAAAGGCACGCAGTAACCAGACAGACACTGCACTTTTTGACCCCAGCAGGACACCAGAACCTGAAATGGGCAGTTAAAAGCATTCCAGTTTAGCCCGACCTTAATGTTTTTTGTAACCCACCATGTGAACACGGGCCAGTTTCTCCCATGTCCAGTGGGAACAATATGGACTTTAGAGCCAAACAGACCTGGGATCAAATCCCACCTTCTTGTCTGATGCCTTTGCAAATTAGCTGAGCGCTCACTTCTTCTGGCTTTTGTTTGCCATATAGATACCAATGTCTGTCTTGTTGGATGACTGCAGGGGCCCAAAAGGATGCTGTGAGTAAAGTGGACCTGCCTGGGCACCGTCGGTGCTCCTCATCTTTCCCTTCTTGCTCATCTGCACACCCGTTAATCACCCCACCTGTGTTGCCCGCTTCCCTGGGCACAATCCAGAGGGATTTGAGTATTAAGATGGAAGGAGCCTGGATTTTGTATTTGGGCATAAGGGTTCAGATTCCAGTCCTGCGCCCCCTGCCTGGGTGACCTTGGGCAAGTCCCAGAGCTCGCAGTCTCCCCGTGCAGCCAGTGGGGGTGATAGCAGTACTTCTCCACAGAACCACAGTGAGGACTAGGTGAAGCGATGCACAAAATCCCCCTGCAGAGTGCCTGGCACATGGTAAGTACGCAATAAATATTAGCCAACAGCAGCAGCCACTGCTTCCCAGAGTGCATTATCAAATTGAAAAATCCTCTAAGATGCCCATCCCAAATCCCTTCTGGAAGGAATGTGCCGATGTTACGGGTGCTTATGTAAATGTAAGTGGTTATTATTTATGTAGGAGAACATTACTATTATTCAGGAAGAGGGAGCAAACGATGTAGAGAAAGAAAAAATTTATGATGGGCTTCAAAGGAGAAAGAGGAGAAAATAACTTGTCACCCAGCACCACAGGAGCAGTCCCATATATTAGCTCTCAGCTGCCTGACTGCAAAAGTTGCATCAATAGTCTTCTCTGAAGAAATAAAAAAGGAAAGGAATAGAAGAGAAAGTTTCCTCTAAAATCAATCCTAGGCCTGTATTTAACCAACAGAATCTTACTGAACACCCATCCCCTGGGGGAGATGAAGTGTTCTGCAGGCCCAGCTCTGCCCGCAGGGAATTTGCAGTCTAATGAGGGCCTTACAAAAGTACATAAATAGCTAATTAAAGGTAGAAAGTGGAGTGTCATGAATCATCACCGTCATTATTAGAAGTCATTTTTATGGCATTATCTTTATTTTGTACATCTCCCTTTTGCCCATAAATAATTTGGGAAGATTTCTAACACACAAGATGTACACCGAGGAATAAAAAAATAGACTAAGGGATTTAGATTAAAGCAAAAAGAAATGGCAAAGGCTAATATAACTGTTGGATTAGGCATTAGATTGAGTTCTGAGCCTCCTGGAAGTCGGGGCAAAATGGAAAAAGCATTATAATTTAGGGTTTCGTAAATGCCAACGCTCTCTTAAGCAATACATAGAAACCAACGTGAGGCCTCATTCGGTAATCTTGCACTTGTTATTCAACTGACAAATGCAAAAGACATCCATGACTGGAATTTTGAGACAATCAGGTAAGCACTAACCATTATCAACATTTAAGACCATTATTTTGGAAAAATTTACTGTTGTTTGTTGTTTTCCATTTCTGTTGGGACTGTTTCTCAGCTAGCAGCTTTGTGGAAAGTAAGCTGTTTGGCTTCTTGCATTTATAAGGAAACATAGATATTCTCTAAAACACTGAGCAATCTTCACATTGCTCTGCTAGACCCACTAATGTTGTTTTCATGAGACTTTGGTGCTTCTGAGGGCTTTGACCTATCACAGGGCTCTTTTGGGTTAACTGCTGCTGTTCTCAAGTCATCCCCACTTAGGTAGGTGGGAGTGAGTAGAATTAGCCAACTGTACAGAAAAATCAAGGATGCTTGCTTGCAAGGGTACTTACTTCTGAGAATTACCATGAATTTTGCATGCTACTGACTAAGAAAGGAAGGAAGGAAGTGACATCTTTAAGATCCTGGGCTTGGGCGGGCTGCGGTGAAAGCCAGCTGTTATTCTTCTGGCTGGTTTCAGGTCTCTTGTGATGTCTTTTTTGTACCTAGGAGAACTTGAACTTTAAAACCCATTTTAAAAGACCATATTTTGCCTTCTTTCTTAATGTAGTCCTTAAAAGATACATGAGTTTGATTATTGAGGAAGAATTTTCTTTCAAATAAAAACAAAAATGAAACACAAGCAACAAAGAAGGTGAAAGAAGTGCTGAAGTAAGAGGAATAAGGAGAGAACAGCAAGAGAAGGACAAGGGAGACAAAGAGGACTGGGGGCCATAGGGCCTGACCACTTCTCTGCCCAGGCCCTGAGGCACCCTGGAAGGCAGTGCCCAGCCTTTGACCAGTTGAGAGCGAGCACTGGTCAGGGACGGGGCTGGACAGGGAGCCGGTAACACGTGCCGGCCAGCACACACATCTGTTTGCTTTGGCACTGCTCACTGACCAGCTGCTGGCACAGAATCAGAAGGGGCAGGTGGGAGGGCTGGGAAGCGGGAAGGAAGGGGAGAAGGGATTACGCACAGTTGTTCCAGAAAGGAGAGAGGGGAGGAGGTCGTGAGGAATGAGGCTGAGAGAGGCCGGGGCAGCAGGGGCAGGAAGCCGGCAGCTGCGGTGGTGGGCATTGCGACTAATCACCCCCGCAGCAGGTGAAAGCCGGAGTCAGCACACAGAGGCAGCGGGAGGTGGCTTCTGTGAAACTCCAGGCCTTGTGCCAGGTCTGGGCAAAGTGTCGGGAGTGCCTTCCCACTGTCCCCTTTGACCCATCACTGACCTGCTAACAGTGAGCTTTTCCAGATGTCCAAGCTGGCCACCATGTTGCGTCCCTCTCTTTCCTACAAGATTAAACTTTCTGTTTCTCACCTCAGACATGTTTTTCTCTTTCTAGGCACACAAAGACTTACTTTCCCTAAGCTGCTGAGATCCTCCCAGCTATCTAGAGAGAGCTGGAATGAATCTGCCCGCTTACCAGAGGCCCTGGGGATCCTAAGTGAGATCCCTGAAGTCACCTGCTTTGGTCAGTGGGAGAATAATTGGGGCAAATGACGACTCTTCCACTTCAGCACCATTTCCTCTGCCAAAATTTGCTCTGGTCCAAAATTTCAACCATGTGCCAAGCTGTTGGCTGGTGAGTCCAAGGGAGATCCTGGTTATTATGAAACCTCAGTGTGAAATGTCACATAAGCATAAGTTCTTTGCTCACCATCTATTCAACACGAGGTGTCAGAAACCAGTGGGCTCTCTCCTCGCTCCCCGAGTGGGGATCCCTTTCTAGGTCGCTAACCAGCATCCATTACCTGAAGGGAACCCATTCAGCAAATGTCTGCAAGTTTGAAAATCTCACATGTTCATCACCTTTGCTTCTGGAAAAAAGTTATTTTCCTACTGCTTGTGTCACATGTGGCAGAAAAGGCCACCACATGGCAGCTGAGATTGATGTCTGGGTCTGTGTACTTCTGGGACGCACTCAGTACTCCAAGAGCATGACGTGGAATTACCAGCAATCAGCCTGAAAGATCATTTTGTATGGTTTACCCTACCGATATAGGTTCTGGCTCAGAAGAGTGTTCGAGGTTCAAATCCTCTGCCACCTATTAGCCTCTTTATGACTTAAATGAGGATAATAATAGAACCTACCTCATACGGTGGTTGTAGCAAGTGAAATCACCCATGAAATGCCACAGACTTTGGCTACTAGCACCCAAGAGTGTAAAAGGAGGTCCGTCTTTCTAGACAGGACACCCATGGTGACTGCACATCTCTAGGCTCCCGCTGTTTTTTCTTTCAATAATACAATAATTTCCCGCCTGGAGCCATTGTAATTTAACACACACAAGTACTGAGAGTTAAAAGATACAGTTAAATTCTCCTATCCAGGAAGCAACTTAAGAACATAAACTATCTACAGGTAAGAAATACCAATGATGTGAACTCTGATTTCTCAGGGACCCATAACTGCCCAGCCTTGGCTTTTGATCTGGCCCCACATTGGGTCCCAGGAGGCCTTTCAGGCTCTTCCCAGAGCTGGGCCTTCTTGATACGCCACCTGGAAAGTGGTGTTCCTCTGATTTTCTTTAAATAAGGAAAATGAGGCCCAGAGAGAGAAAACAGCCAATTGTGCAGGGAGAGGTGAAGTGAGAATTCACCCTTCTCGCTCTCCTCTCATCCTTCCCTCTCTACTTCTGGGTCTCATTCTTAGGCCACTATTTCTCTCCAGTTTCTGGAGACTTTGTTGCATCCCACTTGCAAAACCTCACTCACCTGGATCTGTATCTCCACAGTGACCATGCAGCTACCCCCTCATCCAGCCTTTATGCCCTGAGTGGTGCACAGTGGTGCACCAGCCTCTACTGTGTCTTCGCATCAGATGGGGTCATAAGTAATGTACAAGTTAAACACGTTTGCACTTTCATTAGCTTTGAAGCACTATAGACACTGTATTGTCTATATAAAACACAGATATCCATAGTCACCCTACATAGGGTCCTTCATCACAAGCCTCAAGGGCTGACACCCTGATCAGATGCTCAGAGAATTTTCAACTTGATGATGTTCAGCTCTGCTCTGGGTTGAGGGCGTTTACTGTAACCCAGTATCAAGTCCATCCTTTCTGACCTTGCATCCTAGATCCAGCCATTCATCTTACCCTTGATAACGAATCCCTGTGGACCCCCATTTCTACAAAGCTGTCAGCCTCCCCAGGAAGTAGAGTTGGTCACCAGCAGCCATATATCCTGCTAACAAGTATAGGAGAAGGATTTGTTCTCAGCTTCTCCCTGGCCTGATGGTATAATGGAAATAGACCCCAGATTTGGATTCTCACTTCACCTCTTCCTACACAATCAGCCATTTTCCTCATCTGTAAAATAGGAATAAAAATACCCTGGCAGAGACTCTGTGGAATGAGCAACAACGCAGAGAGTTTCACACATTGTATTGCTCAGTTTCCAGTAGCTGTTTTTCCCTTGGTGGCCATGTACTACAGGTGGCCTGAGGCCGACTGCACCTGGCCTGTCACTGCCTGCCGCTCTCATGTGCTGTGGGCAGTGCCCACACCCACACCCACCTAACCACCTCATCTCATCTCTGAGTTCCCATTCCTTCTGCTCCTCCGGGTAAGTTGCGCTGTGTCTGTTCTGACTGCTGGCTGGTGGTGTGCTGAAGCAGTTCCTCCCAGCACCCGAGAGCTGATCCCGGGCATCTCTTTCCAATTGCACATGCAGCGCCCATCACGTCGGTAGCTTGAATTGGTCCTGGTGGGACTCTTCACACCACAGATGCCAGCAAACCCTAGAGTCAGGCTCTTTCCCCTGAGAGTCACTTGTTAAACATTGACAGGGCAAATCAGTGCAGACCCTTCATTCCTGCTGTGCCTTCTCTGGGCCTGATCATTTGACCCCAACACTCAAACGTAGCCTTTTTAAGGAAGACCTCAGAAGTTTATGTACACAGGCTGGCCTTGCATTTCAGGGAGAAGGCAGCTAAATCCATGCCAAAGCCTACAGAACAACTCTCAGTTTAGGAATGGAAACATAACACCAGGAAACAAAAAAGCCTAACGAATATACATTAACCTTGGGATTAACCCCACCACTAATGAGTTCTGCTTGGCACAGCCAGCGCGCTTCCTTCCTGCCAGTTCCCTCCTGGTGATGCAGGCTCCACAGACGGAGGCCTTCACCTGAGATTCTCTGAGAATCTCCCAGGCCCTAAATGACCATGCCCTTCTGACCTCTCCTTGCATGCTTCTGACTTGGAAACACTGTTGACCCCTAGCAAAGAGACTGTGGAGGAGATGACTCCTTTAGAGGTGAAAAAGTAAGTCCTACCTTTTCTTTTTTGTGAAGACTCTAAACCACGTAAGTTTGCTAAGGTGTAAGCATTTCAAGGGCTCAAATCATGTGCTGAGGTCTGTACCTCACAGGCCTGAGCAAGTGCCCAGCTCCTCACTGGTGCTAAATCTAGATTTATTATACTTAAGATCACATTTGGAGTTTGTAATTGTTACTTAGTGCTGAGCCACACTTGACTTACATCCCCTTGAAGAAAGACTCACTAAGCAAATCAAGTGGTGGGTGAGCATATGTCTGGTGGGGTGCAGGGAGGGATATTTTTGCTTATGAGGAAATGTGTTCTCATGGATCTTAGAGGGCAAACCGTTATTGCTATGGTGGAATCCTGTGTATCTCTGGTGACCAACACAGGTCTCCTTTTAGCTGTATTTTTGTTCCTGCTTGAACTTGAAAGGACTTCCACAGCCCAAATGGGAATATACCCATCCTTTGCCTGTTAAACTTTAGCTCCTCTTTTCTCCCCACAGGATCCATAAATTCTATTCATTTTCTTCTCTTCACAATTTGAGACTAACTATAGAATGCAAAACATTTCTCACTAGCCCCCTTCCTCCCATATACCCACCTCTCAACGTGCTGTCTCTAGAACAGTCTCATAGGCCACATTTTCATTTTTATGCCTTTAATGATAATCCTCACGTGACCCAACACAGAGTGACAAATGGGAAGGGACAAAAGTTAGAGAATTCTCCTCAGCATTCTCCATGCCCATGTCTCTGGCCCACACTGAAAGCCAAAGCTTGAGTCCATCTTTCTAAGAACCCTTGTTGGTCCCTTTCTTAGGCTTCCCTCTTGCCTCAGGGCAAACGCCACCTGTCGTCAGATTGTTACTGGCGTGCTTCAGTGGTGGCCCATGTCATGACCTCAGGGGGTCCTTCATGGCTTACAAGTCACTCCGTGTTATTAGTATGGTGAATCCCAGAACCGCCTTGTGACCTAGGTGTCGGTGTGACTGCTGTCATTTTTTGGGGGATCCAATGAGATACCACCACTCGCATGGCTTCACCAAGGAAATGCAGGGATTAGATGGGTCCCTTACAAAGAACCTGATTCAAGAGACTTTTTTTTTAATCAAAGAAAGGATCTCAAATTGTGTTTTAATTCTACTTTATGAAGAAATCCACACATACTTTCTATTTTCTACCTGACTGGCAACAGTTTCTTGACTGATGAGCAAATCTCTCCTTCCATTTTGACCTAGTAAAGTCAGGGTGCCTCAGACTGGACATCCAGATGACCTCTTGTTGTACTTCCAAAATCTAGGTCTGAGCCAGATCTGGATTGAGATGAAAAATTTCCATTATTTCCTACTGGCTTCCTATTTCTTGCTTTATCTTTCCACACTTTCTCTTCATGACTTCCTCACAAATGATCTAATACACAAATACTCCAAATCAGAGCACTCAAGTCCCTTAATTTCTCTTCCTACTTTCTACTCCAAATTAACTCAGACTACTTATATTCTTTACATACAATATACCTACTCTCTCTTCCATGTAATAATAACATAGAACTCATTTTAAAACATTTATAAACTTAAACTTTTCACTCTTACTTGCCTTCATACGGCTTTTCTCTCCACATAAACAAGGTATCTCCAATGTCTTCAGCATATTGATATCAGACTATAGGATGAAGAAGATCAGGGGACTGCTCAGTGCCAAACTCAAGAGATCATCTTATCAGTCAATTGGATAGGTTAATTTGTTCATTTAATACACACTTACTGATCACTTAACCTGAACTACTATAGCACCTGAGATCTAGTAGCATGTACTTGTTATGAGTATATTATTAACACCTTCCAATTAGACTGTGAGGTCCTTCAGAAGAATCTGGCCTCAAATTGCCACTACTTGTCTTATTGCATCAGACAACTCACCTCAGTTCTCTGGGCCTCAGTTTCCCCACTATGGGACATAGGTAAATAGTGCATTTTAAATCCAATTAAATCCCATTCAGTTCAACAACATAAAAGCTAAGTCGAGAGCTTAAAGAAGGAGAGGTCAAGTGCTAGTTAAGAAAAATCAGGTCATGTTGAAGCTAGGAGATGAGGTCATAGAATTTAATCATACAGATTGGTCTACTTTTGTAAGTACATTTTTTTAAATATACATATTTGAAAATCCCTCTACTAAGAAGAATAAAAATAAATGAAGGAAACCTAGCAGACTTCATATAGCAGAGAGCAGCTGAGCAGGACTGAAGACTGGGAAGGATTTCAATGAGCCGACACTGGATCAGGGGCCATTCCAGGCAGAGTACATCATGAGCCAAGGCATGGAGACTGGAAAACACAAGGTGTTCACAAAGAACTGGGAGTAGCCACATGTGTCCACAGCAAAGGCTGTAGGGAGCTACTGGTGGGAGATGAGCTGGAAAGGTATTGTGGGGTCAGAGCCGAAGGCCAGCAGAGGCGTGCTGAGGAGCCTGTGCTCAATTCGGTTCCCAGGGAAAGTGACCTCATTGATTAAGCCCGACCTGGCCCTACCGTTTCTCAGTTAGTCTGGGTGCAGGCCCTGGAGAAAAGCACATGGAAGAAACTGGCAAAGGACGATGCTGGCAGCACTACCAAGCTTGTTTCTTCACCAGGAAACAAGGTTTCCTGTAACTCAGACCCATGAATCAGCATTTCCTCTGTCAATAATACACAGCAAGAAATGCAACAGCACAGGGCTTGGGGAAATGGAAGAAAGGAAGGAATATTCCATGACACGGCTGGGCTCTGCTTTCCTTTCTCCTCCTGAAACTCTCCAGATAAGCTCCCAAATAACACTCAGGTTTCATAAGATAAGCTTCTCAGACAATCTCACAGTATCACGTGAAGATTAACCTCCACAGAATACTCAGTTCTCTTGTCATATTATGTGTTTCTATCACCATTATGATAAGATCGCTTTCTGAATTCTTTCATTACAGGATAACTAAACATTTACACAACACTGTCTCATCCTTGCAGAGATTTTAGTGTGTATGTGATTTGCTTTCTAGTTTTTACACATCCCTATCCAATATTTTATTCAAGTCTCATGACAATCTTGTGGGATACACAGGGAATATTATACCTATTTCACAAGTGCACGTATATAGGCAGTGAGATGAAATGCTTCTTCCTCATCTGATTGGTTTTGAAGAAGCCAGAACTGACCCCAACTTTTCAAACTCCAGTCCAAGGTTCTTTTCAAGATTGCAGACTTTAGTAAGTAATTAATACAGTTATTGTAGTTATAATAATAAGCACTGTAATATATAATAATATGGTTATAATAATTAGATATAACTATTTTATTTTAAATATACTTAATAAATATTAAATTAACAATACGATTAATGTAAAATATTAAAATATATATATTATATATACATATGTCCTACCTAGCCCCAGAAAGACTTTCATTCATTTCCTCATCCCATTCATTCATCAAATATTTATTGACTGCCCACTCTATGCCAGGCTCTGTTCTAGACACCTACACTTGTGAACAAAAGAGACAAAAATTCCTGATGTCATAAAGCTTACATTCTAAATGAGGAACTCAGTAAATAAAATAAAAGTATAATACAGAGTACATTAGAGAGTTATATGTGTTTTGAAGAATAAAGGAAGCAGAGAGGAAGGTAAGAAGTATTGGGGGCGGGAGGCGATACAATTTTACATAGGAAGTTCAGTGATGATCTCCCTGAAAATAGGAGGACATTTAGGTTAAGACCTGAAGAGATGAGCAAGTCACGTGGATACATGGTGTTGGGGGGAGTCAGCAAAAGAATAGCAAATGCCAAGGCTCAGAGGTCGTGCCTTCCTGGCATGTGCGAGGAATAGTAAGGAGTCAGGTGTGGCTGGACTGGAGGGGGAAAGGAGAGGGGACAGGGGAGGAGGTTGGGCATGGCCAGGAACGGACGGAAGGAATTCATTGTCTTACTCAAAACCAAGACCAAACCAAACAAACAAACAAAAGAGACAAAATTAAAATACAGCAAGGCAAACAAGCGAAATATAAAACAAAACAAAATAGTAACAACCAAACATGCAAAGGGGGGTAAAGTTGGTGAGAAAGACTGGAAAAATAAAGAAGGGTCATGTGGACAGAAAGATAGAGAAAGGAAAAGGTGGCCACATTCCGTTCACCTGTCCTCTCTCTCTCTGATCTGGGATCCTGACCCAGGACCTGCCCTGGGGCTTCCTGAGGGAGCCATGCAGCAGAGGAGCAACTTGTCAGCACGAGCTTGAGCCCGGCGCACAGATCTTAAAATTAAGTTTCTGTTGAGCTGGGCCACTAAGACTCATCAGGCCTCCTCTTACTTAGGCTACAGGCTGAAAACAGAACAAAGCCCTCTGAGCCGTCTTCCTCTAGGCCTTCCCAGGGACAGCCGCCTTCTGAGTGGAGCCCTGTCCCGAGCAGCAGGGACAGAACATCCCAGCTATCAGCTCAACCCTGCAACAGCTCTTTCCCTAACTTAGGAGTCCATAGTACCCTTGCTTTCCATCCTGACTCACCCTGGAGGGTTGTGTGTGCATGCAGGTGTGGCCCCGGGTGTGAGGGAGAGGGCAGAAAATAACTGCAAACTCGCTCCAGAAGCCCATGTCCCCTCACTTTCTGTTTTTTCTCTTCATCAGTCCTGCGGGCTTAACAGGCAAGCTCATGTTCAGTTCATGCTCATACTGCCTCCACCACCACCTCCTCACTGCCTGGGAGAGTTTTAGAAAATTTCCTTGTGCGACATCTATAAACTTGGACACTGGAACTGATGAGAGGGTAGTTTGACTTCTCCAAATCTCTTAGGAATGTCTCTTTGATTTGCCTCCAAAAGACACTGAAACAGATCAGAATAGGACGATACTCCGTGTCAACAGTGGACACTAGGTGGGGAAGTCCCTCACCATTCTGTTTATCAAATAAGTGAGCAAAAAGAAGTGATGTCATTGAGAGTCACGTGAACAATCAAGTCATGATCAGGGGGAGGGAATAAGAATAGCTCAACAGCTGTTTAAATTGGTTCCCTCATTCACACCTTTCTCCATTACCTCCCCCCAAAACTGCCCCAACATCGCTTCAGCATCCTGGTTTGAGCCTCCTCTGAACTATTTTTTCAATTAAACCTTTTATTTGGGGGTATTTATAAATTCATATATGCTTGTAAGAGCCTGTGTGCTCTTTACCCAATTTTCACCTTTAAAACTGTAGTACAATATTATAATCAATTTATCAGTGTTAACACCATCAAGATAGAGAATATTTCCATCACCCCTTTTACAGCCAAATTCTCTTCCTTCCCACTCCCACATCCTCCTTAATCCCTGGCAACTGTTCTGTCCTCCATTTCTGAAATCTTGTCAATTCAGAATGTAATATAAATGGAATTACACTATATGTAACCTTATGGAATTGGCTTTTTCCTACCAGAATAATTTCTAACAGGAGATTCATCCAGGCAATGAATGTATCAAGTTAGCTCCTTTTCATTGCTGAGTGGTATACCATGTATGACTATACCACCATTTATCCACCTATTGAAAGACATTTGAGTTGTTTCCAGTTTGGGGCTATTATGAATAAGTTTGCTGTAAACACTCATGTATAGGATTTTTTGTAAACATAAATCTTCATTTCTCTGGGATAAATGTTCAGGAGTGCAATTGCTGGGATGTATGGACTTGCGTGTTTACTTTTTGTCTTAAGTGACTACCAAACTATTTTCCAGAGACTCTGTCACTTTTCATTCCCCCTGAGATGTAGGAGTGAGCCAGTTTCTCTGCATCCTTGCTAGCTCTTGGTGTGGTCACTGTTTTTTGTTATTTTAACCACACTGATAGGTGTAGAGTGCTACTGCATGTTTTTTTTTAATTTGCATTTCCATGGTCACTAGTAATGTTGAATATCTTTCTATATGTTTACATGCCATCTGTGCATATTCCATGGTAGAACGTCTCTTTACATCTTTTGTTGATTTCAAATTGAACTATTTGTTTTTTAACTGTTGAGTTTTGAGAGTCTTATATATATTCTAACTGGCTCTTTATCAGGTGATTTGCAAAAAGTTTCTCCCCAGTCAGTAGTTTGTCTTTTCATCCTATTAATAGGATCTTATGTGGAAAAAAAAATTATAGAGCAATTTTTTTAAAATTGTGATGTTTTATTTATCTTTTTTCTTGTTTAATGGGTTGTGCTTTTCGTGTCAAGTCTAAGTTCTTTACCTAGATCCTAGGAAGTTTCTCCTAATTGTTTTTTCTTTCAATTTTTATAGTTCCATATTTTACATCTAAGTTATGATCTTTTTTGAGTTTTAAGGTATGAGACTTAGTTAGGTCGAGGCTTGTTTGTTTGTTTTTTGTTTGTTTTTATCTATGGCTGTCCAGTTGCTCCCCCATTGAATTTGTTAAAAAGGCTATCTACCCCCACTGAATTGCTTTCACATCTGTATTAAAGACAAGTGAACTTATTTGTGTGTACTTTTAATTTCAGTGCCCATGTGTTCATTGCTAGTATATAGAAATACAATTGATTTTTGTATACTAATTTTGTATCCTGAAATCTCATTCCCTCCTCTTCTATTTTCTAAGGGATATGTCATTTTGGTGTTAACTCAGTGTTTGGAAGAGTTCTTCAGTGAAGCCATCTGGAACTGGAGATTTCCCTCATTAGAGTTTTTAAATTTATGAATGCAATTCCCTTAATAATTATAGAGTTATTATAATTATCTGTATCATATTGGGTAAGTTGTGGGAGTTTTTGAGGAATTGGTCCATTTCATCCAAGTTGTCACATTTTGGTGTGTACAGTTGCTGCATCTGCCTGTGTTTGAAAGCTTCTCTCTCTTACTCTGAGCCACCTCTTCAGTCTCCTGCTCCTCCTCTCCACAGCTAGTGACTTTCAGTGCCTGGAGAGCTCAGTGAATTGGATTCCTGTCTAGGATTCCTTGCACACTCTGTGCTTTCTCACTGCCTCACCTTGCTATTGTCATTCTCTGCACCTGAAATACCATACAGCTTCAAAAAAATTTTTACTTCTTATTCAAGGACCACTCAAAAACTGTAACCTATCTTTCCTATTTCCCTTTGAACTCTCCTAGGCTATATGATCTGGGGCAGTTCTATAGTGGGGATATGATACTGCCTTGCATGAAAGTCCTTTGTGAATATGAACTCATGTCCCCTACTAGATTGTGAGCTCCTTGAGGGATGAAACCCTGTGTTGTTCTTCTTGGCTTCCCACATGGGCCCTGACCATAGGGTAAGGTACAGAATATATGCACAAAGGACATCGGAAGAATTAACTCACATGGATCCTCACATGACAGTCCATCCAAGAAGTCTCTTTGACTTCCCATCTTCAGGAATTTAGGGACCTGCTCTTGAAATAGGGATTGACTTGAAGCTGGTTCCTTGAGTAATTGGAAGGAGTCACTTTCAGCAGCAAACCAGATCTCAAGAGAAAGACATACTGTGACTTTCAGAGTCATAAAGACTGTCTCACAAAACTGGAGGTTCATTATGAAGAGACGGGGCAGGGCCAGAAATTCAGAAATCTACCAATTTACAGAAAGAGCACCTTTCCCCACCATCTAAATTAGTAGTTCAAACTCTTCTTATTAGTACCATACTCAGTGGAGATGTATTAAGGAAGCAGGATGGAAAAGTAATCGCCATGTAGTCCCAGCTCAGTAGGCATCTGTATCTAAACAATATCATAGAGATTGATTTTGCATTGATAGGCCTATGTTGCGGATGAGTATTCTCCAGGGATTCCTCCCACCATTCGAAAGTAGGAGAAGGTAAAGTGATTGGGATGGAAGGCAGAGTTAGGGATGAAAGTAAGTGGGGAGAAGGGGAAACATTTTCTACTCTTGTGACTGTCAAGAGCCACCTCTTGGTGGTTGTATGTCCCTATCCTAGTCTCAGCCTCTTTGCCTCCTACTTTATCTGCTACTATATCTTTTTCTAGAGTCCCCCAGACTGTGTGTGTTTTCCTGAATTAATCTGCTGTCCTAAACACAAGCACCAAAATGATCTCCCTAAAACTTACCTCTGACATGTCTTGTACATTTCCAAAGGAAATGTTACATATTCTCTATTGAAGAGGAATAATGTTGGCATGCCTTCACCAGGCATTCAAGGCCCTCTGCATATTACAACTTCCCTTCCACCATCCCAGTTACATATCAAGCAGGCAAAAACAGAACAGAGAAAATAGAGACCTTGGGATCAGATCTGAGTTCAAATCTAGATGTCTTATAATAGCTTCATGATCTGGGTAACTTACTTAACTTTGATGGGTCTCAGTTTCTTAACAAAAAGTTGCTGAAAGAGTAATCATAACTCAACGGGTTGTTGTGAGAAATAAATGAGACCATGAATGTAAAATACATAGCATGTGATAGGTACTCAATAAATTGTAGCTATTTTTCCCATGATGAAGCATGTTGAGGAACCTCCTTATTCTTGTAACATCCCTGAGCCTTTTCCCAGGGTTTGGCACTGTTCCCAAACACCTTTGCACAAGGTACAGGTAGAAGGGATAAAGGAGCTGAGGATAAAGGAGCATCCACATGCAGTCAGCTGCCCATCATTGGGAAGAAACAATGAACAGAGCTCTGAGAGGGCCTGTGTGGAGCACAGTTAAGAGAGCAGGTCCAGAAATTTCAGAAGGGCTGGACAGGGTCCAGCAATTTCAACATCTGATTTTCTCCCCTGAGCATCAAACCAAGCCCAGGCCTGCCTTTCCACAGCTGATGAGAACACTTCTTCCATTTCTTCATGCAGATAAATTGTCCGTGTTTCTTTAATAGAGACTTATTCGAATGCTCTGTCCCACACACAGGAGAGGTTGGCAGTGGGCAGCCAAGCCTGGGCTTTAAAATCTGCAGTCTATTCACTATGGCTTATATAGCTCTCATACCCATTATGTATGTCCGTTATTAGAAGGGGCTCAAGCAAATAGTGTCAAGAGACCCACTTCATAAGTACGTTTATTATTATCTCCACTATTCAAGCTGCACAAAATAAATGTCTGGCATTTCCAGAAATTGCAATCGATTCAGCAGCAGATTTTACAAGGCCAATCAATAACAGTTTCCTCCATGCCGCCCTCCCCCAGTGTATATTTATTTGTGATCAAGCTTTCTGTTCCTCCTGTGCTTTCTAGTGCTTGTAAATGGTCCAGAATAAATGGATGATTTCATCATTTTTCCAGGAAAAAAAAAAGGAGATAAAAAATTCAGCTTAAAAATTTCTCTCTCCCCTATCCAAAAACAAAGCTATGTGGATATATGTATATGTGTGTGAGAGACAGACAGACAGACAGACAGACAGCCTGCATTCAAGCCTTTCTGTTAAGGTAAGACCCTCAGTATCCAAGCCCCAATTTATGGCCTTTTTTCCCTGCCCCTAAGTCATGTTGTAGTAGATTAGGGACCCAGAAAGCCACATAGACCGTTCTAGTCCTAAGTTTTCCTGTCATGATAGCTTTAACTGTGTGACTAAGGCTCAGAGTAGGCTAGAATTTCAAAGTTCACCAGCCCAACCCCCTCTTCCTACAGATTAAAGCACGGAGGCTCAAAAAAAGAAAGTAGGTCTGAACTCAGATCTCCTGCCTCAGAATGTGACTTTATTTAGGGATAGTATCTTTACAGAGGCCATCAAGTTAAAATGAGATCATTTTAAAGTGACCCCTAATCCAATATGACTGGTATCCTTATAAAAAGAAGAAATTTGGACACTGTGACACACACACACACACACACACACACACATACACACACACAAAGGCAAAACACCAGTTGAAGATGAAGGCAGCGATTAGGAAGATGCTTCTTCAAGCCAAGGAACCCAAGATGGCCTGCAAATCACCAGAAGCTAAGAGAGGCATAGAACAGATTCTCTCTCATAGTCCTCAGGAGGAACACCTTGATCTCAGACTGCTGGCCTATGGAACTGTAAGACAATACATTTCTGTTTTGTATGCCACCAGTTTGTGGTACTTTCCTACCACAGCCCTAGCAAACTGGTCTTCCTCAACAGCCAGAATTCAGGAGGAACCCAGAGCTGAAAATGTCAGAAAAATGTCAGAGCTGTGCTAGAGATTCCGAGACCACCTCTCATAAGCTGGCTCCAAATAAATATGGCATCAGGAAAGAGGGTATGGATGCACACAGAGAACACATAGCCCCAACTTCTCAACTGTGAAGAGAATAAGGTGACTACTAAAACTACATAAAACCAGTTGTCTAGGTGGTAAAGCATAAATCATACTACAGTTTGTTCAATGATGGGATGTTCACATACAGAAAATAATGCTATAGGTTCACAAAACTTATGTTACTTATCTCTTCCTGGGGACCCAGCACAGGAAGATTGCATCTCCCACTCTCCTTTGCAACTAGGCTGGACCATGTGAGCACAGTTGTTCTGACCAATGGACAGAAGTAGAAGTGACAACAGTACATGCATGGCAGAGTGTGGATCTTTCCATGCTTCACCTTCCCTTGCCACTAAGACCCTAGAAATCCTCTATTGAAATGGGGCTGGCGAAGGGGGATGGTGGCATGCACACAAAATGAAAGTAGACTGAATCCTCACTGATTGAGAGGAAGCTGCCTTGGAGAACCGTTTGGCCCTCAATGAAGCTTCTGTGAGAAATAGATGTTTTTGAAATTGGGAAGAATACTCTAACTTGACATTTTGGCCTAATTTAGCTGATGATTGCCTTCCCCTTTGCAATCTGTATTTGACTAGTATACTATTCAAAAATATATAAGCCGTTTGAAAGATATTAACTTGGAATTTTTCATGCTTTCTGTTGCCCAGTAAAGAGCACTGGGAGAGCAACCCACTCCCCAGCTACATACCTGTGATCCCTTCCAGAACCCAGGACCTGAGCCCACCAAAAGGAAACACCACGTCGGCATCCCTGACTGCTGTGCTCACAGGAGCTTTGACCCTTACAGGAAAAAGGGCATTTTCTACCTTACAGGGCAGTCTTTCTTGGCACAATGTGGTTGTTAGAAAAGTATTTCTTAGGATGATCTATAGTCAGGCTATCTATTACTTCTATGCATTGACCTTAGTTCTACCCTCTAGAGTTCTGGAATAGCAAAGAACAGCTCCATACTTCTCCCAAACTGCTTTTCCTCAGACCAGTGTTTTAATCAAAGGAGATTTCTCTCCAGAAGTCTAATCAAGCTATGACTAATAAGTCAAATCCCAGTAGAAAGTAGGCCAAAGCATTGTCCCAGTTATTTTGTTGTGTTAGGATTTTGTGATATCAAAAAATATTTCAAATAAATGGAATTCCACCTGAGGCCTAACATTCTTTTAGTTATAGGAAGATTTGCATTGTAGCAATTTTTGTTTTATTGGGATTTAACCCATCCATTGTGCCACTGAGGGCCTGAGAAGGAATGTGGGAAATAGCTTTCTAGCATCATAAGCTCAGAAGAAATGTCAGTAAAATGCAGGCAAATAGATTAGGATTGCCTCGACAGCTCTTTTCATAAACTAATAATCTGTCTAACCTACTGGCGACTGTTTTCCTCTGCAGGGGCTTGTAAGCACATTGCCAAGGAGTTTGTTGAATTTGGCAAATTGATGCACTGGGTTTGTTTGACTTCCCATTTCTTTGGATGATCATTAAATATTTTAGCAATATGTGACTGTGCTTAGAGCGCCTAATGGGGCATTAGTTAGGTAAATAAGCAACTCAGATGAGAACCATACGTAGTGTTAACCCCGACAAAAATCTACTCACCTTTTTCTTAATAATGCATTCTCTTCATGCTTTAAGTGGCAAATTTTAAATGTGTGCGTACATGTCAGGTATCACAGCCCTGTAATTCATGTTTGATCATCAGGACTCCTATAGGAGAGCTAATACACAATTTTACTTGAAGGAATGAAGAAATCAAATTAATGTGAGGACTTAAAAAGCACATTAAAAAGTGGAAGACTGCTTGTAAACACACCTTTCTTTTTTTAATTTCAAATTGGGATATCTAGTATTAGCATGGCTGGGGAAAACATTTTTCTACACCTCTATGGAAGCATAAATTGGGACGATCTTTCTGACAGATTTGTCAAGTGTATCAAAAGCCTTTAGAATATGCATACCCTGTGACCCAGATCCAGTGATTTCACTTCTAAGGAAGTAATACTGGGTGTGTGCAGATTTATTTAGAAAGATGCTTATTGCAACATTATTTACAATAACAGTAATTGGGAAAAAACAAAATACCAACAAAAGGAAATTGGCTTTTTAAAAAATATGATACATTCAGTTACACGGTGTTGTATTATACAGGTATTAAAAATTGTGCTATAGAAGAATTATTAATATGAAAAGAAGTTCTGCATATACTGTTAAGATTAAAAAAGAGCAAGCTTCAAAACATGTTCAGGATAAAAATTTTGCAAATGCTTTTTGATAAACATAGATTAAAAACATATCAAAACTTAAGAACACTAATCTTTGAAGGTTGGAATTGTGGTTATTTTTATTTTCTTCTCTATCTCTCCTTAATTTTCCTTAATGCTTACAATGAATAATGCATTTGGCTTACAAAAATATTATCATGATATTGATTCTTATATATAAAAGATACTAATTTTTTAAGATGCTGCTGTTACTAAGAACTCAAGCTAATCTTTCCTATTGTCTTTAACTCAATGCTAAGTGAAACTTTCTTTCTAGTTTCTAACCATTACATTTCTAACAAGTACAGAACCAAACATTCTCCATCTTTTAAAGCAGGTTTGAAAAACCAATGAACAATTCCACAATTAGCCAAGATACTCAAATCAGTTCCATAAGTAATAAAAAGATTTGTGGAATTTTAAAAGTTCAAAATAGAATATTAGTACCATCACCCAAGCAAGAGTCCAATGATGTAGTGTCAGAATACCTGAGATCAAGTTCTAACTCTGACATTAGGTGGTGACCTTGAGCAAGCCTCTTCGTCTTTCTGTGGGACTCTGACTGGGACTATGTATATAGACTGGTCTTTTTTAAAATAAGGGAAATAAAAGGTCAATTTATCCAAAATACTACCATGGCAGTCACATATTATATATTACACAGCTTTAGCCATCTCTGGCCTAGAGTCTTAATAACAACCAATCATGGTTGGAATGACACGAAGGAACTAATTTTCTTTTCTTTTTGGCTTTTTGTCTGTTTTTTTTTTAATGTGTGTAATATAAAACACATACTCAAGCACAAAGTGCATAGGTTGTAAATATACAGCTTAACAAATTATTGCAAAGTGAATCCCTATGTAAGATCCACCCAAGTGAAGAAATAGACATGACCAGCCTCCCAGGAGGCCTGCATCTACCCCTTTGCAATCACACCTGCTTTGTCCCCACTAGATTCACTACTCTCCTGACATTGTGATCATTTCCTTGATTTGCTATATAGGTTTACCACCTAAGTATGCATCTCTGAGCAATATAGTTTACTTAAATTTATTTTTGAACTTTATATTAAAGTAGAATCATACAGAAAAATATTGTCATGATAATGGATGTAAAAAAATCTGTAAACTGTGATGTATACACGAGTGAATGGCATTATTATCAGTAATCCTATTATGTAGGGACAGGCATTGAATTTCGACACTCCACAGCAGGTGGCTGATCTCACAATTTTGGCATTGAGTCATTTCCAGTCAGGTCTAGACCACCTCATCTTTTCAGACATTGAGCACAAGCACACATTCAGGAGCCTATCAGAGCTCTGTGGTTTGACTTCTTATGCCACCTGGATGGAAAAGTACTCACCTGAGGCTGAGGGGGTCTGTAAATAACTGCTTTGTTCATAAATTAGCAGGCTTCCCTCTGCTGAGTGAGGTCCCCAGCTATTATCAAGGCTCTAAGGTCACATCTGGTTAACTGTTGGCTAGCAATCAATACACCGAGAGCGATGGTTTATGATAAGAGCTTATAATACACAAGCTGAAGTTCAAGATACTGGCTGTTGTTTTGCTCTTAGATGCTGAAAAGGAGCTGCTAATCCCCTTTCCTATTGGAAAAAACATAACCCTACTCTTGTTGCTACTTAAATCAAGAAATACTTAATATATATATATTTTTTATAGGTCCCCTTCCCCTCTTTGGCTAACTTGTTGTGTCCTTAGGCTTAGCTGTTCAAATGCCACCTAGAATTTTTTCAAGCCCAAGGAAATGCATCAAATTATTCTCTGGTGTCACAAGACCTCAGGGTTATAGCTACCCTTTGACCCAGTTCTGGAACAATCCCAGAGCTCTTTGATGTTAGCAGCTACCTTGTGAAGTGATCCATGGGACTCCCAGTGCCTGAGGCTCAGTATCATTGTGGGTTTCCCAGCTGGCATTTGGCCAATGCTTTCCATTCCTCCTGTGCAGCCGTCCATGCATGTGTACATGAGCACATGCACGTGTGAATGGGTGGGTGTGTGCGAGCGTGTGTAGGCATACTGTCTGCTCATTCCACAGGTAGACAGCATTACCTTGGACTGCAGCAATAACAGTAAGAATGCCTTTCATGTAGCAACTGTTGGGTGAATAAGTGAACAAATGAGCAATGCTCCACATGGATTCCAATCTCTTATTCTTCCTCTTTTCACAACTGAAGCCACTTGTATTCCACCTTCAGGCTCAGCACTATACCATTCCTAGGACCAATCTGAGACTTAGTTAAGTAGAATTTCAGGGGTTTTAGTTCAGATTCTCAAAAGATTCAGAGTTTAGTGTGTCTGGCCAATCATCCCACAGCGATACTGAGTCCATGTTTGGATCACTGCCTTGTTCCTCTCCCACAGCCCCCTGTGTGGTGCAGTTTTAGTATCTGGAACACTTGTTCCCTGTTCCAGGCCCTTGCTCACTATCTCCACTCCCACTGGAGACTGGACATCCCTGCTCCGGAATCCCAGCAGCTAGGACCCTGCTTCCTGACCTCTTATGATGCTCAGACCCTGTCTGAATCAGCATGTGGCATTGTCTCATTACTGGCAGATTTTCTGCAGGAACCTCCACCTCTCACTGATGCTCCCTGATTCTGCACAACAGCCACCTCTCCCCACACTCTCCAGATGCCATGTGCACCTACTACAATTCCTTACCCCACTGACAGCTGGGTCTCCCCCAGCTAATCATGACTGGGCATCCATAATCTGCAGTTCCACTCCTCTAGTCTGCCGTGCCCATTGCCTACTGAAAGGCCTTTCCATTTTTAAAGATAACAATACATTTTAAAAGTAAGACATTAGCAAAGTAATCAAACAAGCAAAAAGAAAGCAACCATAATCTAACCAAAACTTTGTTAAAATCTTAGTGCAAGTGGAGAGATACATCATGTCTGTGGATCAGAAAACTCACTATAGTAAAGATGTCAATCCTTTGCAAATGGACATAGTGAATAGAAACTTATAATCAAAATCCCAGCAAGTTTTTTTTTTAATAGAAAGCTGATTGTTTTTTTTTGTAGAATTTGATTCTATACTTTATATGGAAAGGCAATGGAACTAGAATAACCAAAACAAATCTGAAAAGGAAGAATAAAGTTCGATTAATCCTACCTGATTTCAAGAACTACCATAAAGTACTAAGACAGTGGGGCATTGGCAAAAGACTAGACACAGATATCTTTGGAACAGAATAGATGGTCCAGAAATAGACCCACACAAGTATAGCCAACTGATTTTCTACAGAGACACAAAGGCAATTTATTTTTTAAACATCATGTTGGAACACTGAACACTGAACAATGACCTGGGAGCCACTTCAACCCAAACCCCATACCATATAGAAAAAAAATTAACTTAAAATAGATCCCAGATATAAATATAAAACATAAAGCTATAAAACTTTTTGAAGTGAAATAAAAAAATCTTCATGACCTAAACTTCAGCAAAGATTCCTTAGTTTTGAGACTAAGATATAGCATATGAGAGAAAAATAATCGATAGGTTGATTGTAAAAGATTTTAGAGAATAAAAACTTACTCTTTATGAAAAATACTGGAAAAAGAATGAAAAGATAAGATAAAGACTGGAAGAATGTAATTGTAAATCACATATCTAACAAATTACTTGGATCTTGAATATATAAAGAATTCTCAAAACTCAACTGTAAGAAAACACATATATCTGATTTTACAGACAACAGACTTGAATAGATGCTTCATCACAGAGGATATACAGATGGCAAATAAATACCTAAGGAGATGTCCAACATCCTCAGCCATTAGGAAATGAAAATGAAGACCATAATAAGATACCACTACATACCTATTAGAATGGCTAAAATAGGAAAAAGAAAAAAAAAAAAAGAACAACCTCACAGTACCAAGTGGTGGCAAGAATACAGAGCAACTGGTACTCTCATACATTGCTGGTGGAAAAGTATAAAGCAAAAACAGTTTGATAAAACAGATTGGTAGGTTCTTATAAAGTAAAACATTTGACACAGTAAAGCATATGTTAGCAGGAAAACCTACACACACATGTTCATAACAGCTCTTCAGAATGGAACTCATCCCAAAGTGGAACCGACTCAGTGTTCTCCAACAGGTGAACGAATAAGCAACAGTGGGACAGCCATGCAATGGAACCCTACTCAGCGATAAAAAGAAAGGACTATCAGTCATATGGCAAAATGAAAGAAGTCAGTCTTTAAGTTATATACTGTGTGATCCTATTTATATGGCATTCTAGAAAAGGCCAAATGATACCAACAGATAACACTTCCGTGGTTGCCAGGGATTTGGGTGGAACTCCAAAGGACAACAGAAAGTTTTTTTGAAGTGACAGAATTGTCTGTTCTGATTGTTGTGGTGGTAACACAAATTTAGACATAGGTAAAACACATAGAACTATACCATACACTGTGCTGATTTAAAAACCAGAAGTAAAAAAACGTTTTAGCTCACTTTCTTTTTCTTATATGTGTATATTAATGGAATCATTCTGTATTAGGTAATAGTATATAACCCGTTTTAATTCGTAAATGTGGTAAATAGCTTTCAAAGTAATTAATTATGTATCTACACATAAATTTTTAATGGGAGTGTTGCACTTCATCGAATGGATATAACACACATGATGTAAGCAATACCACGTCGTTAGGAACTTAGGTTCTTTCCTGTTTTTCGATATTGGAAAGGATGCTGTAATAATCATGCTTGTAGCTAAATATTTGCATAAATCCTTAGTTATATACTTCAGGTAAATTTTTAGAAGTGGTCCAGGTATGAACTTTTCAAAGGGCTTTGCCATATCTGTCTAAATGTCCTCCAGAAAAGTGGCACCCAAGTGCCCTGTCTCCCCAGCAGGCAATGAGAGTGCCTATTTCCCCATATGCTCCCCTGTAGCCTTGCTCACACCTTCTGCTATTATACAATGTGGAGTTAAAACTTCTTCAGAGTTCTTCCTCATGTATTGCATTCATCTTCGAACAATAAAACAACCCACAGAGCCTAGCACATTGCCTGGCACACAAAAGGCACTACTTAATATTTGTACTTTGTCACCAAGAATAAATGAATGAATTAATGGTCCAGATTCTTCTTTGGCAATGAATTTTCCTATCTACCACCAAATATTATAGTTACATCATGAAATGATCATAATTCAGCTCCTAGAGCAGTGCACTCAAACATTTTTTAATCAAACCTCAGTAGCAAAAAAAATTTTAAGCATTCATCCCAATACATTTATTTATATTTGGTATGTTTATACTCCTGTCAATCTATACATTAAAGAATAAGAAAGTTTAATGTCTTATAGAAGTCAACATTAGTGGAGTTCTGATACCTTCTTCCCACTCTCTGAAAGATTGTTCTCTACATCCCTCTACTCCAGGCAATGCACATTTTTCAGATCCCTGCCTGAAGGAGCCCAGACACCCAGGGTTCTGCACTGGGCACCATAAAGAATACAGCAACACGTAATAGAGTCCTGCCCTCAGATTTCACAGGCAGTCCAGGAACAAATGCAAAGAGAACTTCAAGAATATCAAAAGGTCTTGTGAAAGCAGAGGAGGGAGCGATTCTTCCTACTGAGGAAAAGAAGTGAGTCTTCAGGGAAGAGGGAGTCCCAGATCGGGTCATGAAGTATAAGAAAAGGTTATGTCTTCCCTACCCTGAGGAAACCCTTTTTTGCCTATGTCCTACTTTGACCTCAGCATCATTACAGGATGCTAGGATGGGGGAGGGACACTGAATGGAGAAGAGCCTGTACACCTGCCATGTATGGCTGTTGGTGGGTTTTTCTTTGTGCCTCTTTTTTTCCTGTTTGTTTAATGTGTATTTTTTCTCCTTCTGCCTTCAGGACACAGTGACACACTTTTCGGTTTGGGCAAGGGACAGCACCAGATGAGTGTGAGGATGAAGAGCTCATGAACAGAGATGGCCAAACTTTGGCAGCTAATGTCCAGTACTGCTTCATTGTCTTCTTATTTTTCACTATTATAACCATAATTTCCAGAGCAGAAACAAGGACAGGTGATCTCTCAAGACCTTCTCCACTTCACTGGCTCTGAAATTCTCAAGAATATATTTTTTTAATGCATGTGAATGCTAGATATATATGACTCCTTGAGTGTTCCTAAAATATGGTTCAGACAGTCACTACTATGTTTAATGGCTTCAGTGAGTCTCACCAGTCTACAGAATAAAATCTCAAATTCTCCATGGTGGCATCAACACGCTTCAAATTCTGGCCTCCAACCTGGACACCTATTCCTTTCCTTCAGAGTCCCACCAGACATGCCAAACCATATGCTCCTCCCTACACACACTGGCTTTATAGCCTGTGACAGCTCAGCCAGTTCTCGACTACCCTGCCCTGTCTGTCTAAGTCCTACTCACCTTCCTGTCCCAGTTCGAAAGTCTCCATCTCTGGGAGAGCTCCCTACTCCCATCTGCCACTTAACAGGCAGACTCAAGCTCATTCTCCTTTGAGTTCCTATTATTATTATTTTTTAATTGCTATCACACTTTTCTTAACCTGCCTGGGAATAAAGTCAGCTGTGTCTGTTCCTGTTTCTTTCTTAAGACAAAAAGCTCTAGAAGGATGGGTAAAATGATGAATTCTTTGTCTGCTACATAGCATCTCACATCAATGAAAATACAGGACTACCAACCTGCCTCAGTAAACTGAGGCTATTCTCATCTAGTCTTTGAAGCTGTTTAAATCTGCCTAAGTTCCAGAGATTTGATTCAAGTTGGAAGAAGAACAGGTTGGGCAGGATAAGAAGGCTTCAAAGTTTTGTTTTGACTTCTTGTATTTGATAAGTCTCTGGGACTTCCTAGCGGTGTACAGAAAGTGTTCGGATATACCTGGATGTATTGGAGAAAAGGTAACAACTCAGTACTTATCAGGATGCAGATGATAGTAAAAACAGTGAGAGTCTATGAGATTTTTCAGGCAAAGTATAAAGTGAAAAGAGAACTACACTGAAGAGAAAACCTTGAAGAAGACCAGTATTTTATAGGCAGGGAGGAAAGTACCCACAAAGGAGAGCAAGAATCTATGATCAAAAAGATACAAAGAAAACCAGCAATTTGAAGGTTTCAAAGAGTAGGGAGGCAGGAACCTTAGAGTGAAATCCAACAAAGTAAGAGATGAAAAGTTCATACTCTTTGGTAGTTGGAAAGTACTTTATGAACTTAATGAAAGCAGTTTCCATTATGGTTAAAATATGAATTGATATTAAGCTAAACAGGGGACAACCCTTTCCAAAACTTGAATAAAAATGGCAGAAGAGAGATGGGGAAGTGGCTTGGGGCACAGAGCCCATGAAGTAAATGTATTTGGTTCTGTTACTATGAAAGAAATTTGAGCATGTGTACTAGTTAAAGGAAAGAAATCAATAGAGAAAAATATGCAAGATGTGAGAGGAACTCCAGAAACATATAAAAAGTAGTATACATCATTATCCCAGGATGGGAGGTTGGTTCAGTATACGAATACCAGTGCCCCATATTAATAGAATAAAGAAAAAAAGATCATTTCAATATGACACAAAAAACATTTGACACAATCTAACACCATTTCATGATAAAAACATTCAACAAACTAGGAATGGAAGGGAATTTTCCCATCCTGATAAAGGGCATCTATGAAACCCTACATCTAACATTATACTTAATGGTCAAAGATTGAAAACTTTCTCCCTAAGATGAGGAAGAAGGTAAGGACTTCCACTAATTACTTCTATTCAATGTTTTACTAGATGTATGAAAATATTTTTAGAATTAATAACAAGTTCAGCAAAATTGGAGGATATAAAATCAATACATAAAAATGAGTTATATTTTACATGCTAAAAATGAAATTAAGAATATTTCATTGATAATATTAAAAAGAATAAAATACCTAAGAATAAACTTAACAAAAGAAGTACAAGACCTCTTTTCTTTACTGAAAACTACCAGCATTGTTTAAAGCTTAATAAATGGAAAGACAGCCCATGTTCATGGATCAAAAAACTGAGTATCATGCAGGAAATACTCTCAAAACTGATCTACTGACTCAATGAAACTCCTATCAAAATCGTAGCTAGGTTTTTTGCACAAATTGGCAGTTGAGCCTGATATTAATATGGAAATGGAAGAAAGACAGAATAACCAAAACAATCTTGAAAAAGAACAAAATTGAAGAATTAATATGCCCTCATTTCAAAACTTACTACAAAGCTATAGTAATCAAGACAGTTTGTATTGGCATAAACAAGACAAATAGATCAATAGAATAAAATTGAGAATCCAGAAATGAAGGCTTATAGTTATGGTCATTTTTGACAAGGGTGTCAGGACAATTCAATGGGAGAAAGAACAATCTTTTCAACAAAAAGTACTGGGACAACTGGAAATCCATATGTGAAAGAATAAATTGGGACCCCCTAATTTATATCATATATAAAAATTAACTCAAAATGAATCTTAAATCTAAATGTAAGAGAAAAGTGCTAAAACTCTTAGAAGAAATATAGGAGTAAAGTTTTATGATATTAAATTAGGTGATGGGTTCCTTGACAGGATACTAAAAGAAACAACAGCAAAAAATAGATCAATTAGACTTTATCAAATTTCAAAATTGCTGTGATTTTATAAGCACAAGAAAGCAAAAATAAAAGTAAAGGTGAAAAAATTAAGAAAGTAAAAATACAATCCACAGACTAGAAAATATTTGGAAATCATGTATCTAATGAGGGACTAGTACCCAGATAATATATATTGAAAAACCATTACAACTCAATAATAAAAAGAAAAACCTGATTTAAAATGGCAAAAACATCTGAATAGACATTTCTCCAAAGAAGACTTATAAATAGCCAATAAGCACATGAAAAGATGTTCAATATCATTTGTCATTAGGGAATTATAAATAAAAAATAAAATGAGATACTATTTCATATCCACTAGGATGAATATAATAGAAAAGACAGGTAACAAATGTTGATAAGGATGTGGAGAAATTAGAACCCTCATACATTACTAGTGAGGATGTAAAATGATATAGATGCTTTGGAAAACAGTATAGCAGTTCCACAAATGTTAAATATAGGATTACCATATGATACAGTCAAAAAAAAAGAAAGAAAGGAAGAAAATCCACTCCTAGTTACCTTCTCAAAAGAACAGAAAATATGTGTCCAAACAAAAATATGTACGTGAATGTTCATAGCATAATTATTCATGGTAGCCAAAAAAATGGAAACAAACCAAATGTCCATGAACTGCTAAATGGATAAACAAATATAGTGGCATATTATTCATCCATAAAAAGGAATGACAAGCTGATGCTACAAAATGAATTAACCTTGAAAACATTATGCTTACTGAAAGAAGATAGTGGGAAAAAACTGCTAATTTATGAGCTCTTTTATATGAAATGTTTAGAGTAGAAAAACTACGGGACAAAAAGTAGATAAGTGGTTACCTAGAGCTGGGGCTGGGGGTGTTAGGGGTCTAGAGAAAGAGAGGGTGAGGGGAATGTGAGTGAGGACTGACTGCTAATGGGTGTGGTGTTTCTTCTTGTGATAATAAAAGTACTGTAGAATTAGAGAGTGGTGATTAATGCAAGACTTTACAGATGTACTAAAACACACTGAATTTTACATTTTAAAGGAAGCACTTTATAGTACATGGATTATATCTCAATAAAGCTTTTTACTAAAATGAGGGAGGACTAATTGGTGGGAAGTCCTGGAGGACATAAGAAAGGCTAAACCTCCATGTCAGTGGGAGACCTAACTCTGAATGGCTCTAAGACTGAGAGAAAGAAGAAAGGATGGGTATTAAAGGCAGATTTACAGGTGTCAGGGGTGGGTGGGGGTTGAAACTGAGGGGGCTTCAATTTTCTAGAAATTGAAGGTGATATTGACTACTGGAAGCAACTACTGGAAGACTACTGGAGTTGGGAATTGGGTGAGGAACTTGAAGACAAAAATGATAATTAACATTAGGTGAAGCCCTTGAGGAAAATGGAGGAGGCTGCTCAGGAATAAACCAAAGAAGGAACCTGGTATTTGCTAAGGCTCTCTTCACATGGCACCTGGCTTTCCGTCAGGCACAGCTTGTTCTGTTTTCCTTAGTCTCCACAGGAGGCACCTCCGACACACTGATCGAACAGGCCTGCCTGTAGGGTACCCCAAGGCTGCACATGACCCCACTTTCAACATCACTGGCCAAAGTGCAGCAAGGTCAGGTACTGCAAATATTTGTGATTAGGAGGATTCTTTCCTCCAAAACTTGCCATGCGATAGTTCTGCAAAATATAAATATTGGATCAGGATGATTGACAGCAACTGAAAATTCAAACCTAGGCAACACAGCCCAGTGTACCCTGTGGTCCCAGCAGTAGGGGAGGTGTCACCAACCAGACAGTGCCTGAGAGACCTCCCATACCTAAGGTCAGCCAGCTGGGCCGGGCAGGGGAAATTCCCTGGTGCCCCTTGCAGCTCACTTCTGGATGAACAGAAAGCTTGGCTTCAGTCACCTTTACAGCCTAGACCACTCCTCATCTGCTCCAGCTAAGACAAATGCATCATGGAAAGGAACATTCAAAACTTATTTCAAGCATGTTTAAGGACACTCCAATGTCTCTAGGCCAAGTGAGTGGCCTATCACGTAGCGCAGCGGCTGAACAATTTGGCTGCCCAAGTACATCAATCCCTAAGGCCTGGAATTCATCAGTTTCCTTTTTGTGAAAAACAGCCTTCACAGATGTAATTAAATTAAGCATATTGAGACAAGGAGATTACCCAAGGTTACTGACAGGGCCCTAAATGCCATCCCAAGTGTCCTTGTAAGAGAAAGGCAAAGATGATAATGCAGACACACAGTGCACAGGCCAAATGGAAACTGAACAGAGAGAGAGATGCAACCCCCATGTCCCAGACTGCCAACAAGCACAAAGCGGGAAGAGGCAAGGACCAGGTTTTCCCCAGGGTCTCCAGAAGGGGTATGGCCCTACTGTCACCTTGACCCAGGATACTGGCCTCCAAAACTGTGAAAGAATGCATTTCTGTATTCTGTATTTCTAAGCCACCCAGTGTGTGGTAATTTGTTAAGGCAGCCCTAGGAAACTAATACACCTGGCAACAGGGGCCTCTTTACTCCCATCAGTCATAGAGTCCAGGTTGATTTTGACCCTGTGGAAATAAACATTTGCAGGAGTCAATGGGTCTGTCATCTCAAGTCATCTGCCACCTTTCAGGAGGTGTCTCGATCTCCTTTCTAGTGATTGCTACCCCCACTTCCACCCATGGACACCACTCTTACAGGAGAAATAGTTAACTGGTTCTTATAACTGTTGATGGAAACTTATATACAAGTGTAAGAAAAAAACACAATTAGATCTAGAACAGATAGTGGGAGTCCTGATCTACCACTTTCTGTGTATCCTTGGTCTTGGGTAGTTCATTTCACCTGTACTTTACTCAACTGGAAGATGGCAGTAACAGTTCCTACCCCCGTAGAACAACTTCTCATGAAAATCAAGCAAAGAAGTTAATGCCTGTGTCTTTACCTGGGCTGTGCAGGGAAAAACACATGAAGCAAATTTTACATGAGCTTATGTGCTGATGCTTTTTTGGTGGATTGTAATCCCCAGAGTAGCAAGAATGAGGGGAAATGGAAAGGAGGGGAGACAAGTCCAAGAAGGTGCACATCGTACTGGTCACAGCACTGCCCAGAAGGGCAGCCAGTGCTCCGTTCAGTGAGATGTTCATTGATGGGCCCTATGGAACCTTTGCGGTGTGTCTGTCATTGGGTCAGGGAGAGGACACAGGAAGAGTGAGGGTGCAAGTCCTCTCCCTCTACTTCTAGTCTCTCGATGGTCAAACTTCACCCCATGGAGAATGAACTCACATGGACTTCCAGGTGGCATCACCCTGCTCCTCTGCGCAGCCACTGGGGACCTGAAATCTGCCTCCTCATCTGAATCTAAAAACAGTGAGAGGAGACAAGCTCACATGGTCCTGCCTCTCAGTCCCGGGCCTGGGAGCTGCTGCAGTGGGGTTCCCATGCACCGAGTGAGGTGGAGGCCACACCAGAGCCCACGCTGGCACGAGGGCAGCTAAGGGTGCCTGAGAAGCTGGCAGTGAAGGAGCTGCAGGGCTCTCCCCCAAGCATGCTGAGGGCCCGGGGGACAGGTACAGCCAAGCAAATGGAGCGGCTCATAAACGGGGTCCAGAGCTCCATGTGGAACAGATTTGGGAAATATCAACTGCTATAGAAATATGATGTGACTTTTTATGTCATAAGGCTATTCTTATAACCTTCCTTTAATTTTAACCTTTATTGTCTTAAGAAGTTTTAAAGGAATAACCTACCATTCTTTCAGGGCCTCCAACATGTCATTTGTTTGAACATGGCTTGTCTCAACTTCAAGTACAGGAAGCAAACCTAATAAAAGCCTTTGGTGAAAATTAGCTCTCATCTAGGCAATATGGCAACTGATCGTGGGGGGCACAGCCAACTAGGATTTTACACCTGCTGTCCTTGAGTTCCCTGGAAAACAGACTCTGAGATGGGACTTCGTGAGCAGGAGGTTTATTGGGAATGGGAAGGAAGCAGGACTGGAGACAGGAGAGGATCAGACAGCAGGCCGCATTGGTGTAGGGCTGGCATGGCCCTCCAGAACCAGCCTCAACTGAGGCAAGGAGCCCAGCCTTCATAGCTCATGTTGTCTAGACACTGCATGTGAGCTGTCCCAGGGTGGGTGTTGTCTTGGGTACAGTAGCTCTCTCTGGCCTAGGCCGATTCCTGGGAAGAGATTCAGCTGTGGCCCCAGCAGTACTGAGTGGCAGGATGAGTGACCAGTTCTGAGGGGTCAGTGAGATGCCTCACAGCATCCAAGATAAACACACTGTGGTGGGGGGGACGGTGGCCTTTGCCCTCATCTTGGATCTCTTTTGTGGAATGGTTCCTTTTACAAGGAAAACCATGTTCCCTCTCCTCATTTCCCATTTCAAGGTATGGATTGGACACTTTCAAGTTTTTCAACATCCCTGACTTTTCCTCCACCCCCACCTCCAGCCCCTGCCTCCAGTCCCTGCCTCCCCCAGGAGGAGCCAATCTGGTGGAGGCTGGCAGCCTCTAAGCCACTGTGGCTGCTTGTGGCCCTCAGCATAGTGACTGGCCCTCAGCCTGCTCTCTCCTCACCTCGTACCTACTGCTGCAAGTGTTCTCTAGAGGCAGGTCTGGTCCTCCAGTCTCCTTTGGCCAGCTTCTCTGTCTGTGGCTGGGTGGGCACGTCTGGTGGCCTGTGCACCTGTGAATTGTAGGGATGGAGTCGGAGGCCCCACAGTGGCCTCACTGCCAAGCTGTCTTCTCCAGCTGTTGATCAGATGTGTATTAGGAATTACCAAGCAGGTGATAAAAATGTATTTTAATCCTCATTTGACTAGTGCCCTGTACACCTGTTTTCTACAGTTTTTATTCATTTAACAAATATTTATGGAGCATGTATTATGTGCCAAGCTTGTGCTAAGTGCTGGGAAAGTGGAGTTAACAGAATAAATAAGATTTCTGCTTTTACAAAGTTTACATTTTACTGGGCACAAATAAACAATAAATAAATTAGCAAAAAAATAAACAGGCCATGTCAGATCTTGAAAAGTGCTTTGACGGTATAGGGTGGGATAGAATAGGGGATGAGACAGACTAGGAAGTTCCCTATGAAGGAGCCATCCAGCTAAGACCTCTCTGTCTAGTAAGAGCCAGACATACAAAGATGTGGGTTAAGTGTTTCCGGCAGAGACAGCAGCCAGTGCAAAGTCTCTGAGGAAGGAATGGGCTTGGCAGGTTTGATGAACAAAAAGCTTAGTGAACTTGGAAGTGAACTTGTGGGCAAGAGGGAAGGGGCAGAACATGAGGTCAATAAGCAGGAGCCAGATCATGGAAGGCTTTATGCAGACTCCATCACAGGATTTCCTGAAATGTGTAACACATACCACCAATGCAAATGTTTGGGGTGGTATATGTGCAAATATTTTTATTGGCATAATTATAAATTTATTTTGGAGTATATCTGGAGAAATATAATTAGCCCATCAAAACCATGGTTTCCCAGACATTATAATTCAGGCAAAACTAAATTAAAAAGTGAATCAATTTAAAGAGAATATTAAGTCAATTATAGTACAGGTGTTATGCAGATATAGCCAAAAATCTCAAAAGTGATGCTTGTAGAGCTAAAGTTTAGGAAAACACTGCTTACCAATCAGAACAAGAGGGGCCCCTATTCTCAGCCTCTAATGCATTCCCCACATCTGCTGCTCAGAAGAGGTGGAAGGGTTACTCTCCTGCAGCAGAGATGGCCCACCACCCCTCTGATGCACCCCAGCCTCCTGCCCCCACTGCAGGAAGTTGTCTCCTCAGGGCAGCCAACCAGGCAGAGACTGAATTGCCTGGCTCACATAAGTGTGAGATGAGACTGCGTGGCTGGTTCTCACCAGGGAATGAGAGTACAGGGCTGAGTGTCCCTTCCAGGCTGGGCTCTCCGTGCCTCTCCATGCTCCGTCCCTCCATCTATCCACAGGAGTGAGAGGGCTCCACTGCTCCGGGGATGATGGAGATCCAAGCTAGCAGGGACCTGGGAGCCGGAATCACCGTGTGAAAGGAGACCAGAGCTGGTCATAGAGGGAGAAGTGAACTGCCTTTGTGGTAGGCCACCTGCACTTCTGGTTTGTTTGTTACAGAACTTACTTAACCCCTACCTGGAATCTTACCTTTTGGAGGCACCACATCTAGAATATGGCAACTGTGTGATGTGAGAGTTTTGATCACCGGAAGAAAAGAAAGGAGTTGGATGGAAGTAGAATATATGATCTTTTTTCATACACTCAGAAGACTGTCTTGCAAGAGAAGGATTTGTTCTGCTCTGAGAGGGCAGATCATAGGGAGTCACAAGAAGGCAGTTTTCATCATTATCTGGAAGATGATTCTAAACTAGGACAGGACGAACTGCCCCACACAGCCACACATGAAGTATGTGGAGTGTCCAAGTGAAGGCTGAGCAACTAAAGGAGAGAAGAACCCCAGGGGCTTCTGCACTGGCTGGAGCCATGGCCCCAGGGCCTCTGAGAGTTCCTCACCCCTCCCCTACAATCCTGAGTCTCTCTCATCTCATCTCATTTCACTTGGGTAGGGAGAGGCAGGAAGGGCGCAGGAGAGGATTTGATGGGGAAATGCACCTGAACTGCTTCCTTTCCTTGAGATCGCCCCCTAAGGCGCCTGGTCCATGAGACCGTGATGGCCCAGGAGACCATGATGGCCCAGGAGAACAGGCAAAGTGGGCTGGTCCACTCCGAGGACCCTGTCTTCACAGATCACAGGCCCCAAAGTTGTTTCCTCCTGAAAGAACATGAGCAGGGCCACAAGTTTACCCAGGCACATGGTGACAGATCTACACCTGCATTTGGTGACTTGCTCTAGGGGCAGAGGATCCAGGGAAAGCACGGGGAGAGAAGGAGGCAGACTTGCTGAGCCCAAGACAGGATGGTGGCCCAGCCCTGGGAGTACAGCCCTGAAAGCCAAGATCTTCTACATGGATAAGTCGCAACTTCTGGAGACAAGAAGAGAGACTTCAGAGGAGACCTAGGCCAGGGACTACCTGGCAGAAATGCACGAAGTGGGCCTAGGGTAAAGCAAAAGGAAATGGCAAGGGCTGTAGCAAACAAAAAGCCAAAAACCAGAAAACAGAAAGCAATGAAGAAAGCCCTACATTTGCAAGCCTTTCATTTGGGGATGAGAAGAGAGACTCAAAGAAGGGAGTGTCTTCCTGAGATCACGCTGCTTTGAAGGTAGGTAAGGTGGGAAGAAGGCCTCCTCTGTGCAGGGCAAGGCTCAGCCAGCAGGGGTGGGGTGTAGGGCAGGGGCGAGGCCAGCGTAGGGCAGCCGCAGTAGCAGAGAGAGCCCTGGCTGGCTGGGTTCTAGGCAGTAGGGATCTTGCTCTGGCTCTGCCACCAGCTCACAAGCTTAGGCAGTAAGCATCTTGCACTTCTTTGAGCCACAAACACCACTGAGGCCGGTGGTCCTAAACATCCCTCCAACTCTGACACTTGCAGTGGATGAAAAGTAGGAGTCTCATTTCAACCTCCTCCCAGCCATCCCTCCAATCACTCTCAATCACTCTCAGGCTTCAGAGTTTAACTTCTGCAGACTTCCTCCCTTTGCCATTCTCTGCTTCCTACCTCACGAGCCAGCTTGGGTATAATCCTCCCCCTCTCTCTCCCAGAGCTCCCTGCCCAGCCTCCTAACCCATTTTATCCACCTCAACTGTCAGAGTGCTGCATCACCCACAGAGTGATCATATCATGCTTCCGCTGACAACCCTCCATGGCTCCCCACTGCCTTCTAGGATAAAACCTAGACTTAACACAGTATCCTGGGCCCTCAAGGAATGAGGGTTCATTTTCGGTTCTCTAGCACTGGTTCTCCAAATATTCAGGCCCCTTCATTACAAATCGCTTGCTGTTTCATTAATACATTCTGAAGTTTGCCGCTTCTGCGCTTGTGTCACTTGCCGCCTGGAGTGCCCTATCCCCATGGGGACGGTGAGGACCAGCCTGGTCTAGGTGACAAGGGAGTGCACTGTCTGTAGGAATTTAAGATCGGAACTAAATTTTGGCTTTCACGTTATACTGGTTGTTCTAAACACTGACAGTGATAAAACACTTCTCAGCACTCAGCCAACCACTTTAAGCACCACACTCCTTGGAGCACCACTGGAACATGGAAGCCCCTCATTATCCTTCAAAACCCAGCCTAGGCATCACTTCAATAGTAAAGACCATACCTGGCCCTCCACCCCAGGCCTCACTCTCACCCCAGAGGGAATGCTGTCTCCTCCAACTGCCTATTATCCTATTTTATGTGTTACATTGCTGCTCTGGGCATATGCTACATTTCCTGTTTACAAGTCTGTTTCTCCTGGGGGACGTGAATTCCTTGAAGACAGAGGCTATAAGTCTATGTCTTCCTGAAACTTAGCCCAGTGCCTGGGGTGTGACAGGGGCTCCAAGAAGGAGTAATAAGTGAAAGAGCAAGTTTGAGCTCTTTGAACACTGATTTAGGCATTATGGGTTTCCAAGTCACAGCCTAAGTAAAAGCTCCCATTTATGTTTAGAATGTTGCTGCAGGTCAAGTCTTCATGCTCTGGCTGGAGCTCCTCTCCCTGCCAGGACACAACAGAAAGGTGTTTGGGTGGTATTGAAATGACTCACTGCTATGGTGGCTTAACAGGATTGCCAAGGGGCTCACGTTGTTCAATGAAGCATGGTGGGAGCCCAGCAGTGCCAGCCAGGTCAGGAGCCAAAGCTGGTATCTGTGTGTCTTTCCCCGGTGCCTGGGGACAGAGGAAATTAAAAGTCCTCCAGCTGAGAAGAGAAAGGTTCAAAAGAAACTCAGAGTACCTCCCTCCCCTCCCTAAATTTCATCTTTCCTTCTGTGCCGATCCCAGAAGCCATCCTAGAAGGGGCTTTGGATAAAATCAGAGACAATCTCATCTTGCAGACTGGGCGGCTGAGGTCCAGAGACATAAGCTCCTCAAGGCCACACAGCTAATAAGGGACAGAATTGAGGACTGAGTCCACACATTTTCATTCCCTGTCCAGCAAGGGAACATCTCCAGGAACTGGGCAAGAGATACAGAGCAGAAGGAAGGGAGAGGAAGGTCACACCTGGTTTTTATTTGTTGATTCAGTTTTCCACTTTTTCAGATGAAGAGAAAGTAACATAACATAAAATGAACCATTTTAAAGTCTACGATATAGTAGATTTACAATGTGGTACAGCCATCAGCTCTGTACAGTTCCAGCTAGTTTTTACCACCCCAACAGAAAACCCCATGCCCATTAAGCAGTCACTCCCCCATTTCCCCTCCCCCTTAGACCGCCAGTCCAGTCTCCTCCTGTCTCTGGATTTGCCTCGTCTGGACGTTTCCTATGAATGGACTCATGAGGACACATAGCCTTTTGTGTCTGGCTTCTGTCACTTATTAAAATGTGTCTGAGATCCACCATCATGGCATGTGTCAGCACTTCATCCCTTTTTGTGGCTGAGTAGTATTCCCATGCGTGCATGTACTGTGTTTGGTCTATCACACCTGGATTTAACTAAGAGTTGGTACTGGGATAATCAGTCCCTCAGTTTATTAATGTGACCTTCCCTCTGCTCTCTTTGAGGGCAGGCACAGAGCAAGGGCTCAGTCATGCCTACTGAGCAGCATTTATCGATGCCTGCTGTAGTGAAAGCTCTGTGATGCACCCAAACAGATAGTCTGGCACTGTGATGTGGAAAAGGACCTATACTGAGCCTAGGAAGAGATCTGGGTTCTGGTTCCAGTTCATCAGATAATCAATTGAGTGCCCTAACACAGGTTCTTCCCCACTCCAGGCCACCATTTCTTCCTCTCTAAGACAGAATAATACTGCCTGTCCACCCATCATCTGTCAGGGTCACTGGGAGACTCAAATGAGATGAAATGTACCCTGAAAACAATTCTTCATTATATGAATTTTTATCTCATTTAGAAAAACAAAATAAAACAAAACAAAATGCCACTAGACATCTTCCTGTAAGGGTATGGTTATTGAGAGCAGGTGAAGAAATATTATCTATCAGAATTCCATTCATGGAGTGATATGCAGTTACTTGGGAAGATCCCTGCATGGGCACAGAAGGGGTCTGGGTATGGGGGAACTATTCAGAGGAAGACAGGGGGAAATCAGTTGTTTGTTTCTCAGAGGAATGAAGTTGGGAAAGAGAGACAGATGGACTGTAAAGAAAGTGGAAGGCTTCCCCGTCTATGATGAGACTCCTCCAAACTCACACAGGCCTGGGCACAAGAGGTTTTTCTTGAAGACCAGAGAGGGAGCTGAGCTCTGCTCCTTGCACTGATGTAGGCAGAACCCGGCAGCACACTCAGATGAGAGGGCAGGAAGCAAGGCATGCTAACAAACCCTGGGGGCACTCGTGCAAATGGGGTTGTGGATTCCAGGCTCTCACAGGCTTGGCTGTGGGGTTTGGGTCAGGTTTAATCAGGTCTCTGAGGACCTCAGCTGACATCTGGGGTGCTTGTCACTGGACAGCTGCCACGAAGGCTGTGCCCATGGCAGTTCCACTGATGTGGACCACAGTGTCCCTGCACCAAGAATACAGTGACTTGCAGCCCTCACCCCACAGCCACAGTACAAGAACTGAGATCTCAGCTCTGATTTGCTTTCATTGCCAAACAATTGTTCGTTCAGAGGCCCTTATATGGCAGCCACAAATGAACAACCTTTGCATATACAGCAGACCCCTGGAGCAGCAACCAGCCATCTTCTGCTGTCAAAAGGACAGAACTTGTGCAGCAACACATCTCCCTCAGGGCCTAGGAAACCTCAGCTCTTCTGTTCAGTTGCCAGGTGATATGCTCTTTGCTGGCTTAGGGCCCCAAGCCAATAAGATCTGTACGAGACTTAGAGATCTTCCTTGCACAGTTAGTTTTGTGCCAGAGGGAATGCTGCCCCTTATAAGGGGGTCCATACCCTTTGGCCAAGTTATCTCCCTCTTTCAATTTGATCTGAAGGAAATCAACAAAAGCACAAAGCTAAATATCCTAATTTGGTCTTTACAAAATTATCCATAACACTAAGCAGCTGTAGACATAAAACTGCAACAATAGGTGAAAGCAAGAAATGTATTGTGAATCACCACAATGGCATTTCTGCAGCCATAAAATAAAGATGGGAGCAATATGGCAAGTGCTTATACCATTAAGTAGAAACACAGACTGTGAATAGTATTTGAGAGATGATTGCAGCTACGTGAAAATGTGTATTGTATACTTAAAGTAAAGGGACAAAGAAGAATAAAAATTGTTGCAAAAGATAAAGGAACTATAGATAACTTTTTCTTTAATGTTATCCTTTATACCATTATCTTAATATTTCAGTAGGTTCAAACCTGTATTCCTATCCAGCTGTTTATCTACATCTGTTTTCCCCACCCAGTTAGATTCCATACATCTGTTTCTAGCAGATATTTATAGTTCTGTTGTGCTGACTTGTCTCTACCTCACTTACTGTGTAGATCCTTCTGTAAGTGAAACCCACATGATATTGGGCAAGAAGTGGCTAAACAATGGTGTTCCAGGCTGCTGTTGCTTGGGAGATATGTAATGATACTACACTGCAAGTGTCACTGTGCTTGCAAACAAAGGATCCATTTTCAGTTTGAACTCTGATCAAGAAGAGACTCTACACACTGAAGAGGCTTTAAAACCTTTCCCAGCAACCAGCATGCAGAGACCAGAGCTGCCAGGACTGATGAATCCTGATTGTCACTGAGAAAATGCAGCTCCAGCACCACCAGTGAATGAGAGAGTGCCCTGCACGATGAATGCATAGGACAGTGTTCCTGCATGATCCGCAAGCAAGGCAGTGCTCCTCTGGGATCAGTGAGCCAAGCCAGGCTCCTGTGCAATCAGTGAGTGAGGCAGTGGTCCTGCACGATCAGTGAGTGGCTCCAGTGTTAGTGACTCTGCCAGTCGCAGGGTGAGCAAGCACAGACTTAGATTTCTCTGTGATCAGTAAGTAGAGGCCCAGAACAAGTAATGGACATTTCAGTCTAGTTCAGACCATAAGGAACCAGAGAAAAATGGCTCAGAGAAGAGGATGCTAACCCCACAGGGACTCTCCCAGCCTAGTCACCTGGATACCAGATTCCTCCCCAGATCCTTCCTTATTTGGCACCGGTGCTCATGGTACAGTATTTGTATGATTCATTTTCTGTGGATCATGCAGGGGACGGTATTTAAATCTCATTCTGGAGAGTGTGCTCTGGTGCCCTCAGCATATCATCACAAAGGGCCTGGCTAAAGGACATGAGGGATCTCTACAGACCCTGGTGAGGGTGAGGCTACCTGCCATCTGGAAGCAGGTCAGCATCCCGAGCACACAAACCTGTAAGAGCCACTGCCCCTAGAGAACTGTTTGAACAGGCTTGCATCTTCTTAGTGAGCTAGGCCTACTGGATGAGGAAAGGCCTTGATCCTCATTTCTATACAAACTTCACAGAGAAGGATACACAAGAAAAGGGCAACATGGGCTGCTTTGGGAGACGACACAGTATAACGGAGGAAAGAGGAAGAGGAAGGCCTGTACTGCCTTTCCTTTATACTTTTCTATTTTTTTTAACTACTCATTTCTAAATCAAAGAAACGGGTGGGTAATGAATAAATGATCAAGTATAATTAAACAAAATGAAAAGCTACAATGATTTGCCAATGACATTTCTCTGAACTGGAGATGACTGAGGCCAGCAGACAGTTTAAATGGTGACAATAAAAATTAAAGAGGCCCCAGACTCCTGCTTCACAAAATAGGACCCCAGCCATCATCTGAGTTTGTTATTTTAAATTCACTCTTTAGAGTTAAGATAATATCTCACCATAAAATGTTCACATATGCCCTTGAAAGGGAAGAAATAAATTCATTTTCATCTAATAGAAATTCATAAGGAACCCTGCCTATCAGAGGAACCCTGCCTATCAGCAGAACCCTGCCTATCATGGGCTGCGTCGTCCCCCAAAGCAGCCCATGTTGCCCTTTACTTGTGTATCCTTCTTCTCTTCCATGACTGGAATTGTATCTCTATGGCCCCAAGGTCAGTTTCTGCACTGTGGAGGAAGGAAAAGCTGCGGGGACGCAAGATCTGTTCCGAGATGCACAGCACCAGTGCCTCCAGGCTGGCATGCATGGCCATGAGGCAGGAAGCAGGTGCGAGGATCAAGTTCAAGCTCTTCACCATCCTGCTGCAGAGCCCACCCGCCGAGCAGGGCAGTGGGCCACAGCCAGCCTGACTGCCGGCCCATGGCCAGAAGTCAAGGGAGCTCATTGCTGTGGGCCAAAGGCCTCCAGTATTCCCCTCCAACAAGGAGTTATTCCTGCTCTCCTCCCAGCAGGGACCATGCCTCCTCCTCAGTGTGATGGATGGCATGATAGGGACAGGCCTCAGAGGAAGGGAAGGAAACAATAGAGGGGGACTCAGGCAGCGGATCACCACCCACTATCAGTGGCGAGACAGGCTCAGGTGTGAGCCGTGGATACCTGCCTGAGGATGGGCTCTCTGAGATGGCGTGGCATCACTGTGTCTTTGCCTTGCAACCCTGGGTGCTTTTCAATAAACTCTTCCCAAAAAAGGACTGAAGGTTAGTTTGCTTAGCCCCATCTGAACAGAATGACTTTGTGCAGAAATTATCTCTATGCAAAAAGAGCAGTGAACCAAAGTGGCCAGTCCTCATCCTCTCCTGGTTGTTCAAAGATCTGGAAACCCTGGGAACTAGTTGGCATCTGGAGATCTAGGCCCCCAGACCCTGGGAAGGGGCCTCTGATGCACCCAAAGCTGTGAGTGGGGCAGAAGTACTGTCCTGACTTCGGTGAAATGGGTAAAGGAGGCCTCTCCGTCCAATTCTTCCTGTACCTGCTGCCAGACTCTGCCTGAACCACAGAACTGCTCACATCTCTCTGACTCTCTAAAGCCTTCAGTGGCTCCTGCCTGGCCGTCACTTGAATCTCCTCTTCTCCGCGGCATCCAGGGCTTCCAAAATCCGGCACTAACATACTTCCCAGCCTTTGCTCCCTCCTCTCAGCTTACACACCTGGCACACCCATCTCTCCCCAGGTACCAAGCAAGCCCCAGCTCTCCCACCACCCAGGCTAGCTCTGAAGAGCCCCCACCCCAGAAACCATTTCCCCTGCTTCCCAAGCTCTCAAATGCCACTTTTTGAACCCCTGTCTTTTCTTTACTCCAAATGTCATCTCTTTGACAAGACCTTTTCTTGTCCATTGCTCTATACAGCTGGTCAGGAGGAATTTGTCTTGCATCTCAACTCCAAGAGTGTTTCCTTCAGGCTCCTAACTTTCTCCTTCTCATTTTGTTCATTGGGTGCTTCTAATAACTTTGCCCCAGACAGCGCCCTCAGGGTGGTCCCTAATGGCTGATACAGAGGGCTCCACCTACAGATGCTGGAGGGACTGACCTGAGGGCCACACTCATGGTCACTGGGAGTGCCCAGGAGAGCTGAGGTCTGCCAGGCTTGCTTGAGATGCAGAGCTGGGCTGGCCGACCCATTTCCTCGTAGCTCCAGGGTTTCATGTATCTGTGAGTCTATGAATAGGCAAAGCAAAAGGCTACACTAAGCATCTTTTCTGCTCCTACCCCCAGTCTCAGGTCCAGGGAGATCCCACAGGAATCTCTGCTTTAAATCACGGCTCATGGTGCACTGTGGAGAGGCGCTCCCTCCAGGAGCTGACTAATGCTGACAGTGGGCGGCTGTGTTTTTCCTCTGCACCCTTGTCAATCTCTCCGGCCCCCTGGCCTGCCTGGCACAGGTAAGGAGTCTGAAGAGAGTGGCACATCTCCCAGGAGGGCTCCAGTGGCTCCTGACCTCCCTCAGGGAAGTGCAAAAGGCCCAGCAAGAGGCTTCCTCCCTCCCACTGTCTCAGGTCCTGACCTTCTGCAGGGGACAGAGACCAGCCCCAGGAGTTCTGTGGTCACAGGAGGAGACAGGGTGCAGGGAGGGAGGGCAGGCAGACAGTAGTTGCTTCACTCATGCCCACTTTGGGTCGGGGGAAGAAAAGAGAATTTGACTTGAGCCTGTTTTCTGGGCAATTCGGCATCAAACAGCAATGAGGCCTGGGAGATTGCCAAGTCTTCGTTTTGTTTTGTTTTTTTCCTTTCCTCCAATCAGCCCAGGGCACTGGGGAGTGGGGGGGGCCTGAGTGGGTGGGGGCTGCAGGCCCTCTGGGGCTGAGAGGGAATGCTGAGCCTGCAGAAGTGACCCATTGAGAGCTCAGCTCCTGCTCGCAGCAGAGGGGTGGGTGGCACCCCAGCCTACCACAAGGGCAGCTCTGTCCTGTGGGCACAGGGCTCCATCCCAGCCCCACTGGCTGGGAGAGAACAACATTTCCTTATAAGGCCCCGACCGCCTTGCCAAGGCTGGACGCTCTGAGAGACTGTAGCTTTCCGTTCTGCTCACCCAGCTCCAGTGCAGGCCTTGAATGTAGCCCTTGTTGTCAGGCCCCTCCTCTCCTCCACAGCCCCCACCCCACCCACTTCCATTCCCTGCCAGAGCCAGGCCCACTGAGCAGGATAAACAGCCTGGAGGCCCGGCCCATGCAGGGCCTGCCTCTGTTCAGGCCTGCTGGAGGCAGCACAGGGTAGCAGAAAAAGCCACAGGACACAGGGTTCAGAGGCCCTGTGCTTACATCACCTGCGCAGTGGCTTCAGTGAAAGTCCTGACTTCTGTAAGACTGTTTCCTCATCTGAAAAATGGAGATCTAATTGCCACTGGGTCCAAATTCTTTGCATGGCATTCAAAGCTCTTCCCATCTGGCCACCGCAAGGTAGGTTTCCCCAGCTCCTCCCCTCTCCCCAATGTGCACTGAGCTTTCTCAGGCTGTCTGACTGCACTGAATAAAAGCCCAGGGAACTTAACCTGCAGGGCCCCACCCTAAGCCTGCCTTCCCTCCTTCCCCAGGAAAAATGAATTGTTTCTTTCAGCCTTTGTTTGCTCCTCTCTCAGAGCCTTTCTGTCTGGCAATTGCCTTTTCCCTTCTCAGAGGATGAGTTCCCTGAGGCCCACATGGTCTCCTCCTCCTCTTTATAGTCCTGAGCTCCACCATTGAACTAGCACTTAGTATAGGTGCTTCATTAAAGATCGTTGTGGAAATGTCTGAATTCACAGCATTGGGCAAGCTCAAAAGAGACAACTGGGGTACAAATACCTTATAAACTGTAAAGTACTGTGCACTTGTGAAGGTTAACAACTGTGTTATGCTGCCCTCCCACCCCAGATTCTACTCTTTGTTATGCCATCATAACCCCCTTCCCTGTCTGCAAGTTCTGTATCCTGAATTCCACCCTCACTGCAACCTCTCAGGTGATTAACATTTATCACTGATATACCACTGGTCCTTAGAACACCAGTATTGGGGGCTACCAGGGCCTTTGGAAATTACCCAATCATTTCCACATTGACATCTTCCACACAGATGTCACATCACCATACAAGTGGACTAAATGAAGGGTTTCTGAATTCTCAGTCCCTCCTCTTTTACCATTTATATATGCTAAGTTCCCACAGCACCCTCAGAAAAAAGAATCTGATAGGTTTACAAGTTAGAAACACATTGATTGATCCAATCTCAACATTAGACATTTTGAGAAACTGAGCTCCCTGAAAGAAAAGCGGTCTTTTTAGCATCACACACATCACACACGTCACACCCAGAACTGGGCCATACCTGGGGTCTCTGACTCTTGCCCATCAACATCCTTGCCCTGGCGTAGCTGCTTGCTTAGGGCAGAGTGATGAGGGAGGAAGATGCATATCTTGTCAAGCTGAGTTCCTGGGGACCTGGGCTGTGTCAAGTTCCAAATAAAAGAATTTCAGTCTCTACCAGAATGAATCTTCCTGAAATGGGGATTCTACAAATGATCGGGCCAGTGATTTGCAGGCACAGCACAGTTAAGAATTGAAGTGGGACCATTCTCCATGATCCAAACAACACTTTTAAAGAGAAAAATCTTATCTCAGGATGAAATACCCTGTTTTCCATCCACACACTCATTTTCTCAGAGGGGATGTTTGTAGAATGAAGCCCACAGTTGATCACGAACCACATTCTGACACTATTTGCCACAGAGACAAATTCAGGATATAAGATAGGTCTACCTTGAGCTCCATTCAAGAGGATTTGGTTACTTGAATACCAGAAAGACCTTATTATAATGAGGTTTCCCTCTGAAGTCACCCATGGGTAAAGCCTTCAGGACCACATAGAGAAGAAGGAACAGTGGCCAGGAGATGGGAGCTCGGGCTCTGCTTCCAAGGCCAGCACTTACTGTGAAACCTAGAGCAAGTCACTATCTTTGCAGGTCTTCACTTTCTCAACTACCATATGAGAATAATGATGCCTCCAGGATCATTTCCAAAGGCAGTCAGAATTAGATCAATTAAGATTATGGATATGAAAATGCTTTATGAATGATAACAACAGCAAAAATACTATGTGCCAAAATAAGGGCTACTTATTAATAGTTCTCCCCATGGGGTTCTTCTTATGGGTACAAAAGAGGAAAAAATCTTCCTTTCCAGGATCCTGTAATGTTTTGCTCCATCCTCCAGCTCCCTGGTGGCCACTGGCAGCCACACTATTGCTGATCACTTTCCAGGAAATCAAGAGAGGGGTGGGGCTGCTCCTGCTAAGGAGTTGCTGCATGAAGCTGGAGAGCAGACAAAGGGAGCCATTCTCTCACCCTTAATTCTCCTCCCCCTTCTCCCCAGGTATGAAGAGAAGGGGTTTGCCAAATTCAGGCTCTGGGCAAATGCTGGGTGAATTTGGGAAGTCATTTCTGTTCTCTGAGTCCCCATTTCCCAATGAGTACAATAAAGAGGTAGAATAGAATGATACGTAGGTTTAGTAGTAACAATGCAATTTATGGCCAAAAAAGAGACACTTTTGAAAGTGGAAAAAGTATTATTATTACACCAGGATGACTGTGGCAAATAGAACTTTCCCAGGCAAACTGGGTGTATGGATATTTTATTAAGTCCTGCTTCAACTTGGGAAAACAAAATGACCTGAGTAAAAGAAATTTCAGCTCCCTCTGTGTCACCTTGGCCACACTGAAATTTTGACAGGTTCTACAGGTTGTTTTTACATTGTTCTCAGTCACCAAAGGCAAGCTCAGTATTAAGTCACATACCTAAAAAAGCCTGCATATCATAAAGCATCTCTTCATACTCTTATCTCCATATAACAGCCCTGTGAGGCAAGCATATGAAGATGACAACCCCATTTTAGAGTTTTCTAAAAGCTCTAGAGAAAGTCAAGGACTTGATCAAGGTCATGGAGCAAAAGGAAGCAGAGCCATGTCCTAGACTCTTAGTCCTGTGTTTGTTCCATTTAGCCAGGTTAGTAAGGGGGGCACTTAATTTGCAAATGTAGACTGACTTCAGGCTGGTCACCTTCCACCCAAAAAGTTCCTTCTCTTACCATAGAGTGATACTCAAAGCATAGAAACTTTTTTAGACTCCTTGAAGCTTGAGGCTGACCAGGGACTTAAGAATCAGCTCAATTTACAGGTGAGGAAACCAAAATCCCAAGAAAATGAGTTACCCAAGATTACCCATCAAGACCCATATCCAAGCAGAATTTAGATCTCCAAACTCCTCCTTTAGCACTCCTCCAGTGTTAACTAAACATAAATACAGTGAGGAAATAAAGATAACTTATATCCCTTCACCACCTTTCAAAGACTCATGAATTACCTTTGGATTTTCTAACGTTGAGGACCCTCCAGCTATTACTTTCTGTCTTTAGCTTGGAGAAGGGAGAGCTGAGAATATTGAAAGTCCACAGCAACAGCCACTTCTTATTTCTTTTCCCTGTACTTTCAGCAAAGATCAAATTAAATGAAGTTTCCTCAAGGCAGAGCTTCCATAAATCAAAATGCTTACCAGATTCCTAAGGGTGAAACCAAAGGTACCTTACCATGCACAGACCAGCACATGGAAAATGAGTATGTGAGCATCCAAACGGAACATGTAGATAGGCTTGAATGGGGGGCTGATGGAATTCTTTTCTGTCTATTAGCCCCATAGGAGTCACTGCCCAGGAGAGGGTTTGGTCATCCATCTTGCTGGCGGACACTTCCTGCCCTTTGCCCTGTGCCCCTTTTCCTTTCTGCTGATTAACACAAGTGATCATTAGTGCCAACTGAATGAGGCAAGTGGGCCAGTCATCTTTTCCAGCACAATCAGGGGTGTTGAGTTACATCAGAGACATTAGCCAAGTTGCCTGATTGGCTGGTTCCTCATAAATTAACACAGCTTTGGCAAACTTGGCTCAAAGCCTGATCATTTATTGCCTAATTTATTACCTGTGCTAAGATCATCGCTATATATATTTCTGTAAGGAACTATAACTACAAGGCAAAATAATGGCTCCAAGAAATTCATTGATGTCGCTTGAGCCAAACGTTCCTGAAGATGGAGGAAAACTTTCCAGAGGGTGTGTATGGCCCTGACTTGTTTCTAACACTAAGGATCAACAACACCACTTGTGCTTCTAAGCTGAGGCTTCAGACTCAGGGTACTGCTTCTGTTGGTCTTCCATTTACGTGGCTGGAGCTCACTTGTGTGTTTCTACTTGTGCACTACCCTCTCTCTCTTCTCATACAGAAAGTTCTTATTCAGTGGAAAACCCATCCCATGAATTATGTATGAGGCAGATTCTTCCCACATAGCCAAAAGGCAAACATATGTCTGGGCCTGGGCCACAGTGAAGGTGGGTGTGAGACTCAAGTGCATCTTCCAATTCCTCACCATGACTTTTCTGTCTTCAGGGAAGGCGATGCTGCATCTCATTGGGTTTACTTAGTTGATAGAATATGAGTCTTTTAGCTGACTATCCTGCCCATATGTGGAGAGAGCTGGAGAGAAGGAAACCTATGATATAATCCAATCCCCTGGCAATAGCCAAGCCTAAAGCAAGACTATGCACAGGTTGTTCTGTTACTGAGCTAATAAATCCCCTCTTTGGTTTGAATTAGTTTGAGTCAGGTTTCTGTAGAAATCCTCCACAGAACCTTTGAATAGCAGAGCTAAAAGGACTTCTAATGTGTTCAAGTCCATTTTATGTAGAGAACAACTGAATCTGCTTGAGGTTCCTCAAAGAAGTTAGAGGACTAGAAGCCAGATCTCTGACTTAGTCTAAAATGTCCGTCAGAAGTCACTTAATCCAATCCTCAAGTTGATTCCAATGTCAGTTCTACAGTGTGAAACACAGAAAAAAATAGTTTAACTTCAAACATCATTCTTTTCAAGAGCCTTAGGAATGCCATGGCTCTGAGCCTCCCCAAAGTGTTCTTATCATATATCCATGTCATCCTTTCATTTTTCATAGAACTTTTATTGCTATTATAATTCCAGAATAAAATGTCCAGCTCCAAATCCCATCTACTGTTTGCCTACAAATTGTACAAATGTGGACAGGTTAGTTATAGTATTTTGCATCAGTTTCTTCATCTTTGAAATGGAGGTGATAAAAACAGTGTTCATTTCATAGAACTATTCTAAATATTGACAATCCCTGTAAGGAATTCACCCTAGTGACTGGCATATATCACTCAATAATTTTGACTGTTACTATTAGTTTGTGATTCTTGAAACAACACTAAGAGACAAGACTTATAGATAGGAAAGTCCAGGACCAGCGAGGATCAAGGACATGCCTGGGTGCCACAGAAGTTAGAAGAACTGAAACCCAGTCTCTGCTCACATGACTCTCACTTTAAATTTCATTTCATAACCATTTGGTCATTTCAGATAGTGGTCATTCATTCAAACATTCAGTGATTCTTCTATCATTATTTCATGTGCTCATTAATTCAGAAGATATTTCTTGAGAACCTTACATCTTTTCTAGCCCTAGAATCCGTCATTTAGAGATCTGGGTCCTGGTCCCAGTTCCTCACTAATTCACTATTGAGGCCAACGGCAAGTGACTTCTCTTTGGGCTCCAGTATCTGTTCAAGAGGTTGGGCAAGATGTTCCCAAGGCCATTTTTCATAGAAAACTCCTACTTGCTGTCCTCAGTACTCCCTGCTTAAAGGATACAAAGATGCAGTCATGGAACTTGTCCAAAGGAGCCACAACCAACTGGGAAAAATAAACATGATTGATGAGCTCTTGCTCTACATTGCTGGAGTACAACATATGCCATTTAAACAATGTTTCCTACTCAAATAAATTCGAGGTGGTTTCCATACGCCAGGGTTGACAGGAAAGCTGATTTCTGACATATTCTCAGTGGGGGGCCCTCCTCTCCTCCAAATGGACAACCATGTACGAGACCTTCAAATAGAGTTGCACACCAGTGGGCTGCAGGCCCAGTGAAACCCGTGCTTTTTTTTTGGCCCACTGTGCTTTTTTAAAAAAATAATTAAGTCAACTTTTAACAGCTAGGAAATTTCTTGTAAATTCCTAGATTTCTGACTTCTCTTGAAAAACCATAAGATCTAATAACACTGGACTGAAATCATTATAATGGTAACTGACATCTTAGAGCTTTACACTTTTAGAGGGGATGGATCTCTCCCTAATAAGAAGGTAAAGTTTGGATTCATCTTGGGGCAGAGGGCATGACTTCAGGGAAAATGACTACCATAACTTTTCTTTCAAGCAAATTTTAAAATGCTTATGGGGGAGAGTGCGAGAGGAACTGAATGTTTTATAATACTCTGAATACATATATTTCAGATTGAGAAATTTAAGTTTCTGGACTTAATTAGGTTTTAATTTTCACCTAGACAGGACCCAGCATGCTTTGATAATTTATTGGGTGAAATGTTTCCAGACCTAGAAAAATGACTTATAAATGTTATCTTCCTTTCCCCAAAGGGCATTTGAGCTGGTGATTCTAAATCTTACTGTGATGTATTAGTAACCTGGCTTTCAGAAGAAAAAAATCCTGATTTGCAGACTTTGCCAAATTCCGTATGTAACTGCTCCCATCAGAATCAAATGCAAAGCCGTTTTAACAACTGATTCACAACATTTCTGAAATGTTAACAATTGGCTCTTGTGAGCCCATACAAGCAGACTCAAAATGCCAGATCTCTCTAATTCCAGAATGTGGGAATGTAAAAATTTTGTTGTTTTCCTCTCACTCTAAACTGTTTACAGGAGACAGAACAAATATAAAATGTAAGTCATGCCTACCTTCAGGGGAATTTTGATCTAGTTCAGGAGATAAAGCTAACACTGAAATAATCAGAGGGCCTTTCAAGAAGAATCAGTGCTTGAACGTCCAATAAAAGTATCAAAATCACTATATCCACAATAAGTTTCTTGTATTTCCTCCCAATGCCATTTTAGAGTTCCCCATCTCCCCATCTCAGTAAATAACCTTCCACCTTGTTCTCAAGCAAAAGATGAGTAACCCTTGATTCCTCCCTATTTCTCAACTCCCTTGTCCAATCTAGAAAGAGTCTTATGGATCCATTTCCAAAATGAATCTTAAACCACCCACTTCCCTTTATCCCACAGCAGTGACCCTAGTCCAGCCCCTCTCTCACCCCATTCCCCCTCCAGGTCTCTAAACTTTCTCAGATGTTCCTCACCATTGACTTCCACCAGTTATTTCTTCTCTCCATCCCTAAGCACTTTACATGGTTAGCTCCTTCTCAGGCTTCAGATACCTGTTTAAATGTCACCTCCTTATAGAAATCTTCTCTGTCTATCCTAAAGTAACTCTCCTTGCCTGACGAGTAATTCCCCATCCCATCAACTTATTAATTATCACATATTATGTTTACTTGTTTATGGCTTGCCCCTCCCCCCACAAACAAAATGTAAATTCCATAAGGGTAAGAACTCTTTTTATGCCTTGTTTTTCTCTATATCTTCGGCCTGGCACAGTGCTTAACACATAGTAGGCATTAAATAAATATTTGTTAAAGTGAATGAATGAATAAGCAAATGAATGACAAAGGTGAGTTGAAGACATTTCAAACTGACATTTCAAAGTTCCCTTTGGCTTTAACATTTTAGGAGTCTGTGGCTTTAAGGGTGTAATTTTGTACCTGATATGGGTCCAGCTCTATAAGTAGAGCAGAATTCAGTGGGGAGGCAGATGAATGAAGGCACCAGCAGTCAGCAGTTGTCAGGGGTGACTCCCTGGAGGAAGTGGTAAATTCAACAGATTTTTCCAGCCTTTATAATTACTTAGGCAAAAGGCATCTGTCACCTTACAAAATGTTTCATCCTAATCTTCATTTCATGCCAGCTACTCAACTTCATTTCAAATATGATTGTGTTTATAAAAACTTGATGGGCACACTTTTCAGGAACATCTTCCTTTTCAACTGCCGTGTCCTTAAATGTCCATGTGGGGGGAGGGTTGGGGGGGGCGGGGGATGCATTGATTACTGGGTTTAGTTTGACACAGATAAAGGATGTGCAGAATGTGCCTAGAGATTAGACTCGACCCCTTTGGCTGCCTTGATATCTGAAGGAAGGATCTGTTCCACACCTCAGAAAAGACCCACTTAGGACAGGAAGTGAGTCATCTGTGTTCCACAGAGGACATGTCACAGGTTGGACTATACTAAATGTGAAACAGATTAAACTGGAACGAAATCATGACATATTTGTTCCCTCCCACACTGTGGGACATTTCATAACCCCTTGGTACTTTACCCTAAAACTTTCTGGAGAGGTCTTCAGAATCACCTTTCTTACCCTCTCGTTCTATGAAGGGGGAAACTGAGACCCAGAGAAGAGTGGTGTCTTGTCCCAGTTCACCCAGCATATTTAGAGCAGAGCCAGCATCCTTAAATGTTCTGTAGGAACATATACATACAAGGTGAGTCTTTAAAGAAAAGAACTGTTCATTCTTTTGTCTAATTTTAATTAGTAACTTAATGAACTCTTTATTGATATTTTATAATTAAAAAATAAATTTTAGCAACTAAACTCTAGTTATTTTGGGGTCCTAGGACACCCCAAAGGAATCCAGGTTAAAATAATAGAAGAGGCATTCCTCTCTCTGAGGTCGCCTGCACTTTCTAAGTGTGGAACCTTTTAATCTTAAACTTTTTCTCTCCAAATCTATCAGGGCACCTCTCTTTGCTAAAGTGGCTGCACTTCTTCTCTCTTTAAGTAACTTTAAATAAAACTTACTCTGCTTCAAAAAAATAAAATAAAATAAAGGAAGAAATCTTCATGTAACGAAATATTAGACAATGAACAAATTCATAACCAAAAGTAAGTGTTATTTTACCTATCAGGAAAGAACCATACCATTTTAAAAACAACAAAAAGCCAATTCTTCTCATTTTAATCTCTGTAGTTAAGATTTAGAGATGCTCTCTTGAGTTTTTCAGCAATTTAAATTTGTTTGAGATGTGAAGGCCATGGAAGGATACAAGCCAATCTGCTATATTGTTGTATAGGAAGTATTGGAAACTAGAGAAGAGCTGTATCTTAGAAAAAGAGAGAGGAGTTTGAGTTTTTTCATCTGTCAAATGATCAGTTAGAGTTTAGAGAGTAACAGTGTTTCAAGACACATATATTTAAACATCAGCAAACAGGCAAACAGGAGTCATTTCTTCAACGTCTTTACATCTGGTCTCAAAAGATGCAACCAAGCCTTCTCAAATTGCAGGAAGAATTAAAACACTTCACTCTTCATAGCTCCCCAGTTCATGCTCCTGGATCCATTCTTCTCCACAGCCCCTGCAGGCCTCTGGGTCAGAGCGCTGAGTCTGCAGTCAGGACCACTCTGAAGAGACCACCATGAACCAGCCTGGGAAACAGATCAGTGCTTCTGAAACTTGGGGTGTCTAGGAATCATCTGAAATGCCATTCCTGGGCCCACTTCCAGAGCATCTAATCTCATAAATTAGGAGGATGGGTCCTAAGAATCAGCATTTGAACCAGCCCTCCTATTGATCCTGATACAATTCAATGGTGGAACAAACATACCCAAACCCTGCCAGCTGTGGACAACTCTTCCTCCTCTCTCTGAGCCTCGATTTCCCATGTGTGGAGTGAGGACAGTGGATAAGGGTCATCTCTAAGTTCTCTTCCAGGCAATGGAGCTCTTATGACTTCGAACGGGCTGGGCTCCTGCCTCACTCCGGGTCACCTCAGTAGCCTACACAGGCCCTCTGCTTATAGCAGCATTGAACCCAGTTGCAGGTGCTCATTCACACAGAGCTCACTGTGAACCGTGGACGGGTTCGTGGGCTCCCTCTCAGTTGCGCCCGCTGCACGCCATTCATGATATGTTTCTCTGCCTTGCTCTCTTCCTCACGATTGCAGGTCCTCAGATGGTGCCTCCCACCCACCACCTGTCCTTGGGCCAGAATGTCTGGGAATTAATTGCTTCGTACTCTAGACCCCTTCCTGCCTTGGATCTAGAGCCCATCACACCTATCCCCTCGAGTCCACTACACAGAAAGATACTCCAGATTAATCACATTGAACTACACAGGAAACACTAAACAGGAAAAGAGAGTGAGTTCCTTAAAGATAAGGGATGCTAGGCAAAGAAAATGTTCTTTTTCCCTTCCTTAAGATAGTCCAAAGATTACATAAAGCAATTATAACGTTTTTCTTTAGCATTTGTACTCACAATTGGAGAGCCCGCGGCTGCAGCTTGGCCTGAGAAAGAGCTTGTTCCTGGCCTCTGGCTCCCCTAGGTGCTTCTGGCTCCTTCCAACACTCTGCAGCTCTGACTTGCACTGGCTCTGGTTGCTCCTACCTCTAATTAGAAGCTTTTCCCCACTAGGCTCAGGTGTGCCCACCAGGCCCTGCCTAAGGTCAAAAACTTCCACACTTGCCTCAATTGCTTCCACGTCTTGACTCCAGAGTCAAGCATTTGAAACCCTCTTAAGCCTTTCATTTTAAGCTCCTGGAAGTTATTCAACTTTGTTTCTTCATCTTCCTCTAATACTTATACTCCTATTGTCCCCTATCAGGTGTAGCTGCTAGGGCTATTGACCAGGAAACTACTTAACATGACAGGAAGAGAGGATCCCAGGGGGAAAAACACCAGGTACCAAAGACTCTCAATTTCCCCAAGAGCAGCTGGAAGGCCCATTGGCTGGGGCCTCTTGTAGGTGTAGGGATGCTCATCGACCGAAGTAGCACATTCAAGTTTATTCAGCATTTATTGGCTGAGGGCATACACTTAGCCCTCCAATCCCAGCTGGAACTATTTATGATATGACATGTTACAAGAAAAAAGATTTCATAGAAATTATGGTTAAAATGAATCAGCATTGTTAAATGGGGTATGCCAGCAATCAACTTCCCTTCCCATTCTTCATGAGGCAGAGTAACTGGTTAACAAGAGATACGCAATGTTCCCAAACTGAACTGACATAATTTCAGATAAAGACAAAAAATTTGACACATTCATAGCTTCTATGGCTTGAACATTAGTAAATGGACGATTTCTGTTAGGCTTTTTGAAACACTGAAAATACTTTGAAGACACACTTTGCTGGTTTTGCCACAGCACCAATTCCCCCAGCTTCTGGGCACAGTGCCCTGGCTTTCCCCCAGTGCAGTGCCTAGACATCCCCCAGCTCCAGAGATGGGTTTAGACCAAAGTCAACTGGAGTCTTTTTCCCCTTTGGCTACAAGGGCTGTTAACTGACAATGACCTTCGAAAGATAAGCCCAACACTTGTTCGAAAACATCAGGGAAGCAATTGTTTTTCATCTTCCCTGGGGTTGCTACCAGCCACATTGCCACCATGAGGGGCACCTAAGCACAGAATTAACACAGAAGGAAGAAGAGATGAGAGATGGTGAGCAGAAGTGACAACAGCCCAGAGCCGTGGTTGTCAACCCAGGGAGGCAGCTCTGCCCCCAGTAATACTCTTTTTTTGCTATAGCCAATTTTGGTTGGGCTTTTGCCACTTGCAATCAAATAATTCTACATAACCCCCACCCCCACCCCGCCCCCTGCACCAGCTCAAATTTGTTATTACTTAAACAGATTTCTGAGCTCTGAGGGTCCCTGACTGGAATCATTAACCAAGCACCAAGGACATCATAGATATGTGTTTGTAACACCTGCACAGTCTAAATCCATATCTAATTCAAATCTCAGTCTCAGATTCCTTAGATCACTGATTCATGTTTATTGAGCACCTGCCATGTACAAACTCCTGGGATCTGTGGGAAGCCGGATGACTCTGCCAGCCCCGCCATTCATACAGACTGGTAAGAGCTAAGAGGAGGAAAGGGGAGGGACAGGACCTTCTAGTTGGGAATCTGGGAAGCTTCATAGAAGAATTAGTTCACTGGAGAGAGGCCTTGAAAGAACTGAGTCAAGTTGATATGGACTTGAACCCATGTTCTGCCTCCTGCCCCAATATTCAGCTTAAACCCAACAGGGGTCAGTGCTAATGCAGAGTCAGGCCCTGAAGGAGCAGGGCTGCTGCTATTGATCTCCCAGGCCTTGCAAGTGGATTTGGGGTCCTCAGGTGGGGATGGAGGCTCAGGCCACCCAGAGTACATTGGGGGAATCATAAGACAAGGGCTACATGCCTGTGAATTCACCTCAGAAAATCCAGGAAATTATAAAACAGTAGGATATCACAGAACCACAAAATGTCAAAGCTAGCAGGGACCTTGGGAATTAATCAGTCTGCTCATTGACAGATAAGAGCCTCGAAAACTGAACAGGTCAAGGAGCTGTCCAAGCTCACTCCTGCAGAGTCATTCCCAGGACCCAGGGTTCCAGGACTCTGACCAGCGGAAAGGAGGATATCATCATTATTTCAATTGCATTCCAGCAGGAGTGAGAGGAGGAGTCCGGAATTGAATTTTGATAGAGGCTGTCCTTTTTTCTTGGATGGCTTCCTGCACCTTGCCTCGCTTCAGCACTTCTTTGGATTTTTAACATGAGGTGAGCTTCTCCTGGGGCTGCCAAGCAGGCCTGGAGGACTTTCATTGGCCTTTCAGCCAGTGGCCACTGTTTCATTAACTTTTTAGCCAATAACCATGAAATCCCCAGAAGGCCCTGCTGGGGACATGCCCTTCCCTGAGCTCCATGGGGATCCTCGTGGGATGTGGCTGCAGCCGGGCATTGGCCTCGTTGCTCACCAGGCCACTCCTGCAGAGTCACTGTAGGAATAATTATTCTAAATACAAAAAGGAAGGCAGGGGATATGCCTATGAGAAGGTTTCTTTTAGAAACATGAAGGGTCCTAGGCTGGGGTGAGGAGGAAGCTGCCTTATTTTTTAATACTCTTAGCTTTCCCTGGTGCCATTTTACCATTCACACCCATTTTCATGTGACTTTTTAAAAAACCTTTTTAAAAAACCACAGAGCTATGTTATCCCCATTGCCCAGATGAAGTAACTGAGACTCAGAAAAGGGAAGGAACCTGTCCCCTGTCACCTATCTAAGAAGTGGAAGAACTGGGACTCATTTTATAATATAGGAGGGTCTTTCTTGTCCACAGCCAGTTCTGAATCACTGCTAGGGCTGATAAAGGATGAGAAGCCAGGGGACTTTGTAGGAGTGGCAAGGGAATAAAGGTAGGAAATTCTTTGTCCTGTTTCATGAGCCATACCTGACATTCATAGCAAAGCTATACCATTCTAAAAACTCTGACGTCAGTAATAGGCTGGACTAGAGGTAATGTTATATCATGGAAATTAGCAACAGACAGTGGATGATGAATGAATGATTTTTGCTCAGACATGAATTTAGTGTGCAAGCACCGCTGATGTGTTAGGTGGGCACTGAAGACGGACCAGAGATCATGTCTAAGCTCTGGTCTCTGCCCCAGAAGAACACACATTCTAATAGGGGAAGAAACAGACACACAAATGATCACACACCATGACAGAAGCCAGAGCGCAGACAGGTAGATGTGCTCTGGAAGTCCAGCGGAGGAGGCTATGACTAAGTGTCCTTCCCTTGTGATCGAACTTGTAACCTTTGGCTGGCATGAGCTTCCCTAGGTAGCCGGGACTGGCATGACTCATCTTTCCCTCCCTATCAGACATTATTACACTGAGAACAGCCGGGATCACCAGTTAGTGCTTGCTGAATAAATTCTCCTGGAGGAGTCGTGATTCTGCAGTGCAGATGACCTGGGCCACGTGTCTGAGCCTGCAAAGCCCTCCAGCTACCTGTCCTAGGAAAGGACCCTAGCCGTCACAGCCTTCCCTGGGATCTGTGCTCAGAATCAGCTGGCCCTGGAGCCCTCGGTCACCTGCCACAGCTATCTTAAAAGGTGGAGTGAGATCAAGGCGCAGAGAACATGACAGTGTCTGTAGCCCTGCTCATCCATCAGGACAAGAACACCTCACCTTGAACAAGGGAGATAAGAGAATAAAATAACACCTGACACAGCCTTATCACCTGATAATACAACCTCCGTTTTTTCATTAAAATAACTGAGAGCCATAGTCCTGTACGTTGGCTGATAAAGAGATCACAGGAAACAAAGCTATTAATTTTTATCTCTGCTGTGCAATAGCACATTTGAGTAAATACAATATATCCAAGGGAGGAAAAATACTTTCTCTGATGGTGGAAGTTGGCTGTGAATGTTTTTTTCTTCTTTCAACTTTCCTTTCTCACACCTTGCTCATCCACTAACCTCTAGGGATTTTTTAATCACAGATGTACCAAGCCCAGTGTATCTGGCTCTGCTCTTACCATTTTGTATTGTTATGACTCTCTCTCTCTCCTTACTCTACCCTCATCTTTGGAGAGCTTGGTACAAATATTTAGAATACAATTTAAAGAATTTGAACCAGTTAATTGCCTCTCTAGTCTCAATAGTCCCATCTTTGAAATGAAGAGTTAGACAGTTGGTCTCCACAATGCTTTCCAGCTTCAGTACTCCCGGATCCCATGCCTGAAGGGGACACAGAGCAGGTCAGTTTTGACGGCAAGAGCAGTCTTTCTAAGCACGAGGATTGCCAGATGATAGTAGAACCAGGCAACCACCACTCCTGCTCTGGGCCCCACTCCTTAGCCCTGCTCTGGCCTCCCCGTGGTGCCGAAAGTCCTTGGGGCCCATACACGTGTATACCTGGAGCCCACAACCCCTTTCCAGAGCAAACCCTGGGTACCTGGGAGCCTGGAATTGCAATGTACAAATGGCCCAGTGTCTGCTGCCAAGCCCCACCTGATCACTCCCCTGGCTCCTTGTCCCTGGAAGAGGTCACTGACCCAGGGTGAGCACCCCCAGGACTGGGGCATGGTCCAGGGGTAAGGGGGATGATTGATGCTGTACCTCCACATCCTGCTCTTTCCTGTCCTCAGGAAGACTTGGTTGGAAAGGGGGCAGGGCATTTGTCTTTGGGACGCCAGTGCCATCAATGCCAATGGGCAGCAGTGTCCCACAGAGAAAAGGGGGGCTAAGTCCAGCAGCCTCCATTTGTTCTCTGCAAATGCTGGGGTGGGGGACTAGCTGCCATAGAACAGCAGGCTGTGAAGGGGGCCTATTGAGGGAGGTGAGAGGAAGGAAGAGTGGGTCTGCATGGCCCTGCCCTTCCTAACGGGAGCTGTCTGATCAGCCCCATCAGAGGCCCCCACAAACACGCAGGCTCCTCCCAAGCTTGCCTCGGGACTCACCTCTGGAGGAATTTGATTTTATATTTTAAATGTGAACCTCAGCACTTCTGCTTGCTTCAGAATAAAGTTATTTCAGTACTGGTTTCCTTACCTTTGACACCCAATCTACTTATGAAAAAAATAAAAACAAAAAACTGGAGAAGGCTTATAATAAAAACATCAGATGGCTAAACATACAAACCCACGACTGCATGAAAAAGGGGACAATCATGTCAGGAACCTCTGATACGATTGTTACTACATTGACGAAAGAAATAGTGCTGAGCCTCCTGACTGCCAAGGCAAAAACAGAAAAGTAATGAGTTACCTGGCTTTCATTACGTGACCAAAAGTACACATACTCATTCTTCAGAGGAGACACCTTTTCTACTGGGCAGAAAACTTTAGGAGGAGTTTTATCACCTGCATCCTTACATGGTACACACAAAGTCACAAAGGACCCATCTTCAACAGCAGTCTTCCAGGCAGTGCAGAATCATTCTCCATACAACCATTTACAATATTGCCACTTGATAAAAATCTGAGGATGGGGTATTTTTTTTAAAGTTGCCATTAAAAGAAGTCATTACCATAGGAACCTGAGCTAATACCATCTACCTGACCAAAATTGATACAAGAATATACCTCAGAAAAATCAAAGAAATGGACCATTTAGACAAGCACTTCTCAGATTTCTCCACCTAGTATTCCTAATGTCACCCAATGACAGAGAAAAACGAAATGCTTCTCTGTGAGATGTGGAGATGAAGGATCAATCATGCCCCACTCCATCTCTGGGGAAAGGTGAAATTTATCTTTAAATGTTTTTCAATTTTAACTTGCTGCTTTGTAATAAATGTCCTTATTTTAATATAAAATTAACTTCCCCAAAATCTTTGCTAAAGTTGATATCACAATGACTTTGCATATTCCCTGACACTATTAAGCATCCCCAATGTTTGGTAAACCATGGTTAGCTTATATTGACTCTTACTTGTTCTTTATAACAAACTGATGAGGCAGGTACTATACATTTTCATGAATGGAGAAGTTGAAGAACAGAGAGATTAAGTCAGTTCCCCAACAGCACATTGTACTAGAATACATAACACTTGAATCAAACCCAGATCTCCTGACTATTAGGCCCATCCCTTTATCTGGCTTCCATAATGTGAATTTTAACATTTAGGAAATAAGCAAGGAGTGAATTGGATGGTACAGCTAAGGTTTCTGATGTTGCTTTACTGAAGCAGGATGCCCACTGAGCCTACAGGGCCACTGCGCCAGGCATCTGATGTCCCTACATATTCCACTTCAGCATCAGTAAATGTCTTCTGCTTCATTGCCAGATTCCTCCAGAAGATGAGCCACCCCACGCTCAAACTTTTCTTTATAATCAGTTCATACATCATCAACTTGATGAGCCTGGAGCAGGAAAGAGTCTTCTCCCAGGGCTCCGCAGCAGACGTATCAAACCCTTAACAACAGTGATGGTTAGTCATCTCTTCTCCATGAGACAGCCCATCAATCCTGAAAGCTGTAGGATGCAATGAGCAGGCTAGAGGGACAGAAATCTGGCATCCTGAGTCCTGGTCTGGACTCTGCCACTGGATGGTTATGGGAAAACCACTTAACCCATTGATGCCAGGTGTGCCAGGGAATGATAATGAGAAATGTCTAGGAAATAATGTCTAGGAAACCCTTTGAGCTCCTCAGAAGCAAGAGGCTTCATAAACACAAGGTGTTATTACTTCCAAGACTGCCTCAGCCAACAACATCACAGTTAAGTTCCCTGCAGGAACCTAACCTCCTCTCACCCTGCTCATGAAAGGGACTGTCTGATCCTTCAGCTCCTTGTAATTCCCAAGCTTTGGAGGAGTTCGGGGGAGTCGACCATCTGGTTAAAGGTGAGGAGTGCTGTTGAAGTGAAGACTTAGATCTTAAAATCACAGACTCTCGCAGCTGAAAAGGCTATTAGCAATGTAGCCCACATTATTTACAGAAGCTGAGTCCAGAAAGGTTCCTATGTAACTCACCATTCCCTGAAGGCCTGCTAGATATTAGGTAGCTGCTGGGGTAAAAGGATGGCTGGGATCTGGTCTTTGACCTCACAGAAATCTCCACCTTGTAGGGAATACAGGCACATTCACAATGTATGGATGATGCTTTTATGGGCATTATTGCAAAGTGCCACCAGGACCATGACAGAGACTGAGCTGAAGTCACCCTGCAGGCATGAGTCCTTGGGCAAATTGTTTCAACTTTGAGTCTCAGAAAAATGGAAACAAGAGCGATGACATCACTCTCTAAGATTTTTATTATGTTTGACAGCTTCCTAATAATTTCATGACCACTGGCTGATTTAATTCTTATAAGAAAGCAGCAAAGGAAACATTATGATTCTCTCTCCTCTACAGAGGCCAAGCCTGAGGCATGCAGAAATGGAGTCGCAGGCACATGGCCCTGCCCTGGCCCCCACATGGGCCTTCGGGAAGAGAACTAGGAAGCTAACTGAACTTTTGTCGCTAGCAGCCTGCCTCTCTGGGGATGAACATTGGGGATCCCTGAGGTCCTAGAATTAAAGTTCTTTAGATCTACAAACATATCAAAGGGTTGAAGGCTACCTGGTACAGAGGAGGCATCTGAGTATTTGCGATGATCAGAACACTGTGAGAGGAGTCAGTATTTTGTCCCTCTAAACTCAAACTAGTAAAACATTTCTTAATTCAAATGACTTACTATATTTTAGTAAGAACTTCATAATATTTTATATTTTAATATTTTAAATGATATAAACAGAACATGAATATGTTCTTACTGCAAAAAATCCAAATATCTGGAAGCAAATGTCCCTTTAACTGCCCCTTCCTAATGCCAAACCCTCTCCTGCCAACTCTCAACCCTTCTCCCCCTTGTCCCCACCCCATTTCCCACTGTTAGTACTGATCAGAATCCTTTTAGCCCTTCACTCCATACAACTAATTGTATGTGCATATAGAAATGCCTCGATTTGTTTGGCAGTTTGTTTCTTATATAAATGGTCTAATGTGATATATATTGTTCTACAATTTTTTTTGACTTAACGTGTGGTGGAGATCTAGCCATGGGAGCTGCCTTTGATGTACTGTATTCCCTGGTGTTTCATATCATCACTACACCAGTTAAGCTATTCCCCTCTGCACGGACCTTAGTGTTCTCCATCATCTTCTCTATTATGTACAATGCTACAATGAATATGCCACCTTAGAAACACTCAAGCACACACATACACAAACACACACAGTGCTGTATATTACAGTTTAAAAGAGATTTGCCAAATATGACTCCAAACATATGCTGCTTTACAGACCAATAGCAGCATATGAAAGGACCAATTTTCTTACGCCCTTGCTAAACCTTGATTTTTGTCAAAAGTTTTGGCTCAAAGTTTTTTTGCCAATCTGATAGTAAAAAGAATGTGCATTGCTGATGTTAATTTACATTTCAAATCTATTTCCTTTTACAATGTGAAATAATAAAAAGTGCTAACACTTCAAGTTAGTCAACCCCACTCAGCCTCACTTTTCTGCCTGTAGAATGGGGGTAGACACTACTTGGCCTTCGTTCAGTTTGTATAACGTTGTCATGAAAATGCCTCATAAACGATTAGCTCTTTCAAGTATTAGTTATTATATGACTTTTATAAGGTGAACATGATGCTCAGTGAGGTGGGTTACGTATTCCCAAGCACCAGTAAATGTTGTCCTATAGCTATACCACCTCCTGTCTTGTGTTGGAATATGTTTGGCCCATCTTTCTTAGCAATCTGACAGACTAGGACTTTGAGCTTTTGTTTATTTATTTGTTGGTTGGCTTGGGGTTTTGTTTGTTTGCTTGTCTCATTTTTTATTTAATAGAAGCACACGCAGAATAAGGCCTGGGTTAGCCTGATCAACAGTAGGACATTGTGTTACTAAACCCCAGACCTCCACTTCCAGGGAAATGCTCCAGGCTCTTCTAAGTTCACTTCTACTGTCACTACTGCACTGTTTGCTAGAGAAAAAAAGCACTCCCTATTTGAGGAGATGGAAGGTTTGCTAAGCCTAACACACAATCAGATTTATTACCAGACATGGGAGCACTGTGGAGGCACAGAGGACATTTTTCATTTTTTGGCCTCTGGGCTGCATTTCCCTTTCCTGGTAGCACACCACTCTCTATCCACAGGGTCTGCGTGGGCCTCATCCCACCCTGGGGGCGGGGGTGACACGACCCAGGCCTATCTCAATTAGCATACTGCCATCTCCAGCCCTAATGACCGGTGGATAGCAGGGCATGTGCTACAAAAAACCCAATCAGAATGAACCTTGGGATTTTTGCAGAGAAAGCAGGGAAAGAGTACTTTCATATTTCCCATGGCACATGGTCTTCAAAGGATTTAGTTCTGGAAACTTCTAATGACCTTCTTGAGGGAAAAGAGAGTCTTAGAAGGAAGGTAATATAAAGGAAGAGGACCTAAGAGCAAAACCAGACCCCAAGAACATTGCCAACATCAGATGTCCCCCTGGGCATCTCAGTCACACAAGCCAAGAAACACACCCTACCTAGACACACTCTTTTAAAACTTTTTTCTGCTTATGATGTTCTATCATTTGTAATACCTGATGCTGGTAGAACTACCCATACACATCCGTGCTCAGTGTTTGCCTCTGGACATGGGAGGTAGCATGGCATCATGGCAGAAGCCTAGGCCTGGAAGGCAGCAGAACTAGGTCTGTCACTGGCTTTGTCTCTTTGGGCTTCAGTTTACAGAGCATAAAGTGAGAGAGCTGGACAAGTAAGCTTGGGATACCTCCCTGTTCTGACACTCTGAATCTGTAAACCTGAAGCATTTGGTGCTCTTGTGACCATTGGAAGCTGTGACTGTTGAATACTGACTGTTTGAAGCATTTCATTCATTGTGTTAAAGGAAGGCTTAAGTGGCCACCAATGGAGGGGACCTAAAGAACATAAAACAATTCAGTTCTCTGTATCTCCACCAGAATTGGCTCCAGAAGAGGGTCAGGCTTTGCAAAAACACAAATCATTTTTCCCTTTGGGCTCCTTGGGAAAAGCTCTCAGGACTAAGGAGTGTGTCTCTCACTATTCATGGCTTGCCAGTGAGAACAGCCAAGAAGGAGAAGAGGTCACACGGCCAAGCCTGCTGCCAGCACAGGATGTTCTATGCAGCCGCTGGCTGGGCAAGGAAGAAGACTGCCCAACCCCTACTGAAGCTTCCTATAAAAGGTGGGCCCAGGAGGTGCCAAAACGTATTCTGCAATAATCTCTTACAAAGGTGACTAGAACTTCATAAGATTCAAATTCAACAATTGTTGGTTGTGTTCACTATGAAGTGGACATTATGTGAAGCATTACGCCAAGCATTTCGTATGCTTTCTTTTTTTAAAACTCACAACAATCTTACTGCACCCTAATATCACCTCCAGTTGCTATAGGAGCTAAAGTCCAAAGAGGTGAAGTTGAAGTAAACTGCCTAGGGACCTACAGCAACAGAGTTCCAGTTCATTTCCCTGCCCTGCGTGGCTGCTTTGCCTCCTCTCCCTGCCCTCCACTGGGCTGCGTACAGGATCCACAGACATGCGGGCCAGAAGCACGTGTACCGGTCATTGCCCTTCTCTCAGCTGCTCTTGTTAATGTTCTGGAATGGGGTGCATGTCACTTCATTGACTGGACTGTGAGTTCATCAGGGCCTGTGTGATCCAGCTATGTAGCTCCCAGAGTTCCCTGTTCACGAGAGGAATGTGAAAAGCAGCCCTCTCTGGCCCAGCTACTGACCCCAGAGGGGGCCTGAACTCAACCAGGGTCACAAACTGGAGCAGGCAGGCAGTGGAAACACAGGAAATTCCAAGCCAGGTATGAGATGGCAGGGAATGGTAGGAGGCGGAACAAAATGTTCAGGACCTGCCTAAGGCATTCTGGACCAAACGTTCAGAAAGACTAAATGCCAAACAAAACACACAGACCAAGCCCCAGAGCAACGGTATACAGCCCCCACTGCGATTCTACCCATGACCATTCAGCGTGGCATGGAATTGATGAGTGGCTCTCCCACCCTGGAATACTAGTTTTCCAAGACAGAGACTATGACTGAAAGGTTCCATATCTGGTTCTCATTTAACAAATTATGTGGCAGACAATGGGCATTTAATAAATACTTGATGTATATACTTAAAAAAAAAATCAAATTATCCAAACCACTATAACTTTCACTCCATAAAGCCACTCTACATGTCAACACTCTGTAAAGGGAATTATTGACTCGGTTTCCACTGCTGTAGGAACCAAAATACTGATAGTGTTAGGTGGAGAACCACCCAAATCAGGTATCTATAGGTACCATAATACTTAGAAGAGCCCTTTAGGACAATAAAATGTTTCCTTTACTGGTCCCCATACTCTAAAATGAGTGTTGTATATGCAGTTCATGATTCCATAGGATATCCGATCAATCATCCATTCACTCAACAGTTATGGTACTGAAACCATATAGGGCAAAACCAACACTGTCCTTCTCTCATGGAACTTATAGTCTGATAATCAACCAATCATGTAAATAAATGTACCATCCTAGTACAGTAAGAGCTCTGCAGTGTATACAGTGCTTTCAGAGGACTGGCCTGGGAGGACTAAGGATGTGATCCATGACCTGGCTAAACAGGGGGAGAAACAGCATTTGCAAAGGCCCTGTGTAAGAAGTGTGGCAAAGAAAAGGATGTGTAAGGCTAGAGTGGCTGAGCAGAGGAGGGAAAACATGGTTGAAGAGATTGATGGAAGTCTGACCATTCCAGGTTTGTAGAATATGGTAAGAATTTTTACCTTTATCCTATGAGCAATGTGAGTTATTTACTCTGCTAGTGGGAAAAAAAAAAAAAAAAAGGGTTGGGAGTTGGGAGATGCCAGAGCTCTCCCTTCTGCTAGCCTGTACCCTTTGCACAGGTACTTAGCAGTGCATTTCTCTCCATGGGATCTGTGGCAAGGGAGAAGATTTTTAAACTCTTTTGAATGGAAAAAGTTATTTCATTCTTAGAGTCTGAACTGCAAATGAGATTTCTCCTTCCAATGTACCATGACATTGCCACAGTAACACCATTAGACACCCTGCAGGCAGCAGGAGCTCAGAGCCCTAGTGTGAGTTACTTCATATCCAACACCACATAAGCCAGCAGTTTTTCATCTTTTGCATTGTGCAGACCACGTTTTAATTTGAAAAATATCACACAACTCCCACTTAATACTAGCTATAAATTTCAAAATTTAATGACAATACCATTTACCTCAAAACTGAAGTATTTTGGTATAAATTTAACAAAACTTGTGCAACGTCTATATGAGGGAAACCAGAGAACTCTGATTAGAGAAAGTAAAGATCTAAATAAATGGAGAGATATTCCAAGTACATGAATTGGAAAAGTCAATATTGTCAAGATATTAGTTCTTCCTAACTTGATCTATAAAGTCAACAGTCTGATGCAAGGAATTATTGATCCCAGCAAGTTATGTTGTGGATATCAAAGAGTGATTCTAAAGATTATATGGAAAGACAAAAGACCCACAACACTGCTAAGAACCTGTGCAAAGGGTACAGGCTAGCAGAAGGGAGAGCTCTGGCATCTCCCAACTCCCAACCCTTTTTTTTTTTTTTTTCCCACTAGCAGAGTAAATAACTCACATTGCTCATAGGATAAAGGTAAAAACAACACAGTATTAATGAAGAACAAAGTTGGGAGACTTCCACTACCCAACTACAAGACTTCCTATAAAGCTACAGTAATCATGACAGTGTGGCACTGGCTAAAGAATATAGAAATAAACTAATGGAACAGAACATACACAAATATAGTCAACTGTCTGTGACAAAAGAGGAAGGGCAATTCCATAGAGAAAGGATAATCTTTTCAACAAATGGTGCTGACACAATTGGACATTCACATGCAAAAAAGTGAATCTAAATATAGACTTTGCCCCTTTACAAAATTTAGTCAAAATGGGTTAAGATCTAAATATAACTCAAAACTATACAACTCTTAGAAGATAATCTTGGTACCCTTGGGTTTGGTAATGCTTATTTAGAAACTACACCAAAAGCCCAACATATAAAAATTAAAAATTGACAAGTTGGGCTTCATTAAAACTAAAATATTCTACTTTGTAAAATACATGGTTAAGAGAATAAAAAAAATAAGCCACAGAGTGGGAGAAAATATTTGCAAACACATATTATCTGATAAAGAGCTACTATCAAAAATATACAAAGACCTCTTAAAACTCAGCAATTAGAAAACAGCCTATCGAATAAAAATATAGGAAAAGATCTGAACAGACACCTTACCAAAGAAGATAAATATGGCAAATAAGCATATTTGAAAATGATGAACAACATAGGTCAATAGGGAATTTCAAATTAATGAGATTAACTTGAAATTAATTTGAGATACCACTATATACCTATTAGAATGGCCAAAATCCATAATACTGAGAACACCAAATGCTGATGGGGATGTAGAGCAACAGAAATTCTCATTCATTGTTGGTGAGAATACAAAATAATATAGCCACCTTAGAAGACAGTTTGGCAATTTGTCACAAAATTCAGCATTCTCATTCCTTGGAATTTTCTCAGATGAATTTATAAGTTATGACTACACAAGAGCCTACCACATGGATGCTAATAGCAACCTCTTTGATGATTGTTAAAAGTTGGAAGCAACCAAGATGCTCTTCAATAGGAGACCGCATAAACAAACTGTGGTACATACATACAATGAAATATTTTTCAGTGATGAAAATAAATGAACTATCAATCAATGAAAAGATATGAACATTAAAATGCATACTGTTAAGTGAAAGAACCAATCTAAAAAGGCTGAAAACTACATGATTTCAATTTTATAAGATTTGGGAAAGGGAAAACTATAGAGACAATAAAAAGAGTAGTGATTCAGGGAGAGGAAAGGAGGGATGAATTAGTGGAACATAGGGAATTTTTAGGGCAGTGAAACAATTCTATATGATGCTGTAATGGTGGATACATGTCCCAGTACATTTGTCAAACCCATAGAATATACAATACCAAGACTAAACCCTAATATAAACTATGGACTTTATTTAATAAGAGTGTACAATATTGTCTCAGCAACTAAAAAATTTACCATATTAATGTAAGAAATTAGTAAGAGGGGAATCGTAGGGAGAAAGACAAGAAGGTGTATGGGAATGCTCTGTAATTTCCAATCCACCTTTCTATAAACCTAAAACTGCCCCAAAATAATGTATATTAACTTAAAAATGCCAATGATTGATAAAATATATGACACAAAAACATGGTTTTAGTAGCATGGTTTTAAAAATTATATTTGATTAATCACACCACCACCCATAGACATTTGAGAAATACAAATACATATGAGTAAAATATGCCTGTCTTTTGCAGTCTCTAGACAATCTTGAGCACACTTACAGATTCAGAGATTTTCTTGCAATGACTCCAATCTGGAGTTTGGGAGTCACTGCTGAAGGATTCATGAACATTTCTTGATTAGTGAGTGAAACATGCTCCCTGGGAAGGTGAAGAAAATACTGCCTGCAGGTCAGAGTTGTTAATGTCAAATTCTCAGTTCTGGGAGATGGATTTTTCTCACTGCACAGAAGGGAGGATTGAGTAAGAGACTGTGTGTAAAAGCATCAAGAATAGTGCACAGCACACGGTAGCTGCTCAATATGTATTAACCAAATCGGAACCTGGTGTTATAAAGCAGATCAATCATCAGGCATTGGATTGGATTGGCTGACACCCAATGTCTCTTCCACTTGGGTCTGTGACTCAGGCTCCACCCCCTTTTTAATGCTTTGGGACCTCATTTCTGTTCCAGGCCAAAAGTTCTGTCACTATACGATTGGGTATGGGAAGAGCTATATGTAACAGTAGCAAAGATCTTGGGAGGGCACCCTATCCGACTCACTCTCCAATTTGCCTTCATACACCATTTGTCACATGCACTTAAAGCATGAGACCCAAAAGCAGAACTTTTGAGGGTGTCAATATATTTCAGGGTAGGAGAAGAAACTGAAAACTGCCCTGTCCCTCCTTAGTGATATAGCAGCTAAAAAAATTATGAAAAGGTCATCCAAAATCACAATGTTCTGGAGGAATTAAATATATATTTATCATGACCCACAAAGGTTTCACTGCATTTCTTCATTCACAGTATTTATTCATTCAGCTCCAACTCTATGCAAGGCACTGGCAGTGTTGTGCATTGAGCCTGCTAACTCTAGTCCATGTGAAAACATGTCCTTTTCATGTTCCTTATCACCTTAACTGCATAGGGATCCAACCATTCCTACCCTGCTCTACTGGTCCTGGAGTCTTTGCTTCCAGCAAGTGACTGACCATACCTCTGGAATGGTGAAGGGTCTGGAAACAGTGTCATGAGAAACCTAAAGAAACTGGGGAGTCCACTGTTATTTAACATAGTACTGGAGGTCCTAGCCACAGCAATTAGACAAAACAAAGAAATACAAGGAATCCAAATTGGTAAAGAAGAAGTTAAACTGTCACTATTTGCAGATGACATGATATTGTACATAAAAAACCCTAAAGACTCCACTCTAAAACTACTAGAACTGACATCAGAATACAGCAAAGTTGCAGGATACAAAATTAACACACAGAAAACTGTGGCTTTCCTATACACTAACAATGAACTAACAGAAAGAGAAATCAGGAAAACAATTCCATTCACAATTGCATCAAAAAGAATAAAATACTTAGGAATAAACCTTACCAAGGAAGTGAAAGACCTATACCCTGAAAACTTTAAGACACTCTTAAGACAAATTAAAGAGGTCACTAACAAATGGAAACTCATCCCATGCTCTTGGCTAGGAAGAATTAATATCGTCAAAATGGCCATCCTGCCCAAAGCAATATACAGATTTGATGCAATCCCTATCAAATTACCAACAACATTCTTCAACGAACTAGAACAAATAGTTCAAAAATTCATATGGAAACACCAAAGACCCTGAATAGCCAAAGCAATCCTGAGAAGGAAGAATAAAATGGGGGGGATCTCACTCCCCAACTTCAAGCTCTACTACAAAGCTATAGTAATCAAGACAGTTTGGTACTGGCACAAGAACAGAGCCACAGACCAGTGGAACAGAATAGAAACCCCAGATATTAACCCAAACATATATGGTCAATTAATATATGATAAAGGAGCCATGGACATACAATGGGGAAATGACAGTCTTTTCAACAGATGGTGCTGGCAAAACTGGACAGCTACATGTAAGAGAATGAAACTGGATCACTGTCTAACCCCATACACAAAAGTAAATTTGAAATGGATCAAAGACCTGAATGTAAGTTATGAAACCATAAAATTCTTAGAAAAAAACATAGGCAAAAATCTCTTGGACATAAACATGAGCAACTTCTTCACGAACATATCTCCCTGGGTAAGGGAAACAAAAGCAAAAATGAACAAGTGGGACTACATCAAGCTGAAAAGCTTCTGTACAGCAAAGGACACCATCAATAAAACAAAAAGGTACCTTATGGTAAGGGAGAATATATTCATAAATGACAGATCCAATAAAGGGTTGACATCCAAAACATATAAAGAGCTCACACACCTCAACAAACAAAAAGCAAATGATACAATTAAAAAATGGGCAGAGGAGCTGAACAATCAGTTCTCCAAAGAAGAAATTCAGATGGCCAACAGACACATGAAAAGATGCTCCACATCGCTAGTCATCAGAGAAATGCAAATTAAAACCACAATGAGATACCACCTCACACCAGTAAGGATGGCCACCATCCAAAAGACAAACAACAACAAATGTTGGTGAGGTTGTGGAGAAAGGGGAACCCTCCTACACTGCTGGTGGGAATGTAAATTAGTTCAACCATTGTGGAAAGCAGTATGGAGGTTCCTCAAAAAGCTCAAAATAGAAATACCATTTGACCCAGGAATTCCACTTCTAGGAATTTACCCTAAGAATGCAGCAGCCCGGTTTGAAAAAGACAGATGCACCCCTATGTTTATCGCAGCACTATTTACAATAGCCAAGAAATGGAAGCAACCTAAGTATCCATCAATAGATGAATGGATAAAGATGTGGTACATATACACAATGGAATATTATTCATCCATAAGAAGAAAACAAATCCTACCATTCGCCACAACATGGATGGAGCTAGAGGATATTATGCTCAGTGAAATAAGCCAGGCGGAGTAAGACAAGTACCAAATGATTTCACTCATCTGTGGAGTATAAGAACAAAGGAAAACTGAAGGAACAAAACAGCAGCAGAATCTGAGAACTCAAGAATGGACTAACAGTTACCAAAGGGAAAGGGACTGGGCAGCAGGGGTGGGAAGGGAGGGATAAGGGCAGGGAAAAAGAAAGGGGGCGTTACAATTAGCATGTATAATGTGGGGGGTGCATAGGGAGGGCTGTGCAACACAGAGAAGACAAGTAGTGATTCTATAGCATCTTACTACGTTGATGGACAGTGACTGTAATGGGGTTTGTGGCAGGGGGACTTGGTGAAGGGAGGAGTCTAGTAACCATAATGTTCTTCATGTAATTGTAAATTAATGATAATAAAATAAATTTTTAAAAAAAGAAAGAAACTGGGGAGTTTTGTTGGTGATGAAAGAACCTAGGAGACACATGATCCCTGATTTCACAAATCTGAAGGACCATCATATGGAAGAGATTGATTTTTTCTGGTGTGGAGCCAGGAACCAGAATAACAAACTGGTTCTGGAAGTGATAGAGAGTGTCGTTGATGACATTGCTGATGACTGTCACTGATGTCATGTCAGCCAGAGAAAGAAGCTTTTAAGTATGAAATAGACTGCATCGACAGACAGTGAGCTTGCTGTTACTGGAGGTATTCAGAAGTCAGATAGAACTGCCCAAGAGGCAGGGAGTTTACAGAGGAGATACTTTCCACAAACTTGGAAGCAGTGGGATTGATCTTAATAACTTCACTTCTCACTTCAAATCTGCTCCTATGAGGGTGGCTGTATACAATGATTTCTGCATTATGATCAGCTAGTACTCTGTCTCAGTTCTGTGTACGTACACATGCTTCAGAGTTTGTGAAGTGCTTTCAATCACATGGTCTTATTAACTCCTAAGGACACATGTTTTGAGAAAATTAATAGAAGGGTTGTTATATTCATTTAAGAGTTGAGGAATCAAAAGAAAGGGAAGGCCAAGAGAAGCAAATCAATGATGAAATCAAAGAAAATTATCAGATTTCAGTGGGATCCCACTCTTCCTGTTATGAAATCACAGGCCAAGACCACTTGTCTCCTTTTCAGAATGAACAGGTGAAGACTATCAGATTCCAGATCAGGGAGGTATGTTTTCCAAGGAGCTAAGAAGCAATCATTGATATCCAAGATGGGGCATGACATTTTCTCCATGCTCCAAAAGTAGAAAATACTGAGTCTTTGAAGTTGATGAACTTACTACCAATGGGTCAGTGTCTTTCATGCTCCAAGGTGAGACCATGCTGACCACTGGCCAGGTGTGGAGAATCAAGGCCTTTGTCCAGAGTGGGCAAGAAAGAAGAGAGAAGGTGGTAGTCTAGGGATGATGTAAACTGGGAAAGTCCCAGAGGGTAACCAGGAAATCAAGAAGCACTTGTTTCTTCCTGTAAGAATGTCTTGCATCTGGAAATGCAGTCCAGTGACCCACTCCCTCCAAAGAAATACAGATTGAACAAACAGAAAATTCCCAAAGGCTAATGAAGGGATTAATCGCTATGTAATAATCATGTTGTGCTCTTCTTCTCTGAGGTCTTTCATCTGTAGATCTTGAAAAGTTTTGCAAACATTAATTAAATGTTATACCATTCCTTTGAAGTGAGTATTATTAAGTCCATTTTCCAGATGAGAAAACTGATAGTCTAAGGGGGTTGCCCAGGGGCTACCCAACCAAGATTCCAGGAGGCCAAGCATTTCAGACTTCAGTTGTGCAGAGCTCTGGACCTCACAGGGAGAGTGAGACAGGCAATCAGGCAGTGCTTTATCCAAACTCTGAGAAAGAAAGATTCATGAAGGAGTATTCTGCACACTGGTCCACAAGTTCTGTAAGAACATGGAAGGGCTTTTCCCTTATCAAAGGGACTGGGTCCAAAACCATAAGTCTTACAGATAGATGCCATGAATCATTCCTTAGCCTTCCAATGAGATGTCATGTCTCCTTTTCAAAGCTGCCAAAGACTGTTGTTGTTACTTCTTTTATGCTCTACTTTGGGTTATAATTATTTATGTTGGCATCTGGTTTTTCTCTTAAGACTTCATAGAAGGGTATCTTTTATTATCCTTTTGCCTGGGTCATAGTATGAGGTCATAAGTAAATATGTTTTTACTTTACTTCAGGTGAGGCTGGTGGGAAAAGTCAGAGCAGCAGACAACTTCTGCAACGTGCCAGGACCAAAGTTGATGACATTTATTTTTCCCAGAGACAACAAGCCTTGCCTAAAACCCATGTTTTCATATGAATAAAGGCACTTTTGGGTTTTCATGACGGCCAAAATCTCTGTTTTTACCTTAGAAGCCAATATTCAGTTGGGATGTTCAAGCCTGGCCAAAATTCAGTGAAGAAGTGTGAAGAAAGTGAAGATTCCTATGGCCAGGATTCTCACCTGGCCCTGGTCTGCTTGCTCACTACACACATGTGGGTGATACATTGTTACTAACTCCATACAAAAGAGTTCTGTCCAGTGCTCTGGGCTGCTGCACAGCTGCAGGCCTTCAAGGCTGCAGGACAGCAGAGGCTGGAGTGGTGGACGTGCTGAGGACAGAGACCAAGACAGCTATGGGGCAGAGAGACCCAGAGGCAGAGACTGGCTTGCTGCATGCCGACTCACTCTGAGTGGACGGGATTATACTGACTGACCTGCCACCATGGGAATATAGTTGGGTATAAACGCTTTTACCCCAAGAACATTTCACTGTCTTTTTTTTTCAGTCTCACTAAATCCCTAGTGAACTTGCCCAGGGCTGAAACACATTGGCGAGACAAGAAGATTCACAGAAAGCCATGTGATGAGCACATTTGGTAATAACAGACTTTATATGAACATCATGCTTTATAAATTTTATAAAACATTTTTATAAGCACTTTCAAATTTAATCCTATTAAGACACCATAAAGTGGACAATAGAGAGGTCATTGTATTATTTTATCAATGAATGTTATCAAGGTTAAATGACCTGCTCTAGATCACACAATTATTAAATAACAGAACTGTGGCAGAAACCAAACAACCTAGAGAAAGACCACTCTGTATTCCACAACTTCCTTTCCCTTTCCAGCCTTCCAAAATTGGAATTTTCTTCATAATTTCTTTTTTGCCCATCACTGTGCTTGCAACCTGTGCCTGAGCAGGGTCTGTGCTAAACCACTTTGGGTCCTTTTTGAGCCCTCATCACTTTGAGGGCAATGTTTGCCTAGCTGGCAAACCAGAGCTCACCTGAACATGATTTGACTTGCAAGGAAGAGGTTAGCAGTAAGTGCAGTTTTACTGGTTTAGGAGCCCACTTTAAAAAAGACAAAAGAGAAGAAAATCTCCATAAGAGATGTCATTTGAAAATCCACTAGAATATTTTGATGCAGTTGTCTAAGATGGAGAGATGGAATACTTTGGCTATAGTTCCAGTGTCACTAACCAACTATGGGTCATTGTTTTCAGTCCACAAGTATTTAATGAACACCTCCTACATGCATAAATATTGCACTAGGGGTCAGGGACACAGAAATGAAAAAGATTTATTTCTTGCTCTTGAGGAGCTAACAATGTATCAGACAAGACATACAACCAAGCAGGTAAAAACATTACAAAGCAATGTGCACTTTGATGGAGGTGTAACATGTAACACTGCTGAGAATTCTCCCAGAGGAGAAAAGGAAACCAAGTGCTGGCCCTGTCTGAGCACAGGGTGCTGTGGGAGTGCACGGTTTGCATGCCCATGAAGCCAGGCCTGCCAACAGAGATCCTCTGCGGTGCATAGTTTCTCTCTTGAGGGAAGTATACAAGTGAGGACAATGAATGGTATAGAAATGAAGATTCCCAGGGACCTAGGAGTGAGCTGAAGCCACCAGGCAGGAGAAACATGGGATAGAAGAAAAATAGAGGCAAGAGGTCAGCAGCCACTGAGGGAAGAAGTCCTGGGGGTAAGGACAAGCTGAGGCATGAGAATGCCAGCACAACCGAGAAGCAATGGGCCTCCACAGATGAGGGGCTGTTTCCAGAATGTTAGCAACTTTTTCTAATAGCCCAGCCTCACAGCCTCAAAGAGGCTTTACATTTAATTTCTCCATTATATTCGATTCTCATAACCTGAGGTAAACAGCATCTCTCTGATTCTTGCAAACTGGACAAAACGAATCCAAATTTATAAAAGTGTTTTACATACTTATAAAACATCATGCTTTATGCAAGGGAGACTTGCAGCTGAAAGACTCCACTGGCAGCCAAAACAAAGACAAAATTAGTCCTGCAGGTGGGTGAGGATGTAAGCATAGGCTACTCTTGACAGTACTGTCTGCACCTTTCTGAGACTCCCCCAAAAGCACAATCACTGTGCCCTCAAGTCCATGCCTACTCCTCAGACACTGCCTGTGCTAAAACAGGAATCACTAACTACTTGATAATTGCATGGCAATAACTCAAGTGTTGGCCATCCCACTCTCTGTTTTTCCAAAGGAGCCTTCTGTGCTGAGCCTTTGGGCCGATCTGCTTTATTTGTCTCAACTCACTAGCATGCCATCAATAATTACAGATTCAACACCAGCAGCTTTTCCCCCTCTAATAATCATATCTGAGTTATCTATGAAGATAATTAACCTTCTTTAAGTGTCCTAGGAAGCTTTCCTCGACACAACAGGCGGTGAACTCTGTCAATCACCTTTTCCTTTTGTTCTAGTATTAGTATCAGGTTAGTCCCCCTGTACCAGGCAGTGATGGCTGCTCCCTGTGACATTCTCCCCATCCTAAATCTCATATGATAATCATTATTGTCTTCAGCATCCTTCCAGAAGTTGCTTTATTCACATGACTTGGCAGTCAGTTCCACAGACCTCCCAGGCAGCACACTGCTCACAAGCCTGCAAGGCAGATCAGATGAGCCTCTCCAGGGTCCTGATGAGAAAAGAAGGGAAGTGACCTGGCCAAGATTTCGGAGCAAGGTAAACTCCCTCTTTTTAGTTTCAGACCCACCCAACTACACTCCAAACACATTATGACCATGCCCGGTAATTCCCTTGTGATTTTGCTGAGTGTCCACCATGTGCTGGTCCTCTACTAAACCCGTACATTCAGACATGAAGAAGAGGAAAGAAAACCACAGCAAGTTCCCAGCCAGGGCTGGATTCAGCTAACCATGCTGCAAAAAATGCTTCTTTTATCCATTCATCCAGGAAGTATCTAGCAGACACTTGTGTCTGGCCCTTTAAGGACTTCATAAATCCCACTTTTCCTAGGAGCACCCCTCCAGCCTACCACATGACAGTCATTACAGTCCCCAGCATGCTTCTTTCATGTCTACTTGCCATGCTTCAGCTGTCCCTCACCCCATGTTTGGAGCCCCCCATCCCAGGGAAATTGAGCTCTGCAACAGAGCTTATTCACAGTGGGCACTTAATCAGTGTTTGTCAATTAAATATATGCAAGATGTATGAACACCTCATCAGCAGATGTGGGATTGCTATTACCTGAAGTCCTGGCTGTTAAATAACGAGAATGACTGAAACAGCAGCAAAAGCAATTTTTCTTAAGGGCTCTTGGTGTCTGTACATCTCCTGGGACACAGGCAGATGTGTCCCTTATTCTGGGCTCTTCTAAGCAGAACCATACTCCTTCTTTCAGGTTTTATTGATCTCACCAAAAGCTATGACGTTTATTCTGTGATCTTAGGCCTCAACAAGCCAGTAAAATAGGTGCAGAAATAATGCTTATCCTAATTTTCCCAAGGTTAGACAGGGAAGTGACTGCTCCAGATCTAAGAGCTAATGTGTGGCAGAGCCTGGACTCAAACTCTCCTTTCTTGGTTTGGAGTTCTCGGTATTGAACATACCTATGCACTGTGACAAATCATAATAATTATAGAAAGCCAAACCCAGCAGAGCTGCGGTGAAAGATGGGCTTGTTTTTACCTTCAAATATTTTTTTGGTAGCTGCCCAAATGTAGTTGATTTGTATAAATCTAAACTGGGCTATATATTTGCTAATAATCTGTAATAAACAGAGTTGTACCAGCATGCAAAGAACACAGGTGAGGAAAGGCTTACTGAGGCTCATTTGCATTCCGTTATCAAAATAAGATATGTAAAGTACCTCACGGGAGAAATCAGAATTTTTGAACACTGATATTTCACAGGCCAGTGATTTTTAATAGTTCTAGAGACACCAATGCCTGTCTGTGTCTGCAACTGTTCTTCACACACACTTATATTTAGTTGGAGAGAATGCTGATGGATAAATAAAAGCAAATTGCAACTGACACACAATATCAGTTCAGGGTTATGCTCCAACAGCTTGAGGACACTTTGTGGCTAAATTTCTTTTATCGAACATGTCAAGGCGGCTCCAATCTATTTTAGTTTAGAGGAACTCTTTTGCTTAGTTTTATAATATGCAAAAATTAGAAGTAGACATACAAACAGATAAGCTATTAAATTTTAAATGAAATTAGTAAATATCATTTATCTCTTTTATAATAACCTGAGACCAGGGAGATAGCAGAGCAATCTTTTGATCAGCCTTTAATTATTTATTTCCCACTAGAACATGTTGAAATGGAGGTGCCTACATCACTCTATATGTGCTTTGGTCCCATTTCCCTCATTTCTATCCAGTTTAGAGGACTACTACCCCGGTGGGAATTGAGAAGACAGTTGTGGGCAAGAATAAATTTCCCTACCACGTGTCTGTTAGGAGAGGAAGACTTTTTCCCTGCTCTCCGATGGTGCCTTCTGGGTAGGGAGCTACAAAGCTGGGATACCTCCGGTCTCTCTGCACCCCTCCCTAGGTAGAGAACCATCTGGTGAGCCATTTGGAAGTAGGATAATGGCTTGGCACCTTCCCACTTCCTCTGCTCTTCAGCCTGCCCTCTGAGAATATGTGCTCTTGATTGCCCTCGTCTCACTGTAAACAAGCAGTCAAGGCCTTGGACACATGAGAGCCCCTTATCAGTCCAGCACTGCTGGTGGCAGGATAGGTAAGTCAACATAATCCTGGGTGCAGGATGAGGAAATCCACTTGCCTCGAGACATAGACCACTCTTTCCAGAGAGGCCAAGTGATACATACACAACCCGCAGCCCAACAGGTGGGGGCAGCTTCTCCCTCAGAGCCCAGGCCCTTTATCCTGCTGCACGGCAGGCACTTGTTACGCATTTAGTGAATTACAGGGGCAGCCTGGCAAGAACTTAGATGTCTGGATTTGGGTGCTCTCTCACCAGACCGTTGCTGTGGTCACCAGGAATCACACTCCAGTCTGTCAAATAGCATATACAGGCCATTTGTGGCATATTCCCACACAGGATGCTTCTGGTTCATCCCAGCTTCCTGCGGAAACCAAAGGGACTGGCAAAGGGGCTGTCTTTCCCACAAGGTTCTTCCCCTTTCGGGGATCTTGGACTTACCAGACTCACCACTGAGGGGGATGCTTCTCAAGCCATTTCTTTCACATGTGCAGCAGACACAGCCTTTCGGGCCCTCTCCTCCTGTCTCTTCTCCAGTTCTTTCCCAGGTGCCAAAGGAAAATCTCTCTTCTTTATTTCTCCTTCATCAACCCTGGCATGAGTCCTCGACCTCTCTCAGACTGACCACCTGAAGAGCAGCACTGATGATACCCCAGTGAATGGCAAAGGAAGACTCATTTTGCAGGGAAATTAGCATTACAAAGAACCTGTTTCATCAGCTCCTCCAAGTCCTTGAAAATGCCCAGAAATTACTCTGAGCAATTCTGTAAAAGTCCCTATCAATACCCCATATTCTGTTTTCCTCAAATACCAGTGTGCCACCTAAAAACTCAAGCAAAAATAGCACACTGTAATTTAAATTACCACAGTGTGTTTTACTATTATTAACACAAACATACTATGCTTCAATCATCTGATGGGGCCCAGGGACTGTAGATAGATGGGCTGGGGCTCTGCTTAGCATCTAACGCATGTAAGCATGCCATGAGCCTCAAAGAATCAGCCCACAGGTAAGTTGGGCGTGCTCTGTGATCCTTAGCGAATTCCTCAAGGAGCTCTAACGGAATTGAACAGTTGAAATGTGCAAGCTAATCACTGCAAACAATATTGACCCTCTTTTCAAAAAATGGTGAATTATTGCATTCAAACAATTTTTACCAGGTTGGAGTGGAATATACATCTCAGGGGACTGTTAGGTTTTTACTTTAAGCACTGTATTCCAATCTGATCCAGGGTGTTCTCAGTGTTCCTTTTTGACTCAGGGGCCAAGGTACATATGTCTGGTTCTTTTCAGGCCTGTTGTTCCACCTCCTTAGTCTGAGGAGTGGCACAGGAAATCCACATTGTGGTGGTTGTGCACCAGGGGTCCCTTTGTTATCATACCCTTCATGCAGCATGCAACAGGACTCAGGACATGATATGGACTACAGAAAAGGGTTTATTGGGAAAACTTACCAAGTAAAAGTCAGCAGTAGAAGGTATGTGAGCCAGTCTCTTCCTTTTTCATGGAGAGGCATACTAGAGCCAGGATACCCTGCAAGATCTGCCAGACCTGCATGTTCCCTTTTAAAGGTCATGTTTGAGAGCATACTCATGTGGGGTGGGGAGCTTTGGCTTGCAAGATGCTAGGCTGTCTGGCTTTTACATGCCAGAGAGTTTCAATGTTTACAGGAATTACCAAGAAAGCAAGCTAACTACCTATTGCCTGCAAGCTCTGGGGATCATGGGAAGTTGGGTTCAGAAGCAGCCCCTTCTACCTGGGAGAGAAAATCTCCTGCCAGGTCCCATCAGAAGCTGAATTTGGGTGCAGTTCCTCCTTCTGGGGAAGGAATGCCACTAGTCCCATAGAAATCCAGAATGAGTTCCCAGGGACATTTTTAGGCAATCCTGCTTCTTGCACCAGAGTGTCACACTGAAAGTAGTCAAAAACCTAATTGTATGCCAGGTGATTTCTCCATTTCCAAGTTGCCTTTGAACACAATGACACCTGTACCTTCTACTCCATCTTCCTGGCCACTGCCATCCCTTGTATGTTCATTATTTCTTGTCTGGTCTATCGCTCTCTCTCCTAACCCTTCTTCCTGCCTCCAACCCCTCCTCAAGACAACCATTCTGCACACCACAGCAAGCTTAATATATTCCTGAAGTACAACACTGACTTTGTTACTTGTACGAGTCAGGATAGGTTAGGCTATGCTGCAGTGACAGACAAACCCAACATTACAGCAACTTAGAACAGCAAATGCTATTTCTCCCTCTTTCTACATGCTCATCATTTGGCAGCTGGGGTTTCAGTTCCACGTCATTGTTGTCCCCACTCTGAGACCTAGGCTGATGTATCAGCCACTATCTGAAATACTATAGAAGAGAGAAGAGAGAGAGAGAGAGCTTTACAGAGTCTCGCATTGATAATTAGAGGTTTGCCTGGAGGCAACAAAAGCCACTTCTGCTCACAGCTCACGGAGTGGAACTAATCGCATGGCCCCACCCACAGGTAGCTAGGAGGTACGATCCTATCAAGTGTTCAGAAAATATGGAAGCAGAAATATTCAGTGAGCAGCACTAATGACTATTATGTTACTCTTTTGCTTAAAAAGCAAGCAAGCTAGCAAGCAAACTGTTAAATTCCCATGTTTGTCAGAATAAAGTCCAGTAAGGTCCAAAGGCCTCAGGCTGCAAGCTCTTCCACCTTCTCATCTAACCTCAAGTTACTAAGCCAGCAGTCCCTCCCACTACCTGCATTCCATTGCAGAAAGAACCACCTACTCCTATGCTACTGTACAAATGGTCCCAGGGCCTTGCTGCCCTCTACACCTGTGCTCCTGCTGTTCCTCTTTGCATTCCAGATTCAAATTCCATCTCTTCCGTAAAGCCTCCTCCAATTCTCCCTGCCAGAAACAATCACTTCTCTTTGGGGTATCTTTATAAGGGCCCAATATGTGCCCCTTTATGGCACTTGACACAATTTCTCTTTTCTTAGAATGAAGAATATTTATGATTTATTCATGATGCTAAAAGGGACTTAAGAGATCATCTAGTTCCTTAATCTTCCATACACCAGAGCCAAGTCTTCTATCATCTGTCGAAAAATCCACAATTTGGGAGAACTTGCTACCTCCCAGGTAGCCCATTCTACCCTTTCAAACTTGAACAGCTCTCATTATTCAAAAAGCAACAATAAGAACACATTTTAAAGCCATTCATGTGAAGCTAGTACTTACACGCCTCCTTTCTAAACAGGGACACCAAGGCACCCCAAGAGAATAAGGACCTTTCTCTTAAATAGCAAGGAAAGTAGCAAAGGAAAGTTCTGGTTCAATTTATCTCACTGTGCTGCTCAGAGGCTTCTCAGCTTCTGGGCTGCGATGTGGATAATCTCCTAAGAGACTGAAGGAGATGGAAAGACACCAAGGCAACGGCCCTGCCTTGTTTACCGAGAAGCTCAAGGATGCCTTTCACACAGCTGGGCTGACTGCAAGTGTTCAGACAGAAGGCTGTGTGATCTCGGGCAGATGCAACTGCACCATGACTTGCTGATAGACTGTCAACCTGAATTGCTGGGAACACCATACAACACGCTCTGGGTGGCCTTGAGCAGACAGTGGAGTAAGTGCACAAAAGACACTCCCTCCTTACTGAGCAAACATGAGGACAAAGCTTACCTAGGATACTGCCTGGACTGACTGACTTCTGGAGACAGAAACTCCACCTTTGTCTAGAAAACACCCTTAAAATTTTCTGGGGTCTCTTCCAGTTGTCCCATGGAAGAACAGACCTCTTGAAAAGAACACAGACTTTAGAATCACTGCCACTTACTCACTGTGTGGCCCTAGACAAGTCACAAGTCACTTTCACTCACCTGTAAAATGGGCAATTCATACTTTCTCAGATTGTAATAAGGATCAAATGAACAACAAAAAGTGCCTTGTCATGGCCTGGCTCAATCAATCAGTCATTCTAGTCTTACTTTAGACTGGAGAAACCCAGGCCCCTGATCTGGTAGGTCCCCCAGGATCCACCACTTTCAGAGTGCCAGGCTGGCCCTTCTCCTGGTGTTCTTCTCCACCGGGTGAGGAGTGTACAGGCCCCTGGGCACATGCTCACCCAGAGTCATGCTCTGCTCCTAGGATGCCAGAATTCCCTGCCCCCATGGCCTTGAACCACTTCTGGGAACTTGTTTTCCAGACCTGCCTTATGGACCACAAACCCTGATGGTAGCGTGTGTCCCCTTAGGGCAACAGTGGCTGTGTGCAGGTGGCAGCCGCGGGCTGGGATGGAGATGGGGTTATCAACCAGCTCTTTGTCGTGAGTTCACATGCATGGGAATCAGGCCCTTAGAATGCATTGGCAAGCACGGGGAGGAAGGAAGGAGGCAAGCTAACAGCCAAAGACCTCATTTTGTACACTTGCCTGGGACTTCACAAATGTGGGCAGACTTTGTTCCCCTCCCTTCTAATCTAATGCACGATTCTGAAGCTGTAGCACTTCTTGCCTTCTTATAGGTGAATAATATGCTACTGTAGGTAAATGCCACAATTTGTTTATCCACTCATCCATTGATAGACATTCGGGTGTTCCCATCATCTGACTATTGTGAATAGTGTGGCTATCTGCCTGGGTGTACAAGTATCTGTTTGAGTCTCTTGTTTTTCAACTCTTTGGGGTAATTACCAGGAATGGGCTGCTGGATCACATGGTAATTTTATGTTTAACTCTTAGTGAACCACCAAATTGTTTTCCACAGTGACTGACCCATTTTACATTCCTACCAGCAATATACAAGGGTGGCAGTTCTCCACATTCTCATCCACACTTGTTATCTTCTGTTTTTTTTTATTATAGCCATTCTAGTGCATAGGAAATGGTATCACACTGTGGTTTTATTTGCATTTCCCTAATGACTAATAATATTGAGCACCTTCTCATGTGCTTGCGTATTTGTACATCTTCTTTGGAGCAATGTCAGGGATAACTAATGGGGTCACTAACTTCATAGGGAGAATGAAAGGGAAGAAAGCTAAGAATAGCTTAAAATGCCCAGGGTACTCCTGGGGTATCTGATAGAGCCAGCACCCCCCACCTCCCTTGCCCCTGGCCTGCCTCCTTGAGGGCAGCGTGGCAGGCCACACTCCGGCAGAGACACGCAGGCACCTCCATGCCTCAGAGTGTGGGCCCACGACATCGCACATACTACACACAGTGCCCTGAACACTCTTCTTCCACCCCCAGCACATAGAAATACACCCATTCTCATTTGCAGCCCCAGAATTACATAGCAGCTGGGGCCATGGATTCCTGTTATGGGTGTACCCAGCGCTTGGCATGTGGTCTAGTCCAGGGCCCTAGCAGAAGTATTCCCCAGATACACACTGCGCCCTCTGCAAAGGCTGGAAGAGCCAGGACTAGGGAATCGAGGATCCCGTCCAGGGAGGCTGCCCGCGGGCTCAGTTCTGCTCCTTTCAGTATCTCTGCACATAACTTCCAGTACAGAGAAAGGAGCCATTGAGAGGAAATGGCCAATACCCCTCCTCTATCCATTTGCCATATGGGAAACTGAGGCTCAGAGAGTGGAGCACTCGCCTAAGGTCACAGCCCAATCCAGATCTAAAGCTTGGGTCCTCAACTTCCCACTTCCCTCCGGCAGCACAATGTGGTACAAGTGTATAGATATTCTTATACCAACACCCCCCACGCAGGCCATGATTTGAGTCAAGATCAGTTTATTCTGTGCTCTGATTTTCTCACTGCAGAATGAAGCTGGCAATAACTGTTCTTCCTTTCCCCCTAAAAGAACTAATAAAGTGTGTGTGTGCGCACTTGTATATATATATACACACATATATATAAACTGAGCTCACTAGAAGGCAGTTGCTATATAAATATATGTGTATGTTTGTACCTACACTTTTTTTCTTCATGACCTAGTTGAAATGGAGAAACATTTTGGGACTAGGTGAAAATGGCACACACTAATTCTACCTGTTCCTTTCTGCATAGTCTAGTCTAATGTTCTGGGTAGAACAAGTCCCTTTAACTCTAAAAAAGGAAACAGGTTTTGTTCTCTCAGTTGCATTCAAGTCAGATAGGTGTGAGCCCGCAGCTGTGGGTTCCACATTTGGGACTGGGGTCATCAGTGAAAGCGACAGCCTGGGGGTACAGCAACCTGGTGGCCTGCCAAGAGCCCCAGACGGCACCCAGAGACCAGAGTTCAAGGATGGACGAGCCACGCAATAGTTGAAGTGGAACGTTGAACAAGTTACTCCCCTGCCCAGGGCCTCAGTTTTTCCATCAGCAAATTGAAGGGGTTAGACTGGAGTAGCAGATGTCAATTTTTTTAACAGCAAAAATCTTCTTTTAAGATACAATCTCATGCAGATCTCCAATGTATAAAAGAAGATAAAAATGGAACCACACTGACTGAAGAGATCCTCCCCCATCCCCACCTGGAACTATTTGCTCTGCCTCCAGCTCACTGGAGTGAAACTCTTCTAATTAAAATATTGTATGGTTCTATGTCATTAGAGTTACAAATTAGATCTAGAAAAAGGAAGCTAGATTAAGTAGGGTAGTAGGATGACAAAGTCAGGGGCCTGGGGAGATGGGAGAGGATGGGCAGGCACAGAGCAGGTGGGAAGGTTTCCACACTGGCAAAGTTCTTAGACAGCAGCCAGCATTTTTCCTCAATTCCCAGAGAGGAAACTGAGGCCAGGCTGCTAAGACACAAACTTTGTAACTTTTTGACCCAGGAAGTTTTCAGAATCATAATAGGGAAATGATTATAGAGTGCTTTGAGCTCTTCAGAGACAAGCAGTATTTAAATACAAGGTATTATTACCTCCATAGAGCTCTCTTCTGATTACGACTCTGCTTGAAAATGTGGGCAGACCACTTTTATTTTTCAAAACTCAGGTATTCAAAAAAATATTCACATGTGCAATACCTATCCTCTCTCTCTTATAAGCTAATTCTCAGCTTCCTTGTGACTGGATAATTTAAATGTGCAAAAAGGTATATACTAGCTTTATCAACTAGACTGGTAGTCCCCTGTTAAAGATGTCTATCCTCTAGCACATTCTCCTCCAAATTTTTTGAAGGACTGTTAAATTAAAAGCGAAAACAATATTATATTTGGGATTTTAAATGTCAGCACCAACCATCATTTAGCAGATGTACTGATGTACTAGGGAGGAACTTATCTGTAAGGCACTCTGAATAAATCAGGTTAGCCTTGGGATATTTAGTTCCTTGATGCAAGGCCTGCTGTTGAATCTCATATGTCAACTCCCCAAAATTCAGAATGTTCTTTTAGATCTAAGGGCCCTAAGCGCCCAGCTTGTACTGGCCCTAAGGACTCAAGTCAGAAGGTGTGGTTCGAGTCCTAGTTGTACTGTGCACGGACTCATTCACCTTGACCAATCATTTCACTCCTCTGGTCCTGCTTGTCCTCTGTAAACTGGGGTAGTCCCCCACCCCCACCCTACTGACGTCACAGGGCTGCTCTGAGGATCAAAACAAAGTGATGCAGAAAGCCTACTGTGACCAGCGAAGGGCACAGGCTCCCAGTGCAATCTGCCAGACCTTGATTCAAAACTTGGTCCTGCGATGTATAGACTGGCTGTGTGACCTGAGGTAAGTTGTTTATCTGCTCTGAACCTCAGGTTCCTCGTCAGAGAAAGGAGGCTAGTAATAGTACTCTTCTCATAGGAGTGTTGTAAGGATTTAAAGCCCAAAGCCTGGTGCCTAGGGAAGGCTCAAATCAGTGTTGGCACTTTTTAAAAAGCTTTAACACTCCATGTGCCCAAGGGGTTACTGTTGTTTCTCCCTAGTTCTGCTTTCAGTGCACAACAGAACCTAAAGATAACCATACATCTATTGTTTCTGAACCATCTGGGTGCTCTTACTCCAACGAAAGGAAAAAGAAAATACATTGTGGCCCAGAATGGGGCTCCAGAGAAATCCAAAATGAGCTGTGGTCTAAAAGCGACTTCTCTCCAAGCCTATTTTTAACCAGCTGTGAACTTCTCTAATACGCAAAGAATGATGCTGAGCTCCCTGAAATAGCTCTGCTGACGAGCTGCTGCCTGCTTCTGCTACTATGTGAATTTATGGAGCTCTGGTCTCACACTTCATTAAAGAAATATATGGTGGTGCTCAGACAAGGGGCCAGACACCTATAACTCTTGTTCCAATCTCCCAGTTATAAATCTTAGTGCCTTGTTCACTGAAGAGGACCAACGGAAGAGATGCTATCACTTGCTCATTTGTAGTGGGTTCTCCTTTTCAAGCTGTTGGCCACAGACAACTTTATGAAGAACTCACCAAACAAAGGCCTGAGTCGACTCACACTCCCGGCTTTGTTAAGAATGCCTTCAGCTGCAAATAACAGAAAACTCAAACTAAGGTGACTTAAATGAATGGAAGTTTATTTTTCTCACATAAAATATGCAGAGGTAAATTATTGTTGGTACCAGTTTAAAGGCTCCATAAAGTCACCATAATTCTACTAAGGTGAAATTCTCTGAGCTTTTCCCTCAGGATTACATTCTGGCTGCTGCAGTTATACCATCATACATATAATCCAGTGGAAAAAAAGAGGAAAGGGAAATAGTGACATATATGTCAGGGAATCAAAATATTTCTAGGACCCCCTGCAGCAGTTTTATCTTTTTACCTTGTTGGCTAAAATAGGGTCAAATGGTCACCCTCCTTTGGAAGGTGACTAGGAATAGAAAGTTGAATCAACCAATAGTGTCTGCCAATCAAGATCTGCTGCATGAAGGAACAAAAGGGAATTATTGACTAAAGAAGCAGATGAGAAATGATTGACACTAAGACATACCATTAGATTCAGATCACCTGTCACTTTTTAAATCCCCACTCAGATGTCACCCATTCCTAAGCCCTTGCTAGCCCAAGATAGGTCCATGGTACCATATTTCCTCCTATATTTAACCTCCTACTCATTTGCCTATTTTATTGACAAGTGTTTAAGATCTTTAGTGGTGAAGTGTGTGTCTTATTCACCACTAGTACAGTGCCTGTAATATACTAGTTAATCTATACATAATTATTGTTATATTTGTTGAATATGCTCTCAAGAAAATTTCCAGAACACATAAGTGACTGAATGCTCAGCACACTATACAAATATGTAAAGCCTTTCAAATCCCTCCTTTGGGTTGGTTTACCTAAAAAAATAGAACCAAAATTGTTTAGGTGACATAGTCAATTAAACATGAGAGTATATTAGTGTGGTTTCCTTTGTATTACCATTCCTTTGTAAAACAAATAATTCATAGAAATCATTTTTATCCTGTGTAGTCTAAAATATGACATATTAATTTTCAGCATTACATCTGCTCCTGCTTCTGAAGTCTTTGACCTAAACAAGGAATGATATATTAAAACCAAAAAAGTATACAAAAAACAAAAATTCATAAAAAGAACGCTATGGGAAAGGTGTTAGAGAGTACAGGGTACCATAATAAGGCAAGGGTCCCTAAACTGGCTGTTGCCTGACCTCCCTGCCTTGGGATGGCCTTTTACACCTCTGCAATTTTCCACTGACTCTATTCCCTCATGCCCCAGTTTAATAAGTATCTTCACTGTGTTGGACCTTGGGACATAAGTAGGGTTTGGAAATGCACACATGTGCTAGCAACAGCATGCAAAAGGGCATGACAATCCAAACATAGAATCAGAATGATTACCTGGAATTAGAGTACATGAAATCAGAGGAAGTGTGAAGGAGATCATGCCAGGGAATCAGGTAGGGTCAGATCATAATTAACAAAGGCCTTAAATTTGTGGCTAAAGAGTTCAGATTTGATTGCATGAGCAATGGGAAGTCATTTTTGTGTGAAGAATCATATAAACCAAGCTATGGTTTTAGAAATACACATCTGTTAATAGTTGTGGGTACAAAATGGGGAGCTGAAGAGAAGAAAGCTGGGGAGATCATTTGAAAGCTATTGCAATAATTGAGGCAAAAGATGAAGCAGATCTGAACTAAAGTAGTGGTAGCAGGCATGTGGCTCGGGGGACAGCTAGAGGGTATCTGGTAATCTTAAAGTAAGATGTGTAACTGGTCATTCCACCAGACATCAAACTATACCAGCTGAAATGCTGGCCAAAGAGAGGGAAATTTAGAAAGAGTTGTAAAGAGAGATACAATGAAGCTCAGTTATGGGTTCAAGACCATCTTGAAGAAGACTGACTGATCAAAATGTATCTCCCCTTATAGAAAAGAAGTAAGGGCATCTTATCCTGACAGAGATTACTCCCTGTTTCAGTAAGGGAGCCAGATATAATAAGGAGAATGGAAAGATCTGTAGCGAGTGAATAATAGACATTCAATACAGTCCACCCCTTGGTAGGTCCTCTTGGCCTCACAAGCTTCTTGTTTCAATTTTGTATGGATTCTGGTGAACTCTATATGTATAAACTGACAGTCTCTTGCTCACTGTACACTGCTTATCTCCAAGCTCAGGGCTTTCTTATTAACACTGCTGCAGGGTCAGGACAGTATCCCTGAATGTACATGCAAAACCTAGAAGTGTACAGGATTTATCACCTGGTGGAGGAAACCTTGACCAAAGGAAGACAGAAGCAGGGGGATAAACTTTTTCTCTTTCTCCTACCCATTCCCTGACATTGGGTAATTATTAGATGCAGTTTTTAAGGCTGCTTAGGGGTGCAGTCCCACTTACTGAACAACTGATATCACTTAGACCAGCTCGATAACTGTTTTTATATTGACTCATCCTTCTTCCCAACTCATGTTGGTGAGATGGGATTCCTTAATAAAGTAAACTGACATAATTCCTCTACTTAAATTCTGGCATCTGGGGAGCTGAGGCTACTACAAAAACAAAAGAAAAAGTACCTCTCACAAAGTACACTAGAGGAATAGTCAAAGATATTTACTGCAGGATTGGTTGTAATGGGATGGGGTGGAGGGGAGAGTTCATTTAAATGTCAAATGATTAATTCAATAAATATGCATCCACACAATGGAAAGTACTTCCATACATTCAACTATTAAAATCAACTAAGTGTGTCTGCATGTACAAGGTAGTTTGAGCAAGAATGTCAGTTGCCTAGCAGAATGATCCTATTTATTTAAATAAGATAAGAACATGTACTTCAAATAAATATGACACTAATACGTATCTCTTGCAATTAAGGGTGGCCATGTGATAAAACCTGACCAATAGAATGAAAACAGAAATACTGTATAGCAACACCTGGTAACACTGCTTATAGATAATATCTTTTGTCTCTTCTGTTGTCCTGATGCCTGGAATGTTAGTGGGATGTTTGGAACTCTAGCCACTATCTTGGACTATGAGTATAAGGTCCATGTTTCAGGTATGGCAGAGGGGCAAGACTGAAAATGAAGGGCACAAGATCTCCAAGGGCAGAGCTCTTGTCCTGCATAAGTACATGCATTCCAACCCACATGATTTCCTTTGCCTCTCTGTAAGGCCTGGCTGCAGGTTTTTTAGCTATGTGCAAGAAGGTTGCATGTCAGAAATGACTGCAGACCCAGGTCCAACAGTAAGTCTTTCCAAATGCGAGTCTTCCCTCTGAACCTTGAGAACAATGTATTCCTTCTTTTACTTGATAGAGTTTTTAAAAGAATGCACACTGGGGCTCTTTCTCTTCCCTCATCTCCAAATAAGAAGTCATTCCAGGCTTGGTATATGTCCCTCAAGAGGGTGGAAGATTCCCCATGTTCTTCTGATCTTTGAAGCTCTTCTTTAACAATCTTTGCAGGACGGGCAATGTGTCTGTGCAGTGTATAAACATCTTCCTGGCCCAATGTCTCCTTTTGAGTCATTTCTCTAGGGTGGGAACTATGGTACATTGAAGAGAAAATTCCTGCCTCTGTGACATAGTCAGCAACCCATGAAGAGTGGGAGGGATTTGTTGTTAATCTTAATCTAACATGGCTTCATGTTTTCCCTGGCCAGAGTCTAAGTCACAACTTTAAACTGACATCTCCTCTGCTTATCAATGACTTGAAAGAGAAAGGTCCAGCGTTCCCAAAAATTCACGGCATGGCCACTGCTCCTAGAGCAGATAGTCACAATTCCTCTTGGAATGCTTTGAACTGCCTTTTAATCCAATGTTATTCTCTAAAAAAGAAAAAATAAATTTAAGATCAATGCACCAACAGCTGAGCTACCCTGAATTAAGTATTCTTTCAACAATCAGAAGTATAAAGAATATTACAATTATACGTCATGTTTTGTCCAAATGAACAGGTAAATTCCCATTCATCCACTTTATTGAAAATCAGTAACAAATGTTTCTTCCGAAGCCAGTTTCTTTCAGAGCCCAAGCCAGCTTTGCATCATGGCTTTCGGATTGGGGCTTAGCCACTACTTGCTATCACTTGTGGTGAGTCGCCCTCCCTCTGCTCTCTCTCTCTCTCTCTCTCTGTAGAATGGTAAATTCACCATGATACTATTTCTCCCTCTCTTCCTCTGTGCCCCACAGCATCTGCTTCAGACTGCCACTGTGAACCAGACTCTGAAGCCAGAATCGGGAAGGAGAGCCTCGAACTCTCTCTGTGATGCTAATTTGGGCAAAGCACTTCCTACTCCCACTGTAAGGTGGGTCACCTGTCCGTCACCTTCTCTGCTTCCCAGTCCTCCTCAGAGCAGCAGGAAAGAGAGAGGCCATGGCCCTGCTCAGCTAGTTCTAGCTAAAGAGATCAGAAATGCCTTTGGAAGCTTAGGGGAGGAAAGAGAGAGGCAAGCTCCTTTCTTTGGAAGGATCCTAATAGGAAATGAAGCTTGACATGGGAGTGGGGAGTAGTAATAAAAAGAGATGAAAGGGGAAATGAATCAGCCTGTTCTTTAACTTCATTCTTTATCTTTAGACCCTGCTCCCCACCAGTGGCAATCTAGCAGCTACCTTTTTTCTGCCCTTCATTTCTCTTTATTCTTTTCCTGAAACACATCTTAGAAAGAGAAAGACTTTCTAATGAGGCAAGACAAGCAAGACATCAGCTCCTAGCACCAAGGGGAGCACAGGCAGTTGAAAGCATCTGCATAGTCAGTGATCACTACCTGCAGGGCCCATCTGCTGGCCTTTTGAAATGTTTAGCCCTTGCTTTGAAACTTTTTAAATATATAACCAAGTATTCCCTTTATCAAAAGGGCTCTATCTGGCAGAGGCAAAAGGTTGGGCTTTCTAAATATTCCTTTGCTCTGGGCAAAAGAAAACGATGTTTCCTAAATGTACAACAGGCAGTCCCCCTGGTGTCTTGTTTGTGTGTCGTTGACTTCCTGAATGCGTGAAACATCCAAGATACTGGAGGGTAGAGACACAGAGATGACTTAGACACCATCTAGCACTTGAAGAGTTTGGTCTAGGTGGGCAAAGAAAGGCAAGCATACAGACAACTTTAATACAAGACAGAAAGTGATGTCGCAGCTCTCATCAAGGGCAGGGGCAGAGGCAGAAGAGGGGAGAATAAGAAAGCATTCTTATTGGAATCACTTTAAGAGTTTCATCAAAATATGTTGACCTCCTCCTCCTCCACCCAAGCTTCTTACTCAGAATGATTTTGCTTACTTCTTTGTTGGCTGTTTGGTTAGTTTGATGGGTGGGCCTCAGTGTCTTTCTCTCTCTATAGATAGATAAACAGTATATATCTTAGTATACATATGTTTATATAAATATATAACATATTTATATTTATTTATGTATGTATGTATATATTTATTTACTTATTTATATAAATATTCAAATGATACTGATAGGACCAGGAAATGGTGGGAACTAATCCAACTTGTGCATTCATGCAAGAAATATTTTTGGAGTACCTCTAGTGTGCCAAGCACTGTGCCCTGGTCATACAGTGGTGACCAAAGAGGACACGGACCATGTCTTCATGGAAATTGCACAAGGATTTGAGGAAGTAGATGAAACAATTATGCAAATATACAATTATGAATAGAAAAATATAATTCTAGAGGATCATAGGGGAGTAGGGGGAATTGCTCCCACCCGGGGACATGGGGAAAGGTATCAAAGAAGTTTCAAAGATCAAGTGCCATTTGTGCCAGTTTTGAAGACTGTGTAAGATTTAGATAGTGAATGGTGGTAGGGGAAGGGAACCCCATTTCAAGGGCATAGTGTAAACCAGGGCAGCGAAGCAGGACAAGGCAGGACTGGGACTCTGTTCTATAGTAATGGGAGAGGCACCAAAGCTTTCTGCCTGGTGCAATGATTAGCTCACCACTAATCATTTTAGAAAGTTGGTTTGACAGCATTATAGGAAAGAAGAATGCAGGGATAGGCAGGAGGAAAGTAAACCCTTGAAGCTACCGAAATGCAGAACAGAAGAGCAAGGCCCATGGGAATGGCAAGAAGGAAATGGATAAAGGACACATTCTGATGGATAATCCACAGCATTTGGCAATAACTAGGCAACAGTGGACAAGGAGGAGGAGCTTGTGACAGAGGGAGGAGTAAAAGATAATTCCATTGTGTCTACCCTGGAAACAGAGGTGGTTGGGTGAGGGTGAGGCAGCAAATTTACGGAGACATTCCATTCTGGGGATACCAACATGTCAACACAGGGACCCAGAATGAGCAAGTCCACCTTAGAGCCGACCCATGCCCCTTTTTCTACCTCTTCCTCTCTCACTCCTACCTCTCCCATTGCCCTGTATCACAGAAAATAGATTATAAATTGTCACATTTTTGGTTAAGTTATTCCAGAACATGATGAGTAAACTCGTTTTCCATGCAGAACCCTGGTCAACAATGGAAAAGGACCCTTGTGCAACTGGGCAGCCAACACTCAGCCAAGCACCGTTCAACATTGCTTCTCTGCCATTTACCAGCTGTGACCTTTGGCAAATCACTTGCCTCTCTGTGCTTCATTTTCCTCCTCTGGAGGAAATTGGAGATAATTATACCTGTTCTGTCTACCTCAACAGAGAACCAAATGCTTCAGAAAGAATCCAGATAAGAGGTGATGAGCCTCTGTCGGAACAAAGACAGTGGCAATCAAGGTGGAGAGCAATAAGCTCTAAAAGGCAGCCAAGTGGAGAGGAATGCTGAGTGTGTGAGGCCAGAAAGAAAGGGAGGTCAAGCAAACAGCACAGTGAGAGTCTGTATGCTTATTCCCTGGGCATCCAAAGCAGGTTTTGAGAGTAGAACTCAGATCCTTAAAAATCTGCTTTAGAGAGAGAAAACAAATTGTCTTTATTGTGCCAGAGTCTGCTAATTGCCTCCCAATATCCAGTTCCTCCTTTTCAGTAATTACCCTGGTTTTTGTGCACAAAATCAGTCAGCTGGATCTCCCAGCCTCTCTGGCAGCTTGGTGTGACCAAATTGTAGTTAGTGAGAAATCAGCAGATGCGTGTGTGACTTCCAGAAACTCTTCCTTGAGGGAAAACTTCTCTCTTCATCCTTTCTTCTACTCAGGCTACAGATGTAATGGTTGGAGCTCCAGCAACCATCTTTGTCCTTGAGGTGGTCTTGAGCCTGGAAGTCACATAGTAGACAAATAAGAGAAAAGGAGCCTGGGTCCCTAATCTCTGGGACTATAATTCCCTATCTCAGACTGCCTACCTCACATGTCTTTTAGATGATTGTGTTAATTTCTTATCCCTGCTTTGGCAAATTACCACAAGCTTAGTTGCTTAAAATAACAATTTTTTGTTGTTGTCATTCCTTTTATTCAGAGGTCTGATAGGGATCTCAATGGGCTAAGATCAAAGTGTCAGCAGGGTGCATTCCTTTCTGGAAGCTGCAGGGGAAAATCTGTTTCCTTGTCTTTTCCAGCTCCCAGAAGCTTTCCACATTCCTTGGAGCACAGCCCTATCATTCTGTCTCCAAGGCCAGTAACATCAAGCTGATCCTTCACACACTGCAATCACTCTGGTTCTCCCTTCTGATCCCCTCTTCACTTTCAGGGGCCTTTGGGATTACTTTGAGCTCGCCTGGATAATCCAGGTTTATCTCCATATTTTAACGTTGATTTATTAGCAACCTTAATTCCCCCTGCCTCCTTAATTCCTCATTGCCACATAACCTAACATATTCACAGGTCCCAGAGATTAGGACATGGACATCTTTGTAAGACCATTATTCTGCCTACCATCAGTGGTAGAGAAAAAAACCTCTGTCTTATCCAAACCATTGTTTCTCAAGTCTTTGTTGCCCACAGCTAAGCCTAATGAATTCCTATAGACATTTACTGAATACCCACCCTGAATATGGCATTATCATGGTGATGCCAGCTGTAATTTGATAACCCTGGATGATTCTGATGCCCACGATCCTGCAGAGGCTGTGAGACCTACCTTGCAACAGCACCTGGCCCCAGAAGCATCCACGTGTCCACAGTGATGTCACTCATGGACAAAGGAGCAGAAGGAGGCTGTTCACCTATGTCCTGACCACAACTCTTGCTTCCTAGCATCTGCAGACGTGCCTCAGCACAGAGAAGGAAACTGAGGCTCAGAACCAGGAGGGGCTTGCCCAAGCTCCCCCAGAAAATTCATGGCATTGTCAGGACTCGAACCAGGTCTCTCAATAACACTCCTGTGTCACACTTTTTTCCTTAAGCTACTCCGGGTTTTTCAAGGAAGGACATACTGGACCTAACTCCCACAGCTCCACGGCCCCAGGCCCCCAGTCACAAACCACAGTGCAGGCCAACAAAGACCATGTTTACCTCAAGCACAAGGATTCTAATGACACCAAATGTTTACAGCGCTGGGCTGGATTTTCTGTATTCTCTTTCTGTCTCTGAGATATGCATAGTAAAGTTCTCTGGTGTATAGATTATCCATTTCCCTGCCCCTCACACTGTCATACTCCATTTCTCATATTTGTTAAATGGGGACCCGTTAGAACTTATTAGGTCTGGTTAGGTAATATAGATATAAAACAAACAAGTTGAGGGCCCAGGCCTGGGAAGTCACTCATTCCAGTGCCATCTCTGACTTTGCCTTCATCTCTCTGGGTGTCAGCATTTCTGTCTTAAAAAAGAAGGAAACAAACAGCAAATGCACTTTAAAATAATTGCAAGGAACAACTAATAAAACTCATTGCAAAGAACACTAGCACCATACACAGCGTCATCTAACTGCTCATAATAAAACATTGAACAACTAGGAATCTAGCTCACCCATTTGGCTCTAAATCACATTCCCTAGTAAAACTAAGTGAAAGGGAAGGGAACTAGAGCCAGGCCAGGCAGGATACAGAGCCGGGTGCGAGTTGGGGTGGAGAGGGCCAGCGCCTGACAGCCAGCCTAGCCCAGAGACGGGCCTGCTAGCCAGAGGTCTGGGAAGACTGCACACAGCCACCCACTGAAACCCTTTGCTCTGCTGTTCTTAAAGAGCTGATTTCCCAAGTTCTCTTTGGTAACTGTTCCTGGGTTACACACCCCAGATAGTTGGAAAGACTTCTCTTACGCAATGTGAGTGACTTTGCTTTGGCTCTGTCTTCAATGGGAATGGAAGAAAAGCTATTCACACACACCCAATCTCCCACCCTTAGAGTAATATCCTTTCTGATGCCTGATAGCTGGTACTGAGATAGCGCTTTTCTTTTCTAGCATTTCCCAATGCTCATTGCACATAATGCAGGGTTTTCTGGGGGGTTTTTTTAGACCAGGAGTTTTTATATTGAATTAAAAATGCTGAAGTCTGGAAACTTTAGATCTGGATGAGCTTTTAGAGATTACTGCTTCCAAACATCTAGATTTTACACACGAGAGGATTGAGGCTCTGATGGATATGGTCTTGCTCAAGGTTACACAGTTATAGTAATGAGATAAAGACCTGTGAACAAGGCCTAAGGAATTGTGATAATAATGTCACTGAATAATATTTAACTTATGTTAATTTCCAATTTTTGCATTCTTCACATAATGCTTCCTGAGATTTGTATGGTACTCCGATATTTATTTTGAGCATAAGCAGTCATCTTCCTTCTTGTATAATAGTTGTTTACTCTTTTTCTGTCAGAGAATTCATTTTCCCTCAATTACTTATAATCCTTCACATTCATGTCAACTCTAATTTAAGGGGTCATACTGAATGGTAATTCTACTTGACTTGGCTTCATCTAACATTTATGGAGCAGCTCCTATAAACCAGGAACTATCACATAGTACATCATTTGAACTTCAAAAAGCCCTATTGTGATGATATTATTATTCACATCTCCCCACCCTGGGTATAAACATTAAATAGCAAAATTAGCCAAAGTTGATACACAGAGGTTACATACTTTTCAAGTTGAAGGTGAATGGCTTCAACACTTCCAAAATGTAGGCCAATTGAAAGAAAGTGTGACCTTTCCTTTTAATATAGAGTCACAGATACGTAGGCAAGGCAGAAATGAAGATGGTAGACAGAGAGGATGACTTGAGTCTAAATGAAGGAGTGGTCATTTCTAAGGGAGGTTAGAAAGTGTTTCTTGGAGAAAGGTCACAGGCTTCCTTGAATGGAAGGACTCAAGTACGAAGACGTGAGAGGAGAAGCATTTGAGTCAAAGGTTGACAGAAGGGGTCAAAGTAAGGAAGAATTGGGGGGAAAGGGTGAAATGAAGGATGCCTGAAGGAACTGGGAATAATTCACTGAAAAGGAAAAGATAATTCTGGGTTTTCATGTACCTGAAGGATGATCAAATCAAAAACAGTTAAGACTTGATCTGTGAAATTAAGATTCTGAGTATCAGTTAATTTGGCCTAAGGCCACAGAGTCAGTAGTGGTCTCAGAGAACCAGGACTATGGCCAAGAAAAAAGCTCATCTTTTCCAACAATTAGACCTGCCCAGTAATGGTACGGCTTTCTCATGGAGTTCTGAGAAACTCATAGGAAATATTCAGGTAGAGGCCGGGAGACACCAGCCTGAGGAGCTGGGTTATCAAAGACATTTCTGTACTCTGTGGGGGTGGGCTTAGATGACCTCCAAGGGCTTTTTCTTTTTGAATTTTGAAGATTCTAAAGTCAAGGGAGCAGACTGTGGCTCCATACAAAAAGGAACCTTTCAAATTTGAGAGCTGCCCCAAGGGAGATGGAATCTCCCCAGAAAACTGGCCTGCCCTCTGCAGCAATGCTCAGCCTCCATGTAGGAGGGACAATTTCCAACATATCTTCCAACCCAGGTCTTGAACTAGACAGGAACAGATGCTTTTGCATCTTATATTTTTTTATCCCAAAAGAATTCATCAAGAACTTATATTCCTTCCAGTTTTCCATCCTAAATTTTTATGATCATTGCACTACAGGTGAGTTTCATACTAACTGTATGTGATTTGGCTAGCAAACTTGTAATATAATGCATATGTAATTTAAAAATTAACTAATTTTTAAATAATCACATATATGAATATGATCATTCTTAAATAATCATATGTAATCACTTACATTTTTGTAGTCTTGTTATAGTTTTATTATATATTCATGACCTCGCTTAATTCTTGTGCAAGTCTGCTGCAGACTCTGCTATCCGTGCTCTTAAAATAAGGAAAGCCTGCCTGCATGCAAGGAGTGCAGGCCCATGTGCGCCTGAGATCCGCATCAGCAGCCTGAAGTGCTGCCCTGGAGGCCCATCTCCTGACCCTTCTAGGGCTCCTCATACGCCCACCCTCAGCCCCCACAGTGACTCAGCACACAGTAGCATTGACAATTTTCTAAGGAAGAAGCTAAAACACTGAAAAGTCAGCTGATTGGGCTTAAGGTCACAGAGTTCTTCTGTAATGGCCAGATCAGCTTTGACTATGTAGCCACAGAATCATTCTTTTTAAAAATCACTCTTAACTGGCTCCATGTCATTCATCTGGAGACAGAAATGGACTTCTCCAAGTCCCTAACCACAGTCACTGAGTCCCCAGTCCATCACTCAGAGAACAGTAGATTTCTTACTATTAATAACAAGCCAAAGAATGAAAACCAAGATCTATTTCTTAAGAATATCAGCCATTTCCATATGCCTCTGTACTCCAAACCTTCAGATCACACTTTGGATGGATTTTTAAATATTGACACCATCTTCCCAAGCATCTTATTAATGGGTCTTTGTCCCTCAAATGAATATGGGTAAAATTCTCTAATAAGAACCATAAGGTAAGTCAACTGCAATTAAAGCAACTGAAAAACAAAACAAGCAAGCAAATTCTACCTTTCTAGTCACTTCTTTGATATTTCCCATGCTCTTGTGTTTCAGCAGAGCAGCCTACTTCTGTGCCCTAAAAATACCCTGACTTTCCCACTTGTAATCCTTTATTCATGTCATTATCTCAGCCTGGAATGTCCCCCTTTCCTCATTCTTGATCTATCAAAGCCTTACTCACTGTTTAAGGACTAGTTTTCAACATCACTCTATATGAAACATTTCCTAATCTCCCCGCTTGGGTAACCCCTCCTTTCTCCAGCTCTTATTTCACTAAGTCTGTAGAGTGGATTGTGTATTGCATATCTGCCTCCTACACTAAACTGTGACTTCTTGAGGACCCAAATCAAGTGGGATTCATGTGGGCCGGGTGCTCAGCTCACAGTGTGCACTTGACATATGTTTATTGAATGAATAAAATTAACATCAAATGCCATTTCCCCTTTTTCCTTTTCCTATCAGACATTCAAAGACATTCAACATCTCAAGTGTCTTCCTGCTTACAATCTGTACCTCCTTTTCTACAGATATTCCATAAGGGGTAAGCAAGCTGCTACTGTTTCGACACATTAGCCAGGGATTACCAGAAATGGTGCGCTCTTCACTACTTCTATTCAGTCTTAAGGTTTCCCTCCTCCTTCCTTCCCTCTCCCACTTCCTTCCTTCCTTCCTTCCTTTCTTCCTTTCTTCTTTTCTTTCTCTTTTCTCTCTCTCCCACTTTCTCTCTCTCTCTCTCTCTCTCTCTCTCTCTCTCTCTCTCTCTCTCTCTTGCTTTGTCTCTCTCTTGCTTTCTTATTTTTATTACAATTCAGCTCAATCTTTTCTCTCCTTGTTAAGCACTGAGGAGAATGCTCACAAATCAGAAATCACTGACTATTGGAGAAGAGGAGAAAATTTAGTGATCTAACCCCCAGTCTTATATTAAGCAACAGGGAAGTTGAGCCTTAGAAAGAGTGAGTTGCCTACCCATAGTCAAAGGGTAAGTTCCTAGCATGCGGAGACAGGTTAAGATAGATGGCTTATCTTCTAGGCCTTTCCTTTGCTCTTTTCAATCCTGGTAATATGTTATATTGTTTAAATATATGTTACATTACAATATGTTATAATATATTTGATATTACAAAAGCATATTGTTTCTAAAACAATGTTTGACCCCACTCCCTGCTCCCAGCTGTGAATTCCATTTTCTTCTTTTGAGAAGAGGGAATCCCAGCTTTCTGATGCGTCCTCTGTTAGCCTGCTATTCCCCAGGCCCTCGGTGAGCAGGTCTGGCCAACACTGGCCTCCTGCTGCCCTGCTGCTCTTTGCTGTAGCTTTGCCCACATCGGATGCTCTCTTCTCACACATGTACATACACACCTCACACCAGCCTCCACGACTTTTTTTTGGCTCTTCTATTACCAGGGAAATCCTCACACCATACTTTAGATGCAGTAGCTTATTTATTCTTCACAATAAACTTATGAGAATGTAGCAGTCTTATCTCCATGTGAGATACAGAGAGGTTAAGTCACCTGTTCAGGGTCACACAGCTTGTAAATTGCAGAGACAGCAGTCTAAGTTATAAGGAGTGGAAATAGGAGTTGAGCCCAGGTCTTCCAACCCAAGGGGGACCCTGCTCTTTCACATTCATTCCATTCTTTCAGGAGGTGACGTCACTGTTTTCCAAACTCTTTTTTCTATGTTTTGGGGAAACTGATTCTTGCTCTAGAGGGTCACTTCCTAGAGCAATTAGATGTGGGAAAGTTGAGTCTTCTGATTTGAAAACTTTTTTCCTTCTAAAAATGGCACGCACAGTCATGATTTTTTTAAAATCTGTAAATGGGATAATCCCATTTCCTCACTAGACAAATTCACCTTTGGAGTAGAGTAGTCTATGGAAAATTCCAGGGGAGGAAGGAAAATTCCTCAAAGAGTGGTGAGCAATCACAAAAAGGAATTTTGAAATAGACAGGACAGGCTTTTGGTAACCTCTGTTATTTGTTACTGCAAATGCTAGGTCTTGCAGAGATAATAACTTCAGAACAAATGAGTGTGGTAGTCAGACTTAAGAGGGATCTTGCACCAGCTTTGGGTAAAGACTTTTGCAAAGAAAAGTGATGGCTCAGTTCTGTAGAGTTGTGCTCTTAAGAAGGGCAAAGAAGCTGAAAGGCAGAATAGAGCAGCCTTAAATTAAAGTGATATATATGAGCTCTTAGAGTGAGGACACTCATTGTTCAAATGATGAACACCTGCAGCCCTGAGTTAGCAAATTCAGGAGGAAAAGAAGGATGGAAAGGAGTAAGGGAGGGAGGGAAGGAGGAAGAGATAAGAAACAGACAGAAGGAAGGAAGAAGAGGGAGGGAGGTAGAGAGGAAGGAAGGAGAGAAGGAAGGGAAACATTGCCAAATGCTCTTCCTCTCCTTGCCTCATTAAAAATTCTCAGCTATTATAAGGATAAATGTTATTCTCTTTTAATAGAATAGTATTATCCACCCATATAATATTAATTCTGTCTGAATTACACAAATATGCACACAAAACTAACTCAGGGAAGTATAAATATGTAGAATTACCGAAAGGCAGGTTTAGTTTGTTTGAAAACCTCAGTGAAGTGAGTTGCAGCTTAAAAACACCTGCATTTTGCTGTGTGCTTGGAGAGCTCTGCACGGGGCTATGGATATGTTGCACACCTTCCCCAGGCCCAGCTTGGAGAAGGTGGCCCTGGGCATGACAAGGCTGGCTCCCTATGAGTTCAGCTCCAGCCTCTCTCCATTCCACAGCAGAGGGTATTGTCCCTAGTGGGAGAGACAGAAAGAACAGATCCTCAGTGAAAACAGAAGGTAAAGTGTGTAACCAATGAGAACACCATGTGGAAACAAGGGACAGGGGGGCCATCTCAGCCACGATCATGCCATCACTCCCTTTGTGATGTAGGCAATCACACTGCTTCCCAGGTCTCAGGAAAATGAAGGGGCGTGGCCAGATGGTCCCTAAGATCCTCTTCCAATTCCAGCATCTACTGGTGTTTGCAATTCGAGCCACGTATTTCCCTGTTCCCCCACCTATAGTGGCCAGCTTGGACCAAATGACCTCTAAATGTCCTCTATCTCTGGGAATCTGTGATTCTAAGGCTAAATCAGGACTCACTAGGCAGATGTAAAAGGAGAGAGTCTGTGGTTGCCAGAAGCATAGAGGATATCAGGTTGTTACTGATGTTCTAGCTCAGCGTAAGGCATGAAGTTCTCCAATGCAAGTCAGAAGGCGATAGGGTAAGTCTCTTGGCCACTTGGGCACGATGTGGGAGCTTCCCACTCTCACATCTGAAATCATCATGGTCCCACAACTCCTGCCTCCAGACTTGCTGTTCAAGCAAAAACCCCAATCACCAGAAGACTGGATGGGCCTGGGCTTCAAAACAATTCCGGGTCCTTTCTAAGACCCCTGAAGTCACCAACCTCAAACTTCTTGCCTGTGCATTCCTGGTAAATAGTTTTTCAGCATCTGCCTAAAGGCAGCCTGTTCCATCTCAGAGGGCTTTGCCTACAAGTAATATCTTGGGTCAAATTTTGAATCAAGGTCTGTCCCTCCATAACTCCTATCATTCAGGAGGTTCACCCTCTGAGACCTCCCACATCAAGTCTGTCCTCTCTTTCCCCATGGAAACTCAACAGCAAGACCTTATGAAGTCTTCTCTGAGATGACAGATTCCACTTCTTCTAATGCATGGTTTGTAGCCATCTTACTCTCCTGGTCTGCAAATCTTTCAAATTGTCAAACATGACTTGGGACTTGGGAGGTAAAAGACCTAGGTTTGAGCTGGGCAGCCACAGCTCCATCAACATATTCCACCAACACAGCTGAACTGAAGTTTTTATTCAGATTAAATAAAATATTGGACACAGATATCTTGAAAAAGATAAAGTGCCACATAAAAAACTTATTACTGCTACTAGATATTACCACTAAAAATAACAATTACAACTATTAAGCACATACTCCTGCTGTCTCCTGAGAGTACAGAATAGGAAAGAGGTTCTCCTCTGCCTGTCTGGCCTGACCCCACCATAATGATGTTGGAAGACTGTGTCTCAGAGTTAGTTCCTCCTGAGCTTATAGACAACTAAATATTGCAGATTTATTACACATACTGTTGTCCAGCGAGGTTTTTTCCAGTTCTTGTCATAGTAAAGTTGAGGAATTTACATTTGTCTCTGACATTTTAGCTCATTTGTTCACTCCTTTCAGACACTTTTGATCTATGATTCAGCCATCAAAAACAGTGCTTTCCAATCCCTGACTTCATATCAGAATCATTGTGGAAATTTTTTAAGCATAAATATTCCCCCTGAGCTCTATTCTCAGGATTTTGATTCATTTGTTCTAGGGTAGCACCCAGGAAGCTCTACCTAAAACGAGCATCTTGGCTATCAATCAGCACACCAGGATCCATCAGCCCGCATTTGGAAATTGAGAGTCAGCCTCTCCGCTCGGCTTCACTTGCATACACAATCAACATGATTTTTTGAAAGAACTGCGTGGACTTGGAAGGCAGGTGATGACTCTCCCATGTCTTTTACATTCCATTAATGTTATTCTTTTACAAATCATTTACTTCCTCATTCTGTAAAACAATGTAGATAAAGGACCTGGTAGGTGGGCAGAGCATATGAGTTACCAGATACAAAGAAGCTTCAAAGCATCCTTTTACTTCTCCCCTTCAGGCAGCATCCAGCCTGCCCTTACCAGAAGTGTGTACAATCTGGCCAAAGAGAGTATCCAATTTAAGAGCCCAAAGACCTTTATCATTTCCTCGATCCATCCCCATCTTGTGTCCTACTGAAGCCCTCAGTTGTAGTAATAGTTTAAAAGTCCTAGATACACACATCTTCTGGCTGAGGGATGACACCTGCAGTTACTTGCACTCCAAAGCCCATGACAGACATGACTAGTCAGCAGTAGTCCTCTACCTGGCTAAGCCCAGATGTGGCCTCCAAAGTCTTCTCAAACTGGAGCTCAGTTCAGTCACTACCAGTCTGAGTGACATGTAAGATGAAATCTATTTACCATCCCCAATCTATCTAACACATTACCCCTTCATTTTCCAGAAAAGCCCCAGAAAGATTAACTTACTTGTAAATTTCACAGAGCCTAGTCTAAGGTGATCTGGGAGAATTAGTCCTGGTATACAAGGAGCCCATGTCTTCCTTATTCCCTTTCACAATTTATTCATTTATTCATTCAGCACATACACTGAGAATCATCCATGTGCTAGGCAAGCATTTTGGGGAAAAACAAGAAAGGACCAAAACAGAGTCTGTTCTCTCATGAAATCCAGTCAGATAAGACCTACACACAAAATCAACCCAAGGTGGGGAGGGATGGATGCCAAAGAAACTCAAGGGAAAAAAGAATCACATCATCTGCATTACAAGGAAAAACATTCTTCTCAGCTTTCAGTTAAAAATGAAAAAAACACAAACTTACTGTAATAAGAAAACATGCTACATTAAATTCATGCTTATGTCCACGTGATCCCTTCAAGTCTCCTGCAACGTAGGGACCCTGTCACTTTATTGTCTCAATAACACTTAGCATAATATCATGTACACACAGAATTTCACCTCTACCATCAGCCCAAATCTTATACTTAAATTCTGGGCATAGAAGAGTGTAACTGTGTTACTAAAGACCTCTTCAAATGACTACTGGATTTCTTCACACACATCCACATTAAAAAGCTTTCCCCCACACTATGAAGGCCGTGGTCTACTTCTTATATACCTCTTAGACAAGAGCTTCCTTGTTACATAAATCCAGAGATCATTTCTCTGGCTGTTCATGCCCTCAGAGCCCTACTCTAAGCCCCTGACTCATTGGTCTTAGAAAGAGGCATTTCTGAAAACAAGATGCCATTTTGTTTCTGGAGTCAGAGCTCCAGCCTCTCTCATTGCCTCTGGTGAGATGATATTCTGTTCTCCTTCTCACATTTAAGTATAAAACATGCCCTAAAGTATGTGCTAATTAATACATCTGTTTGTCTAACAGAGCAGTTAAAAAGCATCTATTTAAACTGTGATTCACATTTTTCCTTTCAGCCTGTCTGCAGATTTTTGTGCATGAATCAAATGAGGAGCCTGATTGCACTACTATTTTAAAGAGCCAATTAAAAAGTTCATTAAGTGATACTGGTATGTTTTAGTGCAGGTAATAGAAGTGTAAAGTTATACATGCCATTAACAAGCTGGAAGGTGCAGCTGGATTTGATGGCAGAACTCGGTTTTTCCTCTCCAAAGTAAGTCTTCTGGAGGAGAACTATGTGTCTCTACTGGAGACAGGCAGTGGGCACTTAGTCTGTGCAAGGCACAATTAGCGTACAAAAAAGTAAGCCATATACATGTCCTCTTAGTATGCAAAAGCTTTTTGGTCACCCCTGGAGAAGAAGGGTTGCCTTGTTAAGTTCACCAAGTCTAAACCACATTACTTGAGTTTTGCTAGTTGCACACCTGCCTCCAGGACTATGAATCTTTGTGAAAGATGTACAGATGGAGAAAACATTTGCCGATCAGGCAGTTCACCTACACATGGCCACACTGCTTCTGACATACAATTTTGACTGTAGATCTTGCCTACTGTACAAGCTCATTTGTTCAATCTCCTACTTATTCTGTGACTCTTAATGTCTTCTCCAAAAGTATCTTTTCACATGAGATAAACAGAATCTGTTTCTGTTGCTTGCAGTCAACAACCCTGATTCATTCTAAAGAAAGGAGATAGTTTCTTTCTTAGAAAGCTTGACATAGTTAATGATAGAAAGATACATATCCTTTACTCAGCTATGAAGAGACTGCCACAGTGCTATCATTTTCTAACAAATTGCTGCATGAGAATAGGACTGGCTGCTGCATTAAAGCAGTTGCTGGGAATGTTGAAGCAAAGAGGAAATGACCACTCGTCAGGGATGCTCTGGAAGGACTTCTTGGACTAGAATCTACTTAACAGGTTTAAATAAAATGCTTCCCAAGTGTTAGAGACTTACAGTCTTTCTCTAACTATGTCTCTCAGATGACTGTGACCCACCAAAGGCTCTCAGGCTAGAAGACTGAGGACCTGGGCTGAGCACCAATGGGAGGGGCTGAGGTTCGCATCTTTCTCTGGTTCTCCTTGAGACTGAGTTAAATCTAGATCAATTCCTTGTTTGTGAAGAGTTGCAAACCCCATTCTCAGTCATGAATGAATAATCTCCCCATAGCCATTTTTGTCTAATTCTTGGTGCTTTCCAGTTAGTTCTTTGCACATTCTCAACAATACCTTCTTGTTCTATAAAAGCAAAATCTTTTTCTGTTCCTGGGGTTGGAATCTTTATTTGGATAATCCACAAGTAGCTAATGCATAGGCACATAGTCTACTGGGTGGACTAGACTAGTCCAAGATGACTTACAAGCCAAAAGAGGGTTCAAAATGCATATTTTCAAAAGCAACTCGAGAGGACTGACGTCTATAACCAATAATTGAAGTTATATGATCATGCACAGGCCATCTGATTAGGCTCCTTAGCCATCTGTCAGCCCAAGTACCTCTTTTTAGAGCTGAGAAACTAGAGACCTAGCAGAACTGTGCCTTGCAGGACATCACACTGAGTTGGGGTCCATGCGAGAACAACATCTAATGTTGCCTAACACTGTGCTCTTCCCAGCTGTCTCCCACCACACTCCCTGTCACCTCCAGCCCCACCTGGTAGGCTGCTATCTTCTCAGCAAAGGCTTGAGCAGGGCTCTGCTCACAGCCCCTGGAAGAGGTGTCTATGACACTTGTGCGTGGGGGAAGCTCTTGCTGCAGTTCCTGCTTATGCCAAAACACCCTGGGAATAAATAAAGGTCCCTGCTCTAACACCTTCTACTCATACTAAGTATGCACGTGAGAAAAAAAAAAGCTTAAAAATAAAACTCACAGAGGTAGGGATTCTCTGCTATTGAAAGAAATTCCTTAACACACATTACTCAGGTAATAATTTCTTTGACCCATCCAATGAAGTTTTTATTTTTTTGAGCTAGAAATAGGGCCTCAAAAAGCAAGTAGTCCAAATCCCTTTATTTACAAGTGGACAAAATGGAGCTCAGAGTGGAGAAGGGTTTGGTCAGCTGAGTGAGTTCTGCTGAATGAAAACACTGTTTTCCCTTCCTAAGGGCTTCCTGGGGTGGTGAGGGTGTGCATGTAGGACACAGATTTTGTGGCTAAGGAATCCTAGGCCACCATTCTTTTGAACTCCCATAAAGAAATTGAATTACTTTCATCAAAGCTTCTGAGGTGAAGTGGGGGCAAGCTTTAGAGCCAGCCCTTTTAGCAATGTGACTTTGGTCAGTTAACCTCTCAGGGCTTCATTTATCTGTGTGCAAAATAGGGAGAAAAAAACCACTGTCTCTCTGTTTGTCTGGAGGGTTAAGGAAGATAACTTTTGCAAAGGCCCTAGCCCAGGGCCTGACATGCCCTTGAGATCAGGACAAGTTCCTTCTGTCACTGCCCACTCCTCACCTCACATCTTCCTCCCTGGGCATGTGTGCGGGAACTGAAATAGACGAAACCATGAAGAAGCTTTTCCTCCTATGGAAGCCTGTCTCCCCAATACAGAAGACATTTGGCCAAGGGAATTTGAGACCCCAAGAAGATCCTACCATAAATATTTTTGATAAAATAGTGTGTTCCATGTGAAGGGCTAAGGAATTTTAGGTGCCAGGCTAACTAGTCAGGGTAAATGATTTTTATGTTTGTTCTAAAAGAGTCCTGAACAAGGGGTTCCTCGATGTTTGGAGAAACAGATGCAATAGGCACTCTTCTTGGGGGAAAAGATTTTTCTGAGACTCAGTAAATCTTCACTTGAGACCAAGCACCTGAACTTTTATAAGTTTCCTTACAAGAATCTTAGATGTCAGATTGTCCTTCTAAGGAGCCCTGGAGTCCTATCTGCACCATTATGGACACTGTTAGGGACAGAAGTTGCCAATTTTATGACAACAATTAGAGTTTTTTTAAAAGCATTTTAAAAAAAATATAAGCTACAATCTACCTCTTACTATCTCCAACTTTTATCCTATTTCTACACCTCTTAGGTCACAAGGATACATCTGTCCCTTTTCTGTGGTTTGCTGAAGGAAGAAAGCCATTGCTTTTCTAACATTAATACATAAAGGGTTTGTACAGGAATATTAAAACATAGGCCATTTCACGCTCAAAAAATTAAAAATGAATCTTGGTTTATGGTGACCATGATAAGTGGGCAGTTACATATGTAGTGTATAATTTCCTGTGGTTGAGCTTTAACTCAACAGAGTTACTAGTTCCCAAATGTTACTGGCCAGGTGGAAGATTTGGGTTTAGAATTGGTAAATTTGTGTTAGAGCTTTGCCCAGGCTAGATGATCTCAAGCAAGTGTCTGAGCCCAGGTCCCTCATCTGTGGAAAATGGAGATTACAATGGAGCTGTAGAGTCTGTGGTAAAGAAGTCTGGAAATCTGAATTCAAATATAGGGGAGGAGATGGCGGTGTTGAGAGGTAGAGGTCATTAACTTTAGCTTCTGTGTGCGAATGAACTGATTGAGCTAGGTAAGTGTCATTGTGCCCATTTATAGCCACTGAACTCCATCTTCAAATGAAATCTTAATTGGGTCTTCAATATTTAAAAATTAATAAAATGGAAGGGTGATAGCCCTCAGGTCATTTCTAACTCTGTGATGACAAGTTTGACAACCTCTGATTTTATGGCCTTGGTCAGCTCTAATAATTTTTTATTCCAAACCATAGACATATTGTTAGCTAAAAGCATTTGGTAAACTATAAACTGGACACTAAATGTAAGGATTGTTATGAATCATTCTGCAAAGCAGGTTCTTTGAAAACCCTGAGTATGTAGTTATTTCATCCCTACAGAAAGCTAGTGACTCTGCAATAAAAACTCTGTCTCTTGGGACCACCTATTACATATTCTTTCTCTGTGGTGAGCTTGTGTCCACACACTCATGTGATGGCCACTTTCATTTCAGATCCATTGTAAAAGGTCCAGGAGGCTTGCTTAACGGTCCAAATACCTTCAGTAAACTGAAGGGAAGATTTTTATTTCCATCATATGCACTATTGTATCAGTTAGCTTCTGCTGTGTAACAAACCAGTCCAAAACTTAGTGGCCTAAAATAGTCAATTATTAGCTTACAATTCTCTTGGTCAGTAATTTAGGCTGGGCTCAGCTGGGTCATCTTTCCAATGAACTTGTCAGGTCCACTCATGCAGGTACAGTCAATTGACAGGTTGGCTTGGAGCTGATTGCTGCTGTTTTTAGCTAGGTCGTGTGTCTCCATAATCTAGCAGGCTAGCTTGGCCTTTTCCCATGCAGTGGAATTGCAAACAGTGAGAAAGGGTACAAGCAGAAGCTGTAAGACTTCTTGAGGCCTAGACCCACAAGTTATAAAATATTACTGCCACTGTATTCTTATCCTGGTCAAAGTCACAAGGCCAGCCTATATTCAGAGGGTAAATGAGTAGACTCTACCTTTTCATGGGAGGAATAGCAACATCACACCACAAAGATATATGCCTGCAGGTGAGATTATTGTGGCCTGCTTTGCAAACATGCTCCTGCCCTAACAAATGCCAGTTTTTGCTTTAAAATATTACATTTGGTTTTCTTACTCCCTGATATTTAGTCAAGGTATAGCATGTGAAAAATTTAGTTTGATGACAAATATATACAAGGTATATGGAAAGCAAAAATAAATCTGAGACCTTCATCCATCTATTAAAGTCTAACCTCCTGCCCATAGTTTCCATCTATCTGGCCTGTGTACTCACGTCTCACTCAGCTGAGGCTTCTGCTAGGATTCCAGTTAATCACATGTCACTAGGAAATAACCTGTGCAAGCTTGTCTGCTGGAGAACTCACAATCTGTGCCATGACACAGCGAGGCCAGCAAAGTGTTCAGAAATGTCCTGTGCTTGCTGCTTGCTGACAACAATTACATGGCCCACAAATTAAGTTTGCCCCAGAATCAGTTATTATAAAAACATGAAAAATGAAATAATGCATGTACTAGTATGGATTCTTTGTAAAGATCACAGAGAGCTCTGATTTATTAACGTATCAACTAGTTCCCCTAAATCCCCTCAGAAATATGTGATACAGGTATATGCATGTATTGTGCTTCACATCAGTAGGATTATGTGTATATTTCTTTATATATTCAGCCAGAAAGCAGCTCCTGCACAGGCTAGCCTAGAGGGTACTAATAATATGTAACACATACTACTAAGTACCAGGCGCTTCTAAAACTTATACATGTTGACTCACTTAAGCTCACAATAAACCTGTGAATCAGGTACTATTATATCCGCATTTACACATTAAGCTCACAGTGGTTAAGTGACTTGGCAAGGTCTGATTTGTAAGTGACATAGCTGGGATATGAACCCCAGTACCTGGAATCTTAACCACTACATTCTACTCTCTCTCAAGGGACATGTGCTTTATACATATGGTTCCTGACCTTAATACAGATGTCCCTGGCTCCACATATGAACCATGAGGCTTTTATAGTTAGGGATGCCCCTCAGACTCTGATTCAATGGGCCTATGGTAGATATTCACAGAGTAGTAGAAGATATATGTGTGTGTGTGTGTATGTATACAGAAGAAAAAAATGTAATAAAAATTTTTGAATACACTAAAAATAAAAATATAATAGATGAGTTATAGGAAATGTGTTTGGGGCATTCAGAAGGGGGAAGATATTTCTGGCTAGAGAGGTGGAGATCTAGAGAAGCTTTACAGAAAAAGACAAATTTGATTTGAACTTGGGGAGTTGAGATGATATATGAATATGCTGCATGATGACCTATGGTTAGTGAACAAACTAGAATGCCTCCATCTATATCTACGCAGCAGTGCTGACTACTGGAGTCTGCTCTGCATTGGCCACAACAAACTGTTGGGAGCAGGTATCTCTTGAAACTTCTTAACCACAACACATTTGAAAGTCAACTCAATAATCTTTGATAAGTTCTAGGAGATAATATGATACACATATATGTGGAAACCACTTGTAAACTGTAAACTTGGAAATAAAAATTAGTTGTCTGCCTAATGGTAGATTATGAGTTCAGTATCATCCACATTTTGTAAGGTATAACCATGTAGTAAACAGATTATCAATAAAATTTCCACTGAATATTTTAAAAGGTGCTCATTTAATCAGAGTTATGAGATAAATATTGTGAAGAAAGTGGCACTTGCCTAACTTAGAACGAGCATGGGAAAAAAATGAATAGTTGATTGTCAGGATGATGGGCTCCTTTGGAGGCTGGGATGACTGAGTCGTGGGAGCCCATGCACTGGTGGCCAGGAGAAAGGTCAGCTGCAGACAGCTATGGCTGCAGAAGGCATGCATCTACTGGAGAGGGCACCCAGACCACAGAGGAAGCCTTTGCTTTTAGGTTGTTCTAAAAAGATAAAAATGATACTATAGTGCAGACTGAGATGTGAGAAGCAAGAAAGAATCAGATTGAGCACTCTATAAATAACTAAGAATTATTAGTAACTATGGCATTTGAGATTATAATATTTGGACCACAACAACTGAATTCCCTAAAAGCCAAACTTGGCTTTCTTACCATTTTAGGAATAGAGAACACTAGATTTGGAATGGGCTTTAGAGAGCTCTTACTCCAAACTCCTTTCTTCTAATTTTAGAGCAAATAGTTTCTCTGTTGCTGAGGAAGCAAGTTGCCCAAGGTAGGATAGAAAGTTGTTCTAAATAAAGAGAGATACAACATGTTCTTTTGGTGTTGTTTTTTTTAAAAGAAACACAAGTATTTTCTTGGGATTTCTATTTGGCAAGAAATAGAATGGCTACTGATGCTTAAACTACTAGGTTGCTATGTAATTCAAAGCGATACTGCACAATTGGTCAAAGATAAGAGGAGAAATGACGTGATGTTTCCACAACCTCCAGTACCTGACTCAAATCCTGTAACAAACTATTTGTTGTTCACTTAATCACCTGTTGATGCTTACTATTGTTAAAACAAACAAACAGAAAATTCAACTGAGTAAATCTTAAAGATCATACTGGCTTTATTCAACAGTTCATGAGGCAGGCATGATTCCATCTAGAATATAGAAAGGAGCTCCAGGGAACTAACAAAATGAAAGACTTTCATAGGCAGAAGGGAGTAGGGACAAGGAGGTTATATCAACAAAATGGACTGGTGTAGCAAGGTCACTTTTTTTAGGGGATGGCAGAGGTCTACCATGCAGTCCACCTCACTAGTACTGACAAGGTTCTAGGAGAGCCAGACTAATTGAGTGAAGTATTAAATCTTGGTTTGGTAATTTGGGGCTTAGCATAAGTGACTCCATTTGGGGCCTGTTGTTTTTGTTTTTAACAATTCTCCCTTTTGATCAGCCTAACAGAGATGTGATCAAAATTTAAGGTGTTAGCATCACTCCCAGCTACTGCCTTGAAGTTCTCAGTTTTAGCTGATGCTCTGTGTGATATTCATAGGTCATGATTTCAGGTTCACATTCTTTAAGTTGGTCATTCTTTTCATTCCTTCTCTCATGTCCAAGTCTTAAGGAGATCATTTGCTTAGTGGTTATGCATTTAAAGTTTTTGAGAGAACATAGCGTGCCAAGGAGAACACTATGATTATTATAAGGAGGGTAATTCCCTATGTCTGGAGTGTACTTCAGAGCCATGGTCCCCAAGATCCAAAACAATCAAAATCAAATAAATCTAAGAAAGACCCCACTTAGGATGCACTTTCTTTAGCCAAATGTAGCAAGTGGCATTGGCCTTAGCACAAACACCTCCTTACTTAGCTAAAAGATAATCAAGGGCTATCCTATTAGGAAGAACAACGTTGACTAGAGAGTCTAGGGATCTCTGTTGTGCAGCTATTACTTTAGCAGTAGATTCTGCTGCATCTTCAAAAGTTAAGGAAAGGTTCCTGATCATAGCCTCATTCCACTCCTAACCAGGAAAGTACAACTCTGTCAAAAGAACCAAATCCTGAATCATGAAATGCCTCCTGGTAGGTACCTTTTAACTCAACAATGCAAATTCAGGGAAGCTACCAGTGAGGTGTCTCAGTTTAACTATGGACAGTTAGGGGCCTAGTTAGATAACCTAAGAGGTGTTGCCCAGTTATGTGCCAGCCATCAAGGCATTCATAGGCCTACAGAGAATAATAACGACCATAAACAAAGATAACTCCTATCAGAGCACAAACCACTCCTTAGTGCTAAGGGGAAACTTAATGGATTCATTCACAGCGATTTGTTGCATTTGTCTGTTCAAACCGGGGGTCAATTAGATTTTTAGCACATACAGGAAGTAAATCTCCTGGCTGGAAATAAAAAGTTGTTCTAAATTCCTTGCAAAGATAGGTGCTGCTGGTGACTGGGGGAAGATCTGATTTAGATAATAAGAACTGGGGGTGAAAATGTGCAAAAGTTTACATAGGTATTTGTGTCTAACTGGGCAAGTGCAGTTATAATCAAAGAAAGGTAAACAAAAGCACTGGATATTCTAGCTATAAAAGTTGGACTTTATAAGTAACTTCTCAGGGAGGTTGACTGTAGTTCATGGTGACATTGGGAATAAAAGAAAAACTGGTCACAAGGAGGACAAGGGAGTCTCTAACATCATGGACAGATTGGGGTTTTTGATGACAAATCCAGCAGTTTGATAGTTATTCAACTCCACCCTGACTCGTGCCTTAGAAATGGCCTGGGAGATGTGGATGATGGCATTATCTTTTCAGGCCAATGCCAGAGTAAAGGAAATAAAGAGAAGAAGAAAGGCTTTCATGTTCAGTTTAAGTATGAAGTCTTGCTCCAGTGTCTTGGTAGAAACAATCTACACTGATGTCAGCTGTTATCTTCCTAGTCAATTTGATAAGGTCTCCAGTGTTTGCGATGGACCAGATGGCAGGTAGAGCCTACTTCAGCTGTGAAATATGTACTCAAAATTCAATACCTTTTGGGTTCACAGCAGTGCCAATTGTTAGCAGCACTTGGTAAGGTCCCTTCCAACAGGGTTCAAGGGCTGTCTTCCTCTGGTGATGTTTCCAAAATATCCAGTCCCTATGCTCCAGACTGTGACCAACAAGGACCCCATTGAATGGGATCTGGGAAGACTTCTTTAACCTGATGATGATAGGCTTTAGCATAAGACATTAAAGGCACTAGCTGGTCATATTAGCATGAGATAATAGGGGATCAGCATTAAGTTGTATACCCATGAGCCTTAGTCTACTAGTGACTGTTTCATGTACAGTAAGTTTATGTTTCTCAAAGGCAGTACCATGAACACTCAGCAAAACCAGAGGCAATACCTTCAGGCCAAGGGAGTCCAGGAGTTTCAGCAAGTTAAGGGATTTTGAGTTTGAGGGTTGCATTAGTTCTCTCTAACTTGCCTGTTGACTGAGGGTGGTAGGGACAGTGTGACTCCAGGAAGTTTGCAAGGTTTTCATTTAGGCTTGTATGATTTTCCCAGTGAAGTGGTGTGATATAATGAGTTATAAGAAATACATATTTGGTCTTCACCCACAGTTCTTGAAAACACTACAGAGTCTTAAAGGTGAAATGGGTGTTTTATTATGTTAGTGAGAGACTTGGACCTCAGCACCCAAGGTCAGAGGCTGAAGGCTGATTTAGCCAATGGCTAATAATTTAGTCAATCATGAGGGCTATGCAAGAAGCCCACACAAAAACCCCAGAGAAGAGCTTTTTGCTCTGTCTCTCTGCTCTGTGCCTCTTGGTGGGTCCTGCTTCTCGGTCTGGGGGAGCTTCCATGCTTGGGGAAGCAGAACACCTCCACATGCTACCCAGCCAGGCCCCCAGCTCCACATGGATAGAAACTCCTTTATTTGGGATCTTACCCTATATATCTCTTCATCTGGGTGATAACTTGTATTCTTTACAGTGTCCTTCATTAAACTGGTAAATATAAAGGTTTTCCTGAGTTCTGTGAGCTGCTCTAGCATATTAATAGAACCTAAGGGGGAGGTCATAGGAACCTCCAAATCTGTAGCTGGTAGGTCAGAAGCACAGGGAACTGCCTGGGGCTTGCGACCCACCTTTGGAGTTGGGGGTGGAGGCAGTCTTGTCAGACGAAGCCATTAACCTGGGAATCTGGTGCTGTCTCTGGGCAGATAGCAACAGAATTGAGAACACCCTGCTGGTATTCGAGACTTGCTTGGTATTAGTATGTATAGGAAGACCTCTTTCCACATATTCACGCACATTGGAATTGGGCCGGGGAACCCGAATGGAGTTATTACCACTACTCTTATTGCTGTGCATAATATTGTTACTGTTATACATATATGTAGGGAAAAAATACACCATTGCATTTGGTGTTGGAAGAGTGGAATCACAAGTGGGTACCTTGATCTGTTGTGGAAGGTATACCCCACCTGGGAAACACATTTTCTAATGATTTCCTGGCTCCAGCAAGGGGCAGGTGAAGGCTTGCAGCAGGGGTAGGCTTCAACCCACCCAGAAAACATACAGACAAGAACAAGAACATATTGATAACCCACACTAGGTGGTAGTTGAATGAAGTTCAACTGAAGGTGCTCAAAGAGTCCAAAGGGAGGAAGTCGGAGGCCCTGGAGACACAAATAGTTTTCCCAGAATTATGGGCCTGACAGATCAGACATTAGTGGTAAACTGTTTTCGCAATTTTATAGAAGTCTCCCTACCAATATTTATTCATAATTTGAGTCATTTTAACTGTACCATGGGGGAGTGAAGGAGTGCAAAAACTGAAATACGGGGTTTGCCAGGGAGCTGGGAAGAACCAAGTAGGCTGTCTTGGGTTTCCCACAGCCCTAACTGCTTGTTGAAATTACAACCATTGTTTGACATTGTGATTTCATTAATTGAGGAGCACACTGTTGCTGGTCACAAGAAAATCAGGATGGAAAAAGTCTGGCAACAAGGGATCATTTTTGCAGAAGCAAATGGACTGGATCCACATATGCCACAGCCTTTATAGATTTCATTGTTGCTGCCTTTGCATGAAAGATAGCTAGGGCATTTTCCTGATATTCAGGTTCAGTCTGTTTAGTATGAGCCTCGATGTTGATGATTGCAATTTCAGAAGGTAAAAGAAATAACAAGATCCTTTACTTCTCCATTTTGATTGGTGGACATAAGAAAACCCCTTTGTTTTCCTAACATTCCCAAATCACAGATGACCCCCAAATGCATACTGGCTGTCAATATAAATATTAATAACTTGTCCTTCTGATGACTGGCATGCTCTGGCAAAGGCATGGAGCTCTCCTTGTTGGACCAATTTAATTCGTGGGAGGTTTCTCCTCTCAACTAGCTCATACTGGGTAGTAACAGCATAGCCTTCTTGGAAATTCCCTTTTTCAGTTTTACAGTATGATCCACCAGCAAACAAAATTAGATTAGAATTAGTCAAAGGAGTGTCTTGTGAATCAGGAAATGTGACATTATTACATGGCAGTCACGGGGTTCACTCTCCACAGGCAGGGGTAGTAATGTAGCAAGATTAACATGTAAGACGTAGATTAGGTGGTGAGAGCAGAAGGCTCTCCTAGGAGGTTAATGCTAGGGCTGAATCAGAGCAGGAGCATTCCCAGGGCTTGGTTATTTCTTTCCTGTACAAATAAGGTGAAAGGATTTGAATAGCTAGGCAGCCCTAGGGCAGGTGGTTCCTATTTTAGTAAAGGAAATGTCTACCTAACATATTGACTGGGACTGTACCACACAACAAAAAGGGATGTTTTTCAGTGAAAGGTCCCAGAGTCATTTATACTGGTTGAGATAGAAACCCCCTCTGAAATGCATTAGGTACCCCCACTACAGAAATTTCTTCTTTTACCCCAAAGGATTTGTTGTCCTATGAGTGTAGGGTTTACAGTAGAGGGTGTAGCTCTAGTATGCACCAGAATTCAGTGAAGTTTTCCATTAATTTTAATGTTAGCTTCTCCTTGGCTATTTAAAGGACTTACTGGTAGCAGTTAGGCAGAGACTCCCGCGGGGTCCTGTCAGCTTTGGGAGGGGCTCATAGGGGGCTGTCCTTCAAGGGTAGATAGGGGGGCACTGGAGTTGTTGCAAGATTTGCATAAAACCTTTGAGGACAATCTTTTTTCCAGTGTTCCAGTTGATTATAAATGAGACACTGATCTCTAGATCAGCTTTTTTATGTTGGCCCCCTAGTAGGGTTCAGTGGGGAGGCCCAGGTATTACTTTAAGTTTCTGGTCTTGGAGTTGTTGCAACTGTAAGGCTAATAGCTTGGCAGACTTTTGTTTATGTCTAGTTGCAATGTCCTTCCAAGTGCTCAGCAAATGGTTATGAGTTCAGTCAGACCTGTTGCTTCCAATTCTATTTTTTTGCCATTTAATCAATCCACTAGTCTCAGGAGATAATTCATTTAAATAGGGCAGCTAGAACAGATTGGGTGACATCATTTATTGTATGGAACCCAGAAGGCCATAGGTAGAGAGCTTCCAGACAGGCTTTAAGGTCTGCCATAGATTCATCTTACTTTTGTTTTCAGGTTTGAGTAACAAAACAGTCAGTGTGGGCAGGGAAGAGTCTAGGAATAGTTTTGAAAGTGATGCTGGGGTTCTTACTTGTGGAGTCGAAGAATGAACTTAGCAAACACCCAAGGTAGGAGAGCCAGGGCAGAGGCTTTTATTTAGAGATAGAATGAGAGGAAAGAGCTCCTGGCTCATGCCAGGAGGGGACAAGAGAGCCCAGGGTGGTACGTTGTCTAGGGGATTTATAGGCAGTGAGGATTTGGGGGAACTGAGGTCTTAGGGTGTGGACTTGTACCACCTGCCCTGCCCTCAAGGTGGGCTGGGTTGTTGACTGTTTGCTAGGGCTGTTCACAGTGAAGTCACAGGTTATGCTGAGATACTCTTGCGGAAAACTCAAACCTTCCAGGCCAAGTTGCTCCTGGCCTTTTGACCTCTAACTGGTCTCACTGAAGATGTCTATATTCCTAGTCTGGTATCTTTACCCTAGAGAATTAGTGAGACCTTGACTTTGCATAATGCTGAACACAGAGTTTCGATAGGGACTTTACATTGTTACATTGCTTTGACTGTAAATATCCTGCCTTACTTTTTCCAGAGGTCCTCACCGTACTCTGACTATACCCACTGTCCCTGTCTCATTCTCTCCTCTACAGATGGAGATCCTAGCTGCTGCTAGGGAAAGGGGGCAGTGACAGCTCTGGCTGCTTCATGCTATGAGGAGACACAGTAAGGGGTGCAGGTAGTGGGTCAAGTGGTGGGTCAAGGGGCCTCAGCAGATGGGTGCTTCTATCTTGGATTCCATTTCTATTACTATTTGCAGTTTTTATGGCTTCTAGGCAAAATAGAACAAATTGTGTTATTAGGTTAAATAGCAACATCTGGCATTGGATTTTCCATTCTGGAAGGACAAACTTGACGAGATTAAGAATGCATGGCTGAATATGAGGACTAGAAATAATAAAACTTTAACTGAAAATATATGAGAAAACTAAAACATCTGGAGAATTCATAGACAGATATTTTGGGGAAACTAGAATTCTGGATTTAATCTATATCCCTATGACTAGTATTAGGATTCAATGTGACAAGGCTGCATTATTGAAACAATACTTTTCTCTAACATTACCTCCATTTTTATCAGAAGTAACCAGATTAAGAAAATAATGAACACTTGGCTTAATTATTTGCATAAGTGCATCAAGAAGAGCAATTGATTACATAGGCTCTTTTAAATGTGCTTTGCTTGTACTTTTTATAAAGAATTTCAGATTGGACTTTTAAAGGCCTCTAGGGCCAGAAAGCCAGGCCAGACTTGACATCAGGTTGTGCCTGCAGTACCTGTAGATTTGGGTGAATTCCTCTCTTCTTGAGGTCCCCAAGACATCCTGAGGTTCCTGCACCTGCCAGGAAGTGACCTTCCTTACTCACCTGGTAAGGGTGTTGGGAACCCTGTAAGCAAGGTACCAGGCCAGTTCTTCCAAGGGGCTTTGTTGGCTCTATAAAGTCAACTTAGTTCCTTAAAACTGTTTGTTCATATCTGAGTTTACACACGTGTCTCTCAGGTATGACGTTCCAGTCAAAGCGTTGGTAATATAACCTATGTTTTTAATTGGTCCTCTTTCAAGGAAAGCAGATTCTTACTGAACTTATGCAAATAAATATACTGCCATGAAATATAAAAATAGTCACTGAGAGTTTTTAAATTCTGGAGAGATCAGGTAGAGAGAAAGATAAATGTTTCAATTCTGCTTAAAAGGTATTGTCATTTACTAAACTGTTGTCAGCTTAAGAGAAAAAGCTTAAAACACTTTATCAGCAACATTTGAAACAAAAAGCCACAAAATCATCTTCTTTAGTTTACTTAATCCTATGTAACCAATACCTGTTCTGCTGAAATCTAGTTCTTTACTAGTTTAGGAGTAATAAAACAGTGACTATAAATGACAAAAGACTTACAAATGACAATGGTTAAAGATCTGATGAGAGCTTACTATAAGACAGTTGACATAAGGAAATTTGGATATTTCTGTAACACAAAACATTCAGTAACAAACTTTAGCATCACTCCCTTTGACAGTGCTTTCCAGGTAGTTAAGCAGTTATATCAGATAAATAAACCAAATTAGCCAAATAACTTTCCTCAATGAGAAAAAATTCCTCTGACATGTTCCAGGGACCCTTTGGAAAATATCAAGAGTTAACTAAAGGTAAAAGCACCTTTTTGAATTTGATTTTGGGAAGCTGTAAGAAGGTTTCTTTGGCACTTGCTTAAATAGGATTATAGGTTGCCATGAAGCAATACTTATCAGTTTAACTAGAATGACAACAAAATACCACAAAGGCAAATACAGAAGGTTACACAGTTGTTAGCAAAGTTTAGCTTTTAGTCCTTTTAATATTAAGATCTCATTTTCTTAAATAGTCAGACAACTCTTTGAGACTTAAAGCAGGAGAAACTGCTTTGATAAAACAACTAGAAAACCTTTTGCAATCTTTCAGCATTAAAAGCAGACTAACAGTTTAAGAAAACTTTGTCCTTTTACTGAACACAAAATTCTAATTTGCTGTGTCCTTGATATTGAGACTCATTTCCTTTAATTTGACATTGCATGACCATATCAATTCTTCCACAACTTTCTACAATTTCATTTTTTACATTCAGAGTTCTCCCTCTTTAAATAAACAGCTGTATTTTAGAATAAAGTTACTTTTATCAAAAGACACATTTTTTAAGCATGCAGAAATGTTTTCTTTATTATTTCAAGTAATTTTAATTAGAACTTAAAACCATTAGGAACTTTAATTTTCAGTGAACACTGAGAAGTAGGCTATTGTAAACTGTTACACTAGTATTCTTTAGATTTGCGCATTTTATAATTTCTGGAACTGTGTGCTTCACAGCACAATCTCACTAAGCACAAAATATGTCTATTTAACTTAGCAACACTTTAAGGTTTTAGATTACTACCAAAATTCTCAGGCTGTTTGTAGGTATACACACTGTAACACACAATTATTATTAAGATGTTCACTTGCTACACTTGGTTTACTCCTTCCTAACAACTATGCTAGATTGATTACTTACAAAACCTTTACTGAACATTAGACAAAGTCAAGCCTCTAAGCATTTTATTCTTGAAAGATTTAACAGATAACATCAACTTAAATGACTTTAGGTAAACTTAGGCAGCTGATAACTATAAGGACATGTCCATTTCAGTTCAACTTAAATAAGCATTAATGTTAATATCTTTTATTAGAATTTTCTGGAAGTTTTAGAATGCCTAATTTTCAAAAGCACTTGTCTTTAAATCAATTTTATTAATACCATCCAGAGGTAGAAAAATATTTTTCATTTACATGCTTAGACATACAAACATACAGATTGAGACGTAATGACTACAGTTAGCAACACTTTCCATAAAAGAACCAAAATTCTCAATCAACATACACAGACAGACTGATACAAAGATTTGAGTTATTAATATCCAATTGCCTTCTTTCCTTTTAGCTTATTTGACTAAAAGTATCTCAGTTTTCAAGAATATGCTCTAAGAGCGAGCAGTTAATCTAACTGGGTTAAGGTGTAGATGGCCCCAGACTAACAGGGCCGATGAAGGGTCTGAACTGATAGGGACTGTGTGTCTCCAGGTGGCTGGAAATAAAATGCAAGTACAATTCTAGCACCAGTCATTTAAAGCCAGGCTGTATTGTAAAAGAAAATTTCTTCTGTTTCAGGGAGTCTAATTTAAAAACTTCCCAATTTTTGAGGATAATGATGAACCCAATAAGTAGAATAGATTTTCACAAAAAACAAATTTTAGAAAATGAGTCCCATATTGAAGTAGTCTATGGGACTTTTGACTATTTTCCTTCCTTGTGGCAAAATATATTTAACTGCATAACCTTATTATATTGCATACTTCTTTCAGGGGCCAAGCCTCTCTAATCAGAGACTTTGTATTGAGGCCAGGCTTGTGTGAAGAGATAAGGCACTTTTTTAAGGGTTTAGGGATCGAATTGCTCCCATTTCCTCAGAATGCATGCCAGAGGCGTTTCTGGCTTTAACCTTGAAGAGGATGCTCCCACCTGGAAGAGAGAGGACAGGTGTGACACCTGGTTGGCCTTTCTCTGTGAGGGTGTCCCCTCACCCTGGAGCCTGGGTGACAGTGGTCAATCACCTCCTCTGCCGGGCCTACTGGACTTAACCACTCCTTACCAGCATGGCCTACACCTTGCCTTGATTTCCCTCTTGCCTTCCCACTAAGCAAGAGTTGCCTCAAAACTCTGGATTTAGTGGGACCTTACCAGTATGTTCTTACTTTATGCCTTCTGGGAGTCCTGATCCAGACCCTAGTTTCTCTGCATGGGTTTTAGCATAGTACACTTGGGATCATTCCTTGAGAGCCCCCTGGCTGTCCGATAAGTACAGGGACTGTGTGATCTCTCACTGCCAAAGCCTTGGTCAGAGTCACAAGCCTGTTTCACTTCCCTGGGGCTGCAGAAAAGGAAATGCCTAGCCCCAGGATGACTGCTTCTAAGATAAGGAGATCAATAGAATAGAGCCTTTTACATGTTGGGCTCAAGGTTTCAGCTTGATTACTTTATAGACTTCATTTGCATCACACAGGAGAAAGTGGTGCAGGCCTAAGAGGACTGCTTTGAATGAGGAGCAGGGGAACTTTTTCCAAGGCCAGAGATAAAATTGAGACAGAGGCTGCCGTGGATAGTTATGGAGGGGTGTCTATACTCTTAAACACCAGTTTCTGCCACTGCCTGGGGATTATCCTGCTAGTCACCCACTGTAAGAAATCTGATCTGTGAGACAAGAGGTCAGGGGTGATCTGCAACTCGCATAGGCAGCAGCCTAGCCAGAGGTTCACTCAGCACCACAGGATCAATCAGCCAGAGCCAAGATCCAGGACCACTGTCTACTAGTCTGGTCTGCCCTTGGAGTCCGCAGATTAGGATAGGAAGATAGGAAATTGGCTCAGTCTACTCCCTGACATTCCCGTCTGGAGGCCTGGGATCAAGGAGCAGCAGACACCGGGAAACCTTTCACCTGAGACTTAAGACTGGTAGCTGATGTCAATCGTCTTTTAAGTGGCTAATGGGTGCCCAGACACATTTTATGAGATAAAGAGTACAGCATTTAGTCAGGAATAAGAACAAAGCATGGATCTCCTACCTTGCAGTGGTGAGCATCGGGTTCTGTGAAATTGACAAGTTAGAGGCACACGTGGAGTGTGTAAAGGAAGTAAAGAGCATCCTTCAGAGGCCAAGGTGGCCTTGAAAGGCAGGCTGAAAGTCAGAGAGAGAGAGAGAGACACTCCTCATGGATACCCGGTCGGGCTGTCGGGGTCTGATTCCAGACATGCAGGCCTTTGAGAAGCTGCTGAAGTGCAGCCTCAGCCTAGACTCTCGCAGTTGCCCACAGCTTTCCTCAGTCCCTCGCATCCAAGGAGGTGCCTCTGAAAGGGAATCCTGGCCTCCACTCAGGTGACTTTCCCGGCTCCCAAGGGAGATGGGGGATCCACTGAAGGAGACGCAGGGGAACCTGTCACTTGAGACTTTGAGAACGGCAGCCGGGCTAGTCCCATTTAAGTGGCTGACAAGTGCCCGATGTTGTGTGCCATAGACGGCTTCCTTCTATAAGGACAGTGAAAATAAAAGCCAGGCTTGGATGCCAATACTCACCTCTGAAGTTATCCCGGATGAGCCCCCAAAGATGATGCCGGGGTTCTTGTTTGCAGAGTTGAAGAATGAACTTAGCAAACACCCAAGGTAGGAGAGCCAGGGCAGAGGCTTTTATTTAGAGATAAAGTGAGAGGAAAGAGCTCCTGGCTCACACCAGAGGATTTATAGGCAGTTGAGGATTTGGGGGAACTGAGGGCTTAGGGTATGGACTTGTACCACCTGCCCTGCCCTCAAGGTGGGCTAGGTTATTGTCTGTTTGCTAGGGCTGTTTACAGTGAAGTCATGGGTTATGCTGAGATACTCTTGAGGAACACTCAAAGCTTCCAGACCAAGTTGCTCCTGGCCTTTTGACCTCTAACTGATCTCACTGAAGATGTCTATATTCCTAGTCTGGTATTTTTACCCTAGAGAATTAGTGGGACCTTGACTTTGTGTAATGCTGAACACAGAGTTTCAATAGGGACTTTACACTGTTACATTGCTTTGACTGTAAATATCCTGCCTTGCTTTTTCCGGAGGCCTTCACCCTACTCTGACTATACCCACAGTCCCTGTCTCAAAAGGATCAACTGCTATTCTGTAAGCTTTTTCTGGTCCATAAAGGGATCATGCTGAAGATCAAGGATCTCAAACATCATCCTCAGAGTTATGCCATTCTGCTTCTTGCATCCATTTTTGGACTCCACCAGGTCCTACCAGCATGTGCATAAGCTGATCTGGCAGCCTGGAGGCATAGGCCCCAGTAAGGACTCTAAGTTCTTCAGATTTGGGTATCCTTCCTACATTTAGAAAATTCTTCAACTGTGGTCCTTAGCTCTGTCTTTGACCAGGGAGTAAAAGACAACTGAAGAAGATTACCTGCAGCCTCAGGTGGTCTTATTTTTTAAAGGTAACTATTAGTTACAGTCTCTTTCACATGGAAGGATAATTCAGATGGAGAATTAGGAGAACATGAGCTCTTAGATAAAGGAGGATAGAGGGGAGCAGTAGAAGTCACAGCAGTCTCCTTGTCTTTTGTTTTAGATACTTTTTGTGTCTTCAATTTTTCATTAGCTTTTTGCAATGAATTATTCAATGAAGCTATTTTGAAATCTTGACACATTTTGGAAGCTTCTGCATACCAATTAAAATAGGTATCCCATTCTGTTGGATGATTTGGGAGCTTTTATTACAAAGTACACTTCATAAACAAATGATCTTGTTCTGTTGGAACATTCCCCATAATGGCCATTGTAATTCTAGGTTGTGTTTAGTGATTTTGCCATTTTTGTAGGTATCTATAGCTTCCAGGACCACAATCCTTAGACATAAAATAAGCAGGTGTGCCAGAAGGTAGCATACTCAAGAACTTAAGCATCCCATTTCTTTAGCTAAGCCTTAGATCTTTTGAAGTCAAATTAATATTGATAAGGAATGTGCCATTGGGTTAGGGATTGTGTGGTGTTATACCTTGTTGCCTAGAAATTTTCTTGAGGTTGGTGGGTGAACTAGTGTTAATCTAACCCATTCTGTGACCAATTTGCCTCATGTGAACCTTACACACATTAGCAGAAATGAACAGTAACCTGGCCAAGAGAAGATGTTGTGTACAGTACCAGCAATCTCCAATGTGAACTGGAGATTGGGGAAAAAACTGAACCAGCAAATTCCCAACAAATGGGGACTGCAGATGGAATTCCAATCCAGTGGGGAACTCTGGACTCAACCATGGGCTTGGTGCTTGTATTCCAGGTGGAGCCACCTGCTGGTTCAAGCTGACCTACCCTGGACTGGAAAGCCAATTAGATTGGGAGTTTGATGCAAAGAGTGGAGCTCAAAACTGAGAGGAACTTACCTACAGCTCTCAGCAATAACAAGAGAGATGTAGAACTCAAAGGTTTTGGTACCCAAAACCATCAGATGTTTCCTTCAGATCCATCCCATCACTGCCACTGGCATTGTTAAAAAAAAAATCAATTGAGTAAGAGTTTTCAAGGTCATATTGGCTTTATTCAATAATTCTTGAACAGCACCTCATCTTAAAGACAGAAAGGAGCTCCAAGGAGCCATACAAAATGAAAGACTTACAGGCAGAAGAGAGTAGGGACCAAGAAATTGTATCAGCACAAAGTGGATTGGGTGCAACAGGGTCACGTTCCTTCAGCAGATGGTAGGGGTATATCAGGCCGACTACCTCTAGTGCTGACCAGGAAATTTCTGATTGAGTCTTTAAGATGCCGTTTATGGGAAAGCCAAAACTGTAATTAAGTTAAGTATTAAGTCTTGGTTTAGAGACACAAGGCTTAGCATCAATGACTCCATTTTGAACTTGTTGTCTTTGTTTTTTAACACCCTAATCAAAGTATTTTCAAAACTCCAAAAGGCCCTGAAGACCTCACAGAACAGCAAAGGCATTAGAGCATTACTATTATTCTTACTTTGATACCACTACTACTTATATGATAGTATTATAATTTGAGATATAAAGTGTTGAAGACCAGGGAAGAAATATGGGAGTTGAAGGAGGTTACAGTACCAATGGTTCTAACTATTGAGGAGTTCTTCATGGAGAAGGTAACACCTGAACTAACTTTGAAGGACTGTAGGACTTGTACCCATAGACATTTTTGATAAGCTGATACATGTGGATTTCCCAGTAAGCAAAGGTAATGAGGTGGAAGAGCATAAGGTATGCTTGTTAGAACACAGGGCCCAGGAAGGGGAACAGTGTGCAGTTATGCTGGAAAGGAAGGCTTAGGGGAAATATTACATAGGGCTTTTGATTTGCATTCTTGCTTCAGTATTCTCAAATTGATAGGAGAATTTTTAAAGTTTATTTTTATAATCTATAGTAGTTTTTAAGAAAGTGTGAAAAATAGAGAGATTTCAAAAGAAGTAATTTTTATTATTTAATAATTTGCTCTATTTCTTTCCAGTATCTTTTTTCACAAAGCTGTTTTTTTTAATTGCTCTAATCATACTTAATTGTTAAGTTTCAATTATGTTAAACCTTACATGAGAGACTGACTGATCCTTCAAGAGAAATGCCTTCTGCAACTACAGCACTGGTCTCACAAGACAAGAAAAGGCTCAGGTCCAGGGATAAAGGGAAACCCTGTCCCAGATGCTTCTGGGAGAGGGCACCAGCCCTCCCTGTCGTTGTAGGGGCGTTGTCTCACCTGTTCTGTCACAGGTGATCTTTACCATGCTCCTCAGGGACACCCCAACAAGGTGGGGGCCCTGTTGACAGTGCACAGTAGCTTGCCAATCATTTAAGCCAGCACTTACCCATTCTTGAGTTCCTAACTTTGGCTCCATTTTGGCCTTTAGAGTATGTATTGAACCAGTGTTTCTCAAATGCTAACACACAGGAATTACCTGGGAATCTGGTTAAAATGCAGCTTCTGATTCCGTAGGATTCTGGTGGGCTGGAGACGGTGCACTCCTAACAAGCTCCTGGCCGCTGCTGCTGCTGCTGGGCCACAGACCGCACTTGGTCTCGGAGTGTTTTCCTTTTCATACCTAAGACCTCTTTTGGTTGCCTCCACACGAAAACAAAAATTCACTTGGTCAAAATCTCTCTCTCACAAATCTATATAAATATTGTTTTATTTACTTTTGACATTTTATTGTGGCTGAAAATGCTGAGGTCAATGTGTTTTTATTCCTTTCTAGGTAAACTCTTTTTGCCACCTGGATGTTTAAAGGATTTCTTGTTGTGCTTTGTTCCTATGCTTCAAACATTTCACCCTGATGAGTCTAAGTGTGAATCTCTTGTCTCTGAATTGGCCTTGAAAGCAGTGGCCCTTTCAGCTTGCATACTCCAGTAAGCTCTTTGCAGCTCAGGACGGTTTCCTCCAAGTATGCCTGTAATCATTGTTTCTGACCAAGTTCCCTAGGGCCCTTCAGTAATTCTCATGAGGGATCTCTGACCACTGTCTTACATAAGCCATTGTCTCTTTTTATTTTGATATTTTAAAGATTTTCTCTATAATCTAGAAGAGATTTAAGTTTATCTTCTGTATCATAGACTAGATTTTCCCAGGACATTTCTGCTTCTGGTTCTGGCCTCCATTGTGGATGATGTTAATTCTGCTATTGCGCTTTTTAATTACCTAAAATATTATCCATTTTATCCATTTACCATTTCAGTTATTCTGTTATCCTTTCATGTTGGACACTCTCTTTATTACTTACAATCTTATTTCAAAAAGGTATGCCTTTAAGCTTTTAGAGAATGTCAGAAACTTCCTTCTCATTTTCTTCTGGTTCCTCCAGCAAATGATTTCCCAAAGGTCATTCATTCCCCCTTTGTATTTCCAGAAAATGTTCTCTTTTCCCTTGTTTTATAGTGTAATGGACATTTGCCATTCCTTTTGCATCTCAACACCTGAATCTTTTCCTTCACCCTTCCAATGTTTGGAGAATCTCCCATTTTATGAAGCAAAGCTTGTCTTCCATATAGAAACTGAAAATGCCAGAAACTCAATTTCTCAGTCTGCCTTACAATTAGGGCATGTGGAGCAGGCTCTGCCAGTGAGATGAATCTGCCTCAGGCATTGACTTATATGAATGGTTCAAGGAAACAGCAGAGCCAGTCAACTCCAGTTTCCAGAAGCAGCATGGCAGAAGTTCTAAAGGCAGCAAGTGGTGTTGGGACATGAGTGATGTGAACAATAGTGTCCACAGCCAGCTGTGGCATTGGAATGTCACCACAGGACTGATTAAACAGCTTCATTCCTGGTTGTGTAGTCTTTGAACCTGTTCGTTAGTCTCAAAGTAGACTCTGGAGGCTCCTCAATAACTGTTTAATAAATTTATTTTCTGTTTATATCGTCAGAGTCCAGTTCACTTCTTACAAGTAAGAACCCTGCATGATACAATCAGGATCTTCTAAATAGATCCCACAAAGTCCTTATTTTTGGCTTACTCTTCCTCAAACAAGTGGTCATCTGCTCTTCTCACAAGGTAAACCCTTGATTCTACTCTTTCTACCTGGGTCCAGCTCAAACCCATTCCCAGAGGATAGCTGGGTGTCATATTCCATTCCTGGCCCCGTTCCTGGTGTCTTCAGGCTTTCATTCTGTGCAGGTCTGTTGGTTGGGGCTGGGATTCCCTAGCTGTGAGAAAGCAAACAGAGGTGTGACAGGAAAGGGGATAGCTACCCAGTACTCTGTTGGGTTACAGAACTTGCCCGGAGGCTGTTTCCTCACCTATTAAATAGGAGGATGGGATTCAGTGATTTCTAAAAGCTACATGCTTGTATATGTGTACAGGTTGACCCCCAGGTGATGAGGCAGGCTGAGATGAACCAGAGACAGGAAGCAAATTTACACACTCCCAGTCCCACTGCTTAGAACAAACATCCTGAACACAGAGCTGAGCATCCCACCCCTTGCTGGAGGGCCCTTCATAAGCTCTGGATAAAGTCATGTTTGGGGTAGCTGGCCGGCTGCTCTGCCACACCCTGGTGCTTTTCCCTTCTCTTTTCTCTCAACTCTGTTCCCTCCCCAACTTGCTCCAAATTGTGCTAGCTTCATGGCCTCCTCCCGCATATGCTCACCTTTTCTTATACTCCCTACATTCTATGCTCAAGCCATAATTTTCTATTTTTAATTCCCTGATCCTATTATGATCCCACAATTCTCAGTCTTTGCTTGTGTTGTATCCTTGCTTGGAGTGCCTGCGTTTCCTCACTTGACTAATGTCTGCTCTCCTCTCCAGTCTCACCTTCCCTGTGGTTTCCTTTTTTTTTGGTGTCATTAATATACACTTACATGAGCAACACTGTGGTTACTAGATTCCCCCCATTATCAAGTCCCCACCACATACCCCATCATAGTCACTGTCCATCAGTGTAGAAAGATGCTATAAAGTCACTACTTGTCTTCTCCGTGCTATACTGCCTTCCCCATGCCCCTCCCCCATTATGTGTGCTAGTCATAATGCCCCTTTTCTTCTTTATCCCTCCCTTCCCACCCATTCCCCACTGTGGTTTCTTTGCCCTCCTCCTCCCCAAGACCAATGTGCCCCTCCTATGGGCTCCCATGGTACTCTGACACATCCTTATCTTGACACAAATCACTCTCTACAGTAAAATAAAGTCAATATATAGTGTAGTAAATATATAGTAATTGTGTGTGTGTGTGTGTACATATGTATTAGTTTATAACCCCAGCTGGCCTCAAGTAAACCCCTTGGCTATGTTTTATTTCCTATTGTATCCCTCATAGTTAGTCAAATGCCTCCTTTGTAGTAGGTACTTGAAATATTTGTGAAAGAATAGAAGGATTTTTAAAAATAAGAATACAAGAATAATTAGAAGTGATTCCTCCTTAGCCCTAAACAGACAAAGCACTTTAAAATACAACAATTTTCTTCCTTGTGTAAGTATTTACATACAGCTTATTGGACTCTGTTGTTTCGTAGTAGAATTCATGACTGGTTTGAGTAAATGTCCTGTTCAGGGGCTTCCACAATGATAGGTGCTCAAGAAATGTTTACCTGAAGAAGCACTGTGCTATACAGTAACCAAAAAACCCCATTATCCAAAATAGGCCACTTTTGAAAATGAAAGAAAATGTTAATAATTAGCCTAAGACAATAAGTATAAGTTGGGATTGTCCAGGCTAAGTGGGACATATGGTCTTCCTATTTACTTAGCAATGCCCCTTTGTTAGATCATTAAGGGTTATTTTGTAGACTTTGATTTAAGATAGAAGGTGCTGGGTCAGAGGGAGCTTCTGGCATTATACACACTCTCTGGAAGGACGAACAGTATAGAAGATTATCATCCCATAGCCAAACAGTAAGTAATGAGTTAGTGACAGAGACAAGTAACTGTCCTAGGTTCTTGTTCTTCTTTATTCTTTACTCCAGTGAAGGCCACTTACCTTTTGATTAAGTGGGACACATACAATGGGAGACACTGCAATTTAGATAAGTTTTGAATTATAATAATTAGTCATTATAAAATAGAAGGAAACAAAATTAAATGTGTTTCTTCTTCCTACCTCTGCCATGGTGATCAAGCATAATCCTTTACTTGTAATCGGAGATAGGAATAAAATGTCAGAGCCATGTGCTTTAAAGAACTTAATTGGAGATTCAGCCATCATCCCAATGCAGCAACCACTTCTTTTTCCTTAAAGAAAAGCACACAGAACATTCAGATATCAGTCCAGGAATTCTCTATTTAAGAGTCTCTTAACGCTGAAAAGTCTTCTTATTCATGCTTTATTTGGGGAAGCCAAGGTTCAATATATATTGCATTTGGGCTGGTTTGTGGTTTAGTAGATCCATTGTTACCAATAGGTTGACAAATTAAGGGTCAAACAGACCATGAAAGAACAGTGGAGGCTAAATTGAGGGCAGTATTGAAAAGGTTGCACAGGGATAGGAAAAGCAGTACTGGGAATGGTGAATCCTGATAAGCATGGTTTCATAGTGTTTACAGTTAGTTATGTACTTTCACATTCATTATTTTACCCAATCCATAGCTTATCCAGTAGATCCGCATCTAGCAGATGAATGAACAAATGAATGACCAAAGGCCTGGGAGAGGATATGACTTGTGCAGGGTTGTATCTTTACAAGCAGAGTTGGTACTAACACCCAAGTCTTTTGACTCGTAGCCTGAGCATCTCCCCTGTGTTCAGTTATGTGGTTGAGTGCTTCATCTGTGAGTGGTGTGGGGGACCTAAAAAATGTGACCTGTCCTACTTGATATTTACAAATGCCACCAACAACATTCATGCAGCTTACATTTCTGCTCAGGATATCCTGGTTCTTTCTCTGTCTACTATGCCATGTGGTACAGGCAAAGAACAATTTATAATAAACTAGTCAGGGGAAAGGAAGCTAGACCTTTAGCCAGAATCTTCTCAGTGCCCCAAGTATCTGAGCCTCAAGGTACACAGCTGCAGCCACTTGGGTGACCTGGAAACACAGGGCATCAGGACCTTAGGTGAGATATTAAGGCAGCATGGTGCTCCAAGAGTCATCCTGACAGTAAAATAATACTATGTGCCTTTATAATGCATGAAATAACATTGTTGACTTTGTAAGTTCCAAGGAAAGGTGAAAACATTAGTCCCATTGGTTCAAAAAATCATTTTAGGGATGTGAATACCAACTACTGACCTATTCTTCTCTATGGTTACCTTTTTTATGGATATCTATTTTTAGTCAGGGTTTTATTTTCTTTTGTGTTCGGTAAAATTGTGGTAATATTGTGTATTCAAAATGCATTTGAATTTTTCTGGTGACCATTCAATGGAACTCCATCTAATGTTAGTCTTAGTGATTGAAATGAGAGCACATAGTGGAAATGTTGGCTTAAAATTATCCTTGAAAAATATGAATGCATGTTGGAATGGGTAATGACTGTAAAATGGTGCAGAGTTTCGTTTTGGGATGATGGAACTGTTCTAATATTAGGATGCAGTGATGGTTATACAATTCAATAAATTTATGAAAAATCCCTTGTATGCTTAAAATGAATGAATTTTATGTTATATGAGTTATACTTCAATTAAGCTGTCAAAATATATATCATGGACCTCTTTTCATTCACCTAAAACTGCAATAGGAAATATAAATCTAATTAAATCCCTATTGTTGGGTAGAGACTCTGTCTTCTGCCTTGACATCTGCTGTGATTCTCCAAGAGAGGGTGAGGCTGTGTACTGCAGGCACGAATGAGGCAAAGCACATCCTAAAGTGTCTCTCCAGATGCTCAGATCACCTAGAATTAGCAGACCTTCTTCATCTGTCACACAACTCTACTTAAGTTCCTAACGATCCAATGAGGCTGTGAGAACAAGGTCACAGACCATGAACCATTGGACATCATCCTTTACCTCCTATTGCATGAAGACAAAAATGTGTGCTCTATGTTTGTGTTCCCCAAAAGGCCTTGGGGTATGTCTCCAGGCTCATCATTTCCTGCTCTATCACTATCAAAGGAGGCTGACAGCTGCAGTGGCAGGTCCAGGCCATCCAGTGGTCCGTTGGGAGGTCTCTGCCAAGCTATCTCATGAGTGCTTTTTGTTGAAGTTGGTTTGATGTATTATCTTTTTGTTACATGTAGGATATGTACTGTGTCTGCTTTTCTCAACTCTGTATTTCTAGGTAAATAGTAGGCACATAGTAACTACTTGTTAGAATTAAGGTGGTATACACATAGTAACTACTTGTTATTAGAATTAAAAGGAGGTGTACACTGTTTTTCTTTTGTTTGAGCCTCTGTGAAACTTTTAATCAGTATTAGACCCAAAGGGGATCAAAGCTTCAACATTTCTGCTATAATAGACTAGCTCCCAGTCAGACTGAACTTGCCTGATCTCTGAAGGTTCATTGGCTTCTAGGCAAGGTCACAATTCTCCCATGTTCTGGGCTTACCTGAGGTCAAAAGCTGGCAAACTTATGCAGGGAGCTAAGTTGGGATAGGCCAAAATACATTCAGATCATCTGATCCTCTGACCTGGCAAAATGCAAACAGTGTTTATTCTACAACCACTCGCTGAAAATTGGGCTTAAAAACTGGGTAAAACTGCTGAAGCTTATGAGCAGATACTATTATCATTTGCCCACATTGGCTTGATTCCTCTAAACTAATAAAGAAAGTAGCTTGGGACACATTTTTCCCTCAAGAAAAGACCTAGTATTCATAAAAGGGAGAAAACATTCTCTTAGGAAGTCTGATGATATATTCCTTTTCTTATATTGAGATCATTTTTTATATGATGAGGTGTGAAGAACAGAGAGTAAACAAACCCTTGGTAAACTGCTTCATTATCTTTAATGTTGCCTTTACTAAAAGCCTACTCCTACTGTCCACCGTACCAAGTTTTTCATCTCTTTACAAAAGGCTGATGCTTATGTGATCAGACCAAGGTTTTGTTTGAATCACACAGGTACAATAGTCTTGGGACTAAACCCAACTAGAGAGCAGGATACCTCAAATATTAAATCAAATATTAAAACTGTCAGTTGTGTTTCATTCTTTCTGGTCAAAGATGATCTTGGGTATTTTTGTTTTTAAAGAATGTTTGATGTAAAGTTGAAAAATAGCCATTGCTTTATTTAGTTCCATGTCTGCACTTATAACAGAACATTATCTTTAGATAATTTATGAAAGTTTATGTATGGTAAATGTGAGAAGGACTAGAACAGTGTTCTCAGGGTACATTTTAATGGATGTCAAATATAAATCCTCTCCTCCCGCATTCCATCCAGGGTCTTGCCCACAGTCATGGTCTAAGATAACAGGATTAATCTTGGCTAGAGAGGGGATCGATTGTGTTGTTTTTCTAGCTGTGGTGAAGGATTCATGGTCTCACTCACTCACTGGGTAACATTTGGTTATAAGTCCTACGTACCGCCTGAGCTGGGGAGGAGAAAGTTATGAAGCTTTCTATAAAAGGTTTTATGTTTGGAAGGAGATCAAACACACCTGTGAAAAACTACAAAGCAATGGGACAACCAAGTAGGTACCTTTCCTAGAAGACAGAGAAATCATTTTCATATCAAAGGAGAAGGTCTGGAGGGAATGGGCAACAGAGAGAAGATTCCTTGAGGGGAAGATGGCAGGACAGGTAAAATCTACATCTGTGGAGCTGAGCCTGGGAAAGTATTTCAGGAGGAGAAAACTAAATAAGAAAAAGCCAGAGGGAAGAAGTATAGGAAGCACTGTGTGTGTGTGTGTGTGTGGTGGTGATGGTGGGGAGTTGGAGGTACATTCTACAGTTGAAAAAGCACATTAGGGCTTGATCATGGAAGCTGAAAGGAGCAGAAGAGTTGGGACTTCATTTGGTTTGATATCATGGAATCTTTATGAGTTTCAGAGTGTAATGTGACATGATGTTCTTTGGGAAGATGAATTTAGTCAACAGCTTGAAAGTAGCATCAAACTGAAAAGCTGGGAGAGTATTGGGGCCTATCAAGCCTAAGGACTTAATTGTATGAATAAAGAAACTGAGACCAGAGAGGAAGTGACTTGCCATGACGTTACACAGAAGTCTTAAGGCAAGGAAAGGACTACTGACCATCTTCTCCTTTGTCCCTCCACCCTCTATGCCAGTCCTGGTTCTACTTCCAAAGGTCAGGCTCCTTTGCCTCTTCCCCTCTTTTCCACTGGTCTGCTTACATCCAGGCCTCGCCTCTTGAGGAAGTATTTGATTTTATTTGAATGCCAAGGCCTTGTACCTTTTCTATCTTTTTCTGCCTTTAAGCAGGAGCAGGAAGAAGAGGAAGAAGAAAAACCACACTTGAATGCCCACCATGAAAAAAGCAGGCATTGTATTAAGTACTCAGAGATGAATTAGACTCTCAGTCCAGTAGCACAGAAAGACAAGGTGACCAACACGCAGTCCAGAGGCACAGGAATTGAGGGTAGGCAGTGTGGCCGGAGCAGTCTGTAGGGGCAATGCATCCACTGGAGGTGGCGGTAGAGGCAGGAATGCCTTTTAGAGGAGGTGGTATATTTAAGCAGGGTTTGATTAGGTAAGGTAAGGGTTGCCAGATAGCTGGAGAAGGAACAGAGTTCCTGGGAGAAAGGGGAACCCATGTAAAGGCAGATAAGAAGAGACAGGTAAGAAGTGTTTGGGAAACCACTAGAACTTCAATTGGCTGGAGGGTTTGGGCACGTGAAGGACTGGCAGAAATGAGAATGAAGGGCTGTGCAAACCACAGGAGTTTGTCCTGATGGGCTTTAAGCTAGGAAGTGGCAACATCAGGTTTGTATTGACCTTCTGCCTTCCACGCCCCTCTTGTCCTTATTATTTCTCCAGTAGCCTCTTCACAGCTTTTCCCCTTTGTTAGCTGTGGGACATTACAAATTCTGCACATTGGAGTGTTCCATCTGAGACCAGATGGTAACCCAGCAGTAAGTGAGCAGAGCACCAGGCCAACCGGGCTCAGTGGGGTATCTCAGCTTACCTACTTGCTAGCTCTGCACTGAGAACAGGCTACTTATCCTCCTCCCTGGGCTTTACTTTCCTCATTGGCAAAACAGAGAAAAAAATGTCAACCCAGAAGGGTTTTCTTAGGGTTAAGTGAAATGCATATGAAGAATCTTCTGCCTATCCTATCATATGCACAAAAGACTGACATGAACGCCACAAGTGTGTAATCCTTGGATCTCGTGACCTCTGCCCTACCTGAAATCCCATGCTTTCCATCTCTGAATTGGTAAGCCTGTATTTCTCTAGCATGAAGCCTGCAAACTTACACACCTTTTCCTTCTTCCCCAAGCCCCTGCACACAGCAGGTTTAACAGGGCTGGTGAGAAGAGTGAGAATACGAAGGAAGCCAGATCAGCACCTGAGCATGAGGCTTGTGATCCGGGGTTGTTCGGATAACATTGCGTGCGCTTTGCCAAGCATCCAATTTATGACTTTGCCTCTTACACTCCTGATGAGTGCCACATGAGTTGAAATCTCTCATGTGATTAACTTTATATAATGCTTGTGCTAACACTGTGCTCACCTGAGCAATTCATAAATATTTCAGCAGAAAAAATAGTGATCCTCCCCCAACACACCCATACAACAGTTTCAACATAATTACTAGCATTTCTGGATCCAACACAGCAGTCTTATGTGTATGATGGAGGAAATGAATGATTCTAATTATACCTTATTAAAGCTTATTAATCCTCATTAGAACCCTATTATTCTTTATAAGTGGGTTACTGGGGGAAAAAAAAAAGACATGCTGGTCAAGTCCCGTTATAGCCGATGAGGATTGGGTGAATCCATTCTCACTTTGTGTGATCCAGGATTTTTTCATTTTAAACACTAGCACTCAGAACATGGGTTTGCTAAAATGTTGACAATAAAATTGATTTGTGTTGTAATAGGATATGATCTTTTTAAAGCCCCAGAACCAACTCTCTTTAAGATCACATATTTTTTTATTTCAAACTATATTAGCTGCCAAGAGAAGAATATTTAATTGTTGTATGGAATAGGAACTCTTGACCTTATTTGTTTGCCACTCTTTTTATATTTTTGTATGTGTGGATGAGAAATGGAGAGATTAAATAATTTGAATTTAAGTAATTTGGAATGTCTGAATTCATGCTCAATAAATGGTTAGTGTAATAATATGTGTTTCTACATTTGTTTACTTCTTGGTTAAAAAAAAATCCCAAGAAATTCCAGGAGAGCCAAGTTTTCCAAGTTTCATGAATAGGTAACTCACAGTGTATTCTCAGCATTCGTAAGTGAGAATTAGGTACTGCTGGAGGTCAGGGTCTCAGAGTTGGCAGAAAAAAATCTTAAGATTAGTCAGGTGACCTGGATGGGACAGGGAGATGAGGTATTCCCTTGGTCTTTTATTTTCTTGGACAAGTCACTTCACCTGAGTTTTTTCCTCAATGTAAAAGTAAGATTACAATTTGTCCTATGCAACATGAAGATCTAATACACCAGCGAAAAAGTGCTTTTATGATGTGCTGAGGTGTGGGATTATTGTTTTAGGTATCAGTAGGCTAAAAACACAAGGAAACAAGGTCCTAGGCGTTGGTGTGCCTTCCAGGCAGTGACTGCTGCACATTTAACCCCTTGAAAAAGTAATGGTGGTTCTCACGGTTGCTCACATTTACAAATGGCAGAGGAAAAAAATCCGACCTGAACCTTTCAAGAACAAGTTTACCTTTATTCACACCAGTTCTTTTTATATGTGTAGATGAGAAATTGAGAGAAGGATTAAGTAATTTGAACCCAGGAATGCCTGAATTCAAGCACCTTACTTTAAGAAGGTACTCAATAAATAGTGCAATATATTTTTCTGCACTTACTTCTTGGCCCAAAAAATCCCACCAAATTTATTCACCAAGTTCGCAGAACTTTTTGAAGCTGTAAGCACAGAGTAAGCTTTTTGGGCTTTAGGATAGGGCTGAGAAGTAAACCTTACGGTCCAGGGGTTCCTTTATTTGAGCACCAGACAGAGGAAGCTGCGCTGAAGCAACTGATCACCACTGCTATTCAGGGCTCACAGTCAATCAGTACCTTCCAGGAACTGATTCCAGGGCCTAGGAAGTTCGAGATCTCTTTACAGGGTGGTCTGAGTTGCCGCTGACATCTGTCCAGCTTAGCTACTCACGGGGAGGAAGGGCATCAGAGCCCCGGGAATACCGCTGAGAGGCTGAACACCTGGGTCCCGCGACTGGATCTGTGGCGTGTATGACCCTGTACAAGTCATTTCTCTTCCCAGGGCTTCAGTTCTCGCACGTGTGAAGTGGACGAGTTGGAAGTTGGTCTTTGCAACTCTGGCATTCAGCTTGTTTTGAGTCTTACTGGGAAAGCAGGGCGGGGCTTAGGAGCAAAGTCTCGGAAGGGTATTGATTCCATGGCTGGGTCTCTAATGGTCAGGCCCAGCACCCCAATCTGGCGCCTTAATAGTACATGCAGTTTCCCTCATTTCTTTAGAAGCCCCTCGACTCGGCCGCTTCCTCTCTCTACATACCCTTCCTCTTTCTCCAGTGCAGGCAAAGCCTCCACACCTCCCTTCCCCTTCCTCCTCTATACGCTCCCGGCATCCTCGCGTCTCCTCCTCTTCCTCCCAGGAAATAAAAGGCCTTCTGTGCACCCACCTTCTGGCAAAGCCCCGGCCCGCGGCGGGCGCCCCTCCCCCGGCCGGCGAGTGGGGCGCCGCGGCCCAGTGGGCACACGCCTTCCCATACCTTACATGGACAAATGCGTGCAGGCAAAGTCAGGAATTCAGGCCCCTGACGTCAGCCTCCAGCTCTCAGGGCACCGCACGGGAGACCGAGGGGAGGGGGTGGGGACGGTGGGGAGGAAGGAGGGGGAAAGGCACCAACCAGCAGCCGCTCCAGCCCTGCCGAAGTTTCACTTTTTGTCTGTGGGTTCGTTCCCGGGCTCGCGCGAGCTTTCCCGGGATAAATAGCTTTAGCGAGCAGGGGAGAGCCGGGCGCTGCAAGGTAAGGGCTGGCTGCAGGGCTCGGGCCCGGGCGTGGGGCGCGGTGCGGGGCGCGGGGCCGGGCCTGTCCGGGACTGGGGACAATGGGAAGGGGAGTGCCCGGGCACCTCCTCCTTTGCCTCTGCCTCCGCCTCCAGCCGCCGCCGCCGCCGCTGCCCCGGCTGCCTCCTCCCAGAGGTATTGTTGCAAATCCTCCTTCCTTCCCCTCACCCTCCGCGCCTCGGGAACCCCCAGCGCTCCCCAGGCGCGAGCGCCTCCGGGGTGGCAGGAGCGCGGGGCGCAGGGCACCGAGTGCGCGCCCTGGCCGGGCCGCAGGGCCCGCGGTGCGGAAGTGCCGGCCGCTGCGCAATCACGGGGTGCACGTCCTGGGGGAGGGGGACCCCGAGTTTCTCAGGAAGCGTCGATCTCGGGTTGGGCGGGGTTCGAGCCTCCCCTGAGCGTCCCCTGCTTGGGTTTTCCTGGGCGCCCAGGGGGCGGGGCCACACCCAGCCGCTAGGAGCTTTCGCGGAATCATAATTGTCACACCGTGGAAAGGGCCTAGGAACTCAGTCATCCGAGTCCCCCCATTTTACAGTCGGGGCAGTTGAGACCGAGAGAGAAGGACGGCCTGCCCGAAGTCACTCACTAGAGGCCAAGTCATAATAAAAATGAGTGGCCCGCGACCCCTAGTTTCTTGTCTCCAAGCATTTCTCCAGTGCCCACTGTGTGACAAGCGGGGTGCTGGGTGTGTTGGGTCAGAGAGGCGGAAGCGTCCCAGTGCCTGCCCTCAAGGAGGGCGCAGACAACTGCGGGGCCAAACTTGAACCCAGATGAAGAGCGAAGTGCTGTGCAAAAGCATGGGTGAAGTTTTAAGGGTCTCAGGGAAAGGAGTTTGATTTCCTGGTCCCTAAGAACTGGTCAGAGATGGCCCTTTGCATGAGTCTGTGCTTGGTCAGGGCTTTTGAAGGATAGGCAGTTTTCTGAAGCCAGCCAGCAATATGGAGGAAAGCCGTTTTGCACGGGGAAACTACATCAGAGAAGATTAAATGAAATGTGGTGAATGGAGATGAAACTGTTCATGTCATTGTGCTGGGGGCATGGGATTGGAGGGAGGGGTACATGAGGTGAGATAATCAGTGGGATTGTTCCTCAGTACTGGGACAGAACAGTAGGACTCGGTGTGCTAAGGATGTTGAAAGCTCTCTCTGGCTTCCCTTTCCTAACCAGGGATCCACCGCCTTCCGGCCCCGACACAAAATGCAAACATTTAGGGTCATCCCTGAGCTACTTTCCAAGGGCCAGACTCACTTTATTTCCAATACCCTTTCTCTCTCCATGTCCCCCTTTTCTATGTTGTTTGCCTTCCAATAAAACTCATTCTCTCTAAGGTGTTAGTAACTTAATGGCTTAGCTCTCCCAGCTCATGTGTGCATTTATGATAGCCTTTAAGTGGAAGGAGAGAAAGCAGCTCCCCATTCCACCTACAGGTAGAGAAACAAATGGAAAGACCCACAGAGTGTGAGTGCTGGTTCTGGAGCCTACAGTGAGTAATGGTGGATGGTGGTGGCCAGAACTCTAAAGGTTCTCTCTACCACATGAGCAGACTGTGCCCTTCCAGGGTCCCTCCCAGCACCAGGGGTCAGTTAAAATGACAAGTGTGTATCTTGCATTTAATTTTTGCAAGGCAGTCTCCCAACCCTAACATCCAGGTTTTTATAGTCTAGAATGTAGACTCTAGATGGAACATAAGTAGTTGAGACTAGCTGTCTGAATGGTTAAGGGTATAGCCCTGGGGCCTTGGGCCTGAAAGCAGTGGGCGGGCCTACAGTTGGCTTTGGGAGTGGGCAGAGGGAGGAGAAGCTGGGTTGCTGAGCTGTTGATATGGCTGGGGCTGAGTAAGACCCTTTTTGGGTGACATATTCTAGTGGAGAGGTCATTGCTCTGGGAGAAGTAGACAGTCAGTTCCAGGCAGTGGTTGATGGAAGAGGAGGCTTCATTATGCGAGTTCTTCAAAGTGCCAGGCTCTTGGGAGTCTGCATATGACTCGAAATCATCATTTGAGGGTTTTGAACATGCTGAGACATGGTAGGAGAGGAGTGGGCACTGGGAAGCTTCCTCCTGCCCATTCCAGTAAGAAAGGCAGACAGTAATCTGGCCTAAGAATATTATCAGTGGATGTTCATTCATTTACTTGATATATATTACTGAGCACTTACATGCCATTGCTGAATATGAAAGTTTTGTGGCAGATTCCTGTATGTTTTTGAGACAAATATATTGTATTTCATCAATTCTGAAACATACTTTTTTTTGCATTTTAATATCCTTGAAATTGGGTCGTCTTTACAGATGTGTCATACTTGAACAGGTTTTCATTCTAAATTGATAATGATACATCTTAGAGTTGATGGTTTAGATTTGGTAAAATTTGTTAATCATACTCTTTATGAATGTACAATGATTTGCATTTTATAAAACAGTTTGCCTTTAGATATTCCATGTGGATCTCAAAAATCTGAGAATTGGACAGGGTGACAGTCTCATCTCCACTTTAACCTTTGCCCAAGGTGTCCCAGCTAATTAGAGATGTGCTCAAAATTATAACCCAGAACTTGGCTTGTGATGTTAATATGGGACTTTACCCATATTGGTAGTTTCATACCCGCTGTGGAACTAGCAAGTGTTGGGAATGGGGTACAGGGAAGAGTCTGTTTGGATTTGATTTCACAACTATGGCTGAAGGTGCTGAAATGATGATGGGTCTTTGGTCAAGGGCAGAGTGTAACTCATGAGGACTGTGAAGTCCCCTTAGCCTAGAGTGATTTGCTGCATCAAATAGAAAATGGACAGGGAGATAGAAGATGCCAGGTAACATGGGGAAACTAGAGGATGGAGCACACAATTGCTTTTGCACAGAAAGGAGAAGAGCAATGCATGAAGCACTCCAGTTCTCAAGCCTGCCTACTGTGAGCCAGAATTGGCTGGCCCTGCGGGTACAAAGATGAGACACAGTGTCTGTCCTTAAGGATCACCTGTGTGTGTGTTTGTGTGTGTGTGTGTGTGTGTGTGCGTGCACACTCATGTGTATGCGCTGTAATAGGGGTATGTTTTGGCTGCCCACAGGAGGGTCAAATTCAGGGCAGCTACCAAGAGGGAATGATGTCTTTTGGGCTAAGTAGGAGTAGCCCAAGTGGAAGAAGGATAGGTCAGAGGTGGACCTGTCAGACATATGCAGACACAGGGAAAATGTATTCTTGAGGCTGTGTTTGGAATGGCCAGCATGAAGGGGGCTGTGGGAAGTGGAGAAAGGGGGGACTTTTATTTTTTGCTAAGTAGATTTAAATTTATCTTGTAGGCTATAGGGGTCATAAATGCTTCTCTAGAGATTGACTTGAGAACAAGCCTGGGCAGAGGCTCTGGAAGTTCACTGAGATTAGGTATTTGAATGGAAATACAGGAAGTACAGTGATGCCTTTAGTAACTGGTTAAGTGAACCTGAGACTTTGACCATGGTCAGTAATTGGGAGTTTGAGCTGAGTGTGTGCACTGGGTGGGGACTTTTCTTAGAATATAGCACTGGAGGCTACACGCTGTTAGGAGAAATTGAGGTGAGAAAGGGGGACTTAATGTATGCTGTGTGCAGGAATTCTGTCTGGGTGGAAATTCATGGGATTCAAGATGTGTATGACACAGAGGTGAGGGGAAGGGAGGAAGGAATAGAAGTGTGTCATTGGAGTCTGCTCTAGGACACCTGGAGGTGTGGTGGGAATGGCCAGTGCATTCCTAGTGCAGGCACAGAAATGACAAAAGGCACGGATGGACTGATGAGGACTCCACCTCCCCTGAGTTTCTACAAATAAGGTGATGGGTAGCTAGAGGGGTAATGGGAGTCATGCTTGGAAGCAGGTAAATCACAGAATTGGGGCTAGAAAATGTTAATCTTTCTTTTTTTTAACAATAACAGTAACAGTAATATAGTTTTGAAAAAATTTTGAGTGCTTAACATGGGCTTCTCATGCTGACCCATTAAAACAGGATTTGTGATGACCCATGTCGTTTTGCAGATGAGAAGACAAGCTTGGTGAAATTAGGTTACATTCCAAGGGACATGACTGGCTTTCCAACCTGTGCTTGATCCTCATCACTCTCTTCGTGCCCACAGGATGACAAGTGCAAATCAACACTGTTTTTCAGCCTTCTTCCTTGGAATTTGATTTGGTACACATTCCCTGGGCCCTGATGGGGTCCCAAAGGTTTATATGGGTGGGGAGCCTTCTTCAGACCCTCACAGGTACTGCCCCAGCCCCTTCTCTATCAAGATGCTGCCATTCCCTCTACCCTTTGGGTGTCTTCTCCCCAGACCTAACTGGTGAGGACAGAGCTCTCTAGCAAACCATCTGTCCCCACTCTTGCTGCCTCCCAGTCCTCTGTGATGATGAGGATTTTATGTATCTCTATAGAGGGGCATCTGGGGCAATTAAATAAAGTAGGGAATTGGAAGTCTTGATCGCAGCCATTACCCTTGATCTGTGGTTCCTGGGACAAGGCCACGTGTCCTCTGGAGTTGAGCCAAACAGCTTCTCTTGGGTCCTGCCCTTCCCTGTGTCCTGCAGATCCTTTCCTCCATGATGGCTTTCTGGCTCAGGACTCTGAGGGGTCAACCCAAGTCTTCCTGTGGCTTACCTGCCTCAGGTGGGTCCTTTGCACTTCTGTGACTTACAGATAGAGACACTTTCAGGTGAGAGGAGACAGACTTTAGGAGTGGCCCCCAGTAAAGTAAATAAGACTTTGGCTTCCTCCTCTTTGAATCCCTGTCACCTCTGGTACCCTGACAATGTTCAGTAACTGTTAATGAACAACTTTATTGACACAATATGAGCACCCATCACCACTTGGGTTTATCTGTTAGTTTTTGTCTCCCCTCCACTTTAAAGTTAGCTTCATGAGGATTGCAAGGATGCCTACTTGTTAATGGCCATATTCCCAGTGCCCAGAAGAGTGCCTCGCCCATGGTAGGCACTCTGGGAATATTGGTTAGATGAAGAAGGGGATTGACTTAGTTCTCTGCAACCACGTAATAGCATGATGGTGGAAAGGGGCTATTTTTACTGACCCAGAAGCTTGGACCTGTGGAGTTCCAGGACTGGATTGGAAATCACCTATGATAGAGCTGCCACAGGTGGCATTGGGCAGTCCCATGTCAGGGTCAAGATAAGGGACTGGGAGTGTAGAGCGGAGTCTCCAGACTAGCTGTCCTATGAGTAATTGCAATTGCAGCTGTTCTTTCACATTTCCCTTGCACAGCCAGGTGGTGGTACTGTCCTTGAACATTCCTGTTTTCTTAATCTGTGCCTTTTTGGATGCCATTTTCTCTGCCTAGAGTTCCAGGCCTCTCCATAGAGTTTCCAACCACCTGCAGGACAGGTGGATGCTCAGGGAAAAGACATTTGGTTTGAGTTTTGAAGAGTGAGTAGGACTTCATAGGGCAGAGGGGTGGAAGTCCTTCTCAGGTAGAAAGATGTTGATATCTATCTGCAGTCCTGAGGCCTAGGAGTGTTTGGTGAATGGAAGGGTATGTTTGGAGGTTGCTGTGAAAGGTGACTGGCTAGGGAGGGTTAGCCAGTAAAGGAGGACTGGCAGGAGGAACAAGGATGGTGGTGGAGGCGGTGGAGGTGGTGGTGGTGGTAGGCGAGTGGGGTGGCCACAGAGGGCTCTGCTACTTTTTGAGCAAAGGAGTGTGTTGTTGGATCTGTGTTTCAGAGAGCAGGTCAAAATGAGAGGCAGGGACCCCACGTAGGAGGCTGCTGAAAGGTCCCAGGGCAGGAGAGCCCAGGCCTGTAAGGTCAGCCAAGTAGACAGAGAAGCGTGGATTTCAGAAGCTGTTTGCTGTTAGACTCATATCAGGCAGCTGGTTCTTACTCTTGTCCTTCTAATTATTTGCCAGCTTATCAGCTTTGACTGAAAAAACTTTTTGTGACCAGCGCTTGCGGGAAGTAGGAGAATCAGCTAGCTGGCAGCCAGTTCTTGCCCAGGAAATGTGGGCTGGACCTTGGTGGCCAGAGTGAACTAATCCCTCGTTTTGTAGGTGAGGCAACCAAGGACCCGGGAGAGGGACAGACAGCTCCATCACAGCCTTGTCAGCTGAGCTGCAGATGGCTGGCTGTGGCCGTCACTCCCGTGCCAGCCCTCTTTCAAAGGTGTTTTGCTTCTGTGTATGCTGAGCCTGGCCCAACACATTCCTTCTCCACCCTGCCCCCTATCCCCAGGGCCTTCGCTTTTGGAGAATTTGGGACGGGATATAAGTTGGAGATCCTTGTTCCTGGGATTGACCCTTGTGCTTTGCACTTTGAAAACAGTGATTAAGACAGCTTGGTTTGAATGTGTGGTTTGGGATTTATTTCTTTTACTGCCACTATGCTTGTCACTTGTTTGAAAGCACCAAGCTCCCGACTGTAGCATGACTCCAAGGTTCCTTGCTGGTGACAACCCCTCCCCCACCCCCAACAGTCTCCTTTATTTTTATGTAGTTTTGCTTGCCTAAAGGTTTTCAGGCCTCCAGTATTGGATCCATTACAGGATAGATTCCCCTGTTTTTCCTTCCCTCTTAAACCTGCCCATCACAACTCATCTTACAGAGCCCATTAGTATTTCATAGGCTTCATAGCACTTTGTATGTGGCAAAGGCATTTTACAATCATTTTTATTACTTAGCTCCCAGTTGCAATCCAACAGATGGGTCAGTCTTGTCTTGCAGAGTGTGGGCAAGAATTCAGAGGTGAAGAAGCCTTCCTATGGGGTGTTCAGTCTTAAGTAGCAGAATGAGAATCAGACTCCCATGTCCAAAGTTCCTGTCCTGCTCCTTAACTTCTGCAGGTGAGCATAAGAATTGATGTAAACTCCTAGCAAGCTCTATACCCAGGTGAGAAACTGCTTTATTATTTAATTGTGTGCCAGTTAGTAGCATTTGCTGCCTGTTTCTGTGACTTTGGAAGGTAACTGAGTTTCAGGTTGGAGAGACGGGAATCTTGAGGATCTGTGCTTCACTCTGCTATCATTTCAGCAGTACCATCACCAGAAGTTTTTTGTGTAAGACCTCTTCTGAGCCACCCATTCATCCTGGGATCTTAAGGAAGTTGCAGAACCTCCCTGAACTTCAGTTACCTCAAATAGAAATTCTGTCATAAGAGACCACAGTGCATTTGTGAGAACCAGAGAAATTCCAAAATGGTGCTTTATCGGCAATATTTTAGTGTGTAATGTGACCGTGTAGTGTGCATGGGTGGCAGTTCCTCGTACCCAGCATGGCATCTAGCACGCAGCGATGAAACCTCACCCTGTTGGTGGAGATTGTGAGATTTAGACTCAGACAGATCTGAGTTCAAATCCTAGCTGTACAGCTTAATGGAGGATGCTCCTTGGGGTAGCCACAGGCATGATTTGGTTTACCGACTTACTTTTAGGCTTCTTATTAATGAGGGCACCACTGCTGAGAACAGTACAATCTGCAAAGTGGGGTCAGAGGTATTCTGATACGCAGGTGAATATTGAGTGAGGTGGTACAAGTAATGTGCCTAAGGCCAGGCCTAAGGGAAAGACTCAAAAGACATCCTCTGTTTTTGTTAGAGGAGGTGCTAGGTGCTCCAGAAATGTTCATTCAGTGAACTACTTTTGTAAGGTAAAATTTGGGGATGTTTGAATGGGATGTCAAGATTGTAGGTACTTAGACTTTATTAGGGTGGATAAAAACATGTTAATTCCTGTCCAGAATGTAAGAAAGTGCCAGGAGAGTGGTACAAATGGAGGACTGATGGGGTGTGCAAGTCCACTGAAATATGGGCAGAAGCTGGCTGGCAGTGCTGGGCCTTGGGTCAGACACTGAAGGTCAGGAAGACTTAGTCCAAGATGCAGTGGGTCAGGAAAATTGCTCTGGCTGCCAAATACTTGAGAAGTAAGATCTGATTCTCTCTCTGTCCGTGTGTACTTTAGCGGGATGTTGAAGTCTGTTATTTCCCGTGCACTGGCCCATGTTGATAATGATCTCTGACTTTAACTGGGGGAGCCCAGTGTGGTACTAACTGCTGTGCCTCAGTCACCAGGGTTAACGGGCATTTATTCTTCCTAATGAGTTTCCACTGAGGCTGGTTCTTGTTTAGTGCCCAGAAAGAAAAAACTTAGTTGGCACCTGGTGCTTCAGTCTTGTTTGGTCTGCAAAGGAATCATTATTAGGAACTGCAGTGGGGAGTCGCCACCCAGAGGTGGGGTGTGCGTGGCTCATGGGAAAGGCAAACTCTGCAGGGACCTGGAGGGTAAGTGGCACCTTCTCTGTAGAATGAGGTGAAAGGTAGGTCAGGCTTTCAACAGTCTGGTCACTTCCACCCTGGAAATCGCTCTTCTTGGCCACAGCTGAGCAGCTTCCCTTGGAGAAATTAGGGTTTCAGTAATTATAACTGGAGAGAACCTAAAGATAAAATCTGCCCACTGATTTGATGTATTCATGCATTCATTCGTTGGACACCATGTGCCAGGTATACCTGTGAATGGATGAGTAAAATGATAGTCAGTGTTTGGGGGATGGAAACATGAATGCAAAAAATATCTGCTGGCTCTTAGTGACAAATTCTAGGGACTTGGGGCAAACTTCATGTATAGAAAGAGTGTCATTTTATTGGGCCTTGAAGGACAAGTGGCTTTTGTTTGATGGGCTGGAGGAGGAAGGATAAACAAGGGAAATGACATGGGCAGAGACACAGGTGAGAAAGTACAGTGCCCTGGAACGTAGTCACTGGGGATGACCTGCAGAGAGGCCATGGACATGAGGGTGGAAAGGTGGGTCGGGGGCTTAGAGAAAGGTCTTGATCGCTGATGGAGGAGCTGAGACTGCACTCTGAAAGGAGCATTAAGTGGCAAAGTCAGGTGGTTGGATCTGTGCTTTAGGAAAATAGTTGGTTACGGTGTGCAGGATGGTTTGGAGGAAAGGGTGCAAGAGATGGCAAAATGTGCTGCAATAGTCCAGGCAAAAGATAAAGGGGAACTGGTGAAGAGTTGGGGCAGAGGATGTGAGAACTATTTCACAGGGAGAATAGAGGTCACCCAGTCTTCTCCTTTAACCAAGAGGAAACACAGACCCTGAGGCCAGCCCTGGCTCAGCCTGACCTCCGGGTGATCCCATCCTCTGCTCTGTGTCTTTAGACAAGTGAACAGAGTACATGGTTGTTGAGATGGTTGTTTGTCAAGACGAAAATCTCCAGCTCTTTTTTTTTTTTAGATAATTATTTTTTATTGAAGGGTAGTTGACACACAGTATTACATTAGTTTCAGGTGTACAACACAGTGATTCAACATTTATATACATGATAATTCTAGGTACCAGCTATCACCATACCAAGTTACAATATTTTGACTATATTCCTTATGCTATGCATTACATCCTGGTTACTTATTTATTTTACAATTGGAAGTGTGTGTGTATATACATATATATATATATATATATATATATATATATATATATATATATATTCTCCAGCTCTTTTTATCTTTTAAGAATTCCATGAAATCTCTTCGTTCTGAACGAAATTGGCTCTTTCTGTAGTTATTGAATCTCTAATCACTGGAGAGATAATTCAAGTAGTGGCTGATTGGACTCCTACAGTGAAAATGCAGACATTGGTTGAAGCCTTGATCTAGAAGGTCTTAAGATCTATCAACCCTGACTTTTTTTTTCCTCCCTCCCTCCTTCACTCCCATCCTTTCTTCCTGGGAAAAAAAACTTATTAAGTCTTTCATGGGGGTCCTGTTTCAGTTGACTGCTCAGGATCATATTAGCCAGAGTGATCAGAAGACAGAGAGAGTAAAATAATAGATGATTAAACACTGAGAATGCTGATAGTAGTGATAAAACAACCATTTTGGTGCTAATAAGTTACTACCAGGGAGACCTCTGTGGCCTAGGCCAGCCTGATCCTGACCTAAATGGAATCTACCAATATAGTGAAGACACTTTCTACTAGTCACCATTTTATAGTGCTTTACAGTTAATCATGTGTTTTCCTACAAATTATAGGTAAATTCTCAATAGTCCCGGGAGTACTTATTATTGCTGTCCAAGTTTTGCTGCTCAAGAATGTGAGTCTGAGAAAGATGAAGTGAGTTGCTCAGGGCCTGTGCTTGTTGAACTAGAACATCAACTTGAGTTTGCTATCAGTGCCGTTTCACATTCCTCCTGTTCATGGCCTGTGCAGATAACCGAGACAGGCTCTAACTTTTGTTCATACTAATGTGCTTACAATCGTGGATCCTGATATGTGGTAAGCATTTAATAAATGTTTGTTGAGTGAATGTGTGTGTGAATGACTAATATAAATGAAGTAATAAAGGACAACTTGAGTTTTATGAATATGCTTAGTATTAGAAAAACCTAATTGATCTCCTCTGAATGTTTAATCAGTATGTTATCAAAAGACAATGAAAAAGAACTCATTTAGAGTACATTGATGCTACCTGATACCTCTCGCTAATCTCTTGTGAAGCCAGAACCCTAATCCTGAACCCCCAGAAGTGCACGTCTGCTTTCCTGTCTGTGTACTGTGTTACCTTCTCCTTACTGTTTGCTACAAAAGAGCTCTTCCTTCTTTTTGCCTGGACTTTATATTTATCTTTCATGTAAGTAAAGATTTGTTGAAATCAGTAAATCCTGCCTTAAATATTACCCATGTGGGCACTAGGAGAGCTTTGAGTTTTTAAAAAATTATACACAATTCAATATATTAAAAAAATGCAGTGTAAATATCAGTGGGCAAATAGCATTTACTTCCCTCTAAGTTATATCCTAAAGAGTTATTTCTTTAGCACTTCCTCTTTCCCTTACCGTGGCTAGTTACCACTTTGTTCCTTGAATTGTGTAATTATGTGAATATGTATCTTATCTCCTCAGGGAGGTAATAGAAAATGCATGGATGGTTGGAAAGTCAGGCAGGTTTAGATCATGGCTTTGCCACTTGTTAGCCATGTAACCTTTCTCCATACAGTATGACCCATAGCAGGTAGATCTTAAGTAAATGTTTATCAGCTGGCTAAATAAGTTTTAAGTTCTTTCAAAAGAGAATGGTAGGCAGAAAATATTTCTATTACTTTTTATACCAGCTGCTCTTCAGCCGCCTGAAAGACCATTAATTTGCAGTCATTAGCAGTGTGTGAATCTACTACTTGTTTCTTTACATCTTCACCAGAATTTATTTTTACAACTTGGATTTTTCTTTGCTAAATTAGTATGTAAGACATGATATTTCATTGTTGTTTTAATTTGGTTTTTCTTAATTACTAAAAAACATTTCCCAAGTAGTGGTTTAGAGTTTGTGTGTCCCTTTGTGTGAGTTTCCAGTTGGCACTATTTAAAAATGGTCTGGTCTGGAGAAGCTGGGTATAAAAGGGCTAAAAATGTTTAGTGTTTTGGGTTGCTTAAACTTTCACTTACTTAGGTATTCATTTCATTTGGTCAATGTTTATTGAGCACCTACTAGTGCTCTGTGTCAGGCACTGTCCCAGGGGCTCCACATACTACGAAGAAAGAAGGAAATGAATAAAGTCAGTGACCTCAGTTCACCTACTTCATTTAACAAGGGCTGTGGCTGAGCCCTAGAAGAGTGAGGTTAATTATCTAGAGTCCCACGGCCTGTGCAGAGGCAGAGCCACCATTCCTGTGAACAGTAACTGTAATTTCAGGTTTTTTATCAGTAGACTTTTAAGCTATGGTAACATTCTGGAAATGTCAATTATGTTGTCTAAACAACATCTCCAAATTTTATCTCCATTGCGAAAGCAAAGTCGCGACTTTGGTTTAGAAAATATGACACCTGGTTTTATGTACGGCTCCTTCCTTGACCACCCTGCCTGTTACATTTACATTCATTCTTAGATGAATAAACTTCATAAAGCAGGACTAGAAAACGAAACCCTAATCCAGGCAGTTTGGAACAACTGTGAACCTTTTCTGGGCATGTTTTTGGTAAATAGGAAGAAGAGATGACATATTTCTCTATCAAATAAAATAGTCAATTTAAATTTAATAAGGCAGTTATCCTCAGGTAATAAAAATTCAACTAACTTGCCTTAACTATCTTGTTTAAAGTCAATTAAAAGCCTCATATTCCTTACTCACTGGGTAAAATTTAATAGAACTTCAGTTAAGCATTTATTGCTTATTTAATTCAAAATTAAGTTAATCACCACAGTTGGTAACAACCACCAAGTATTTAATTAACATTCAGCAAACTATCTTATTAAGTCTAAATTAGATACAGACAGGTCTTGTTTATCCCCATCAGTATGCAAACACCATTTCCCTACCTCCCACCCCAAACGGCCTTTGGTTTTCCCGTGGTGTTCCTCTTCTGTTGTCATCTGTACTGTGATGATTTGGACAAGGTCCTTGCTCTTAAGGAAGACATACAGTCTGGTATGAGAGGTGCAGGAATAGAGATGTTGGATGAGGTGCTGCTGTAGAAGCACTGAGAGGCCTTAGAATGCTGTGACTCTAATGTTTCCCAATGTGTTGTGCGTGTTTCCTTCTATGAGGAAAAGGTCCTGTAGCTAAGTAAGTTTGGCAAAGTACAAGTTAAACACAATTAAATGGTTATCTTTACCATGGGAGCTTTGACGAGCCTTTAGTAAACTAATCACATTGTGACCTCCCAAGAGGTTTATTTCCCAAAGTGATTTGATCAGAGTGCGTGTCACTACCGTCTTCCTTTTTTCCCCCCAGGACATCTTCCTTCCCCCTCAGTCATTTCTTACACTTAGTGTTACATTGTGCTCTGGGAAAAGCTGCTGTGAGCCATGGATTCTCTACCAGTATCTCAAGCCTAGGAGGGGTACTTAGCCATGCACCCTAGTAACTGATACGGGTTTGGAAATTCTAATTTGTATGAAAGGTGCAGAGATAATTTGGGTGATTTTAAACAGAGGGGCTTCTGGCTGGGGTCAAGGGTGTGAAATCAGAGCAGGCTGTCCTCATTGCGGAGAGCTGGGCTTGTAGGAGAGATACGGTTTGTATAAGCAGAGAGGCCTGGAGAATTGCCAAAAAGTAAGTGGGGACAGAACACCTGTGAAATTCTGACATGACTGATTTGATTGAGACACCTTAACACAGATACAACTTAGACCAGTGTTCATGACAGTGTGACTCTGGGGAGGTAAGAGGCAGCAGACCTGGTGCAAAACTCTCTGCTTTAGACCTTGTTCCAACTGAGTGACTGCCCAACTGCGGAAGCGGTCATTTCTGTAAGGCATCCTGGCACTTTGGGCTACAGTCTCTGCTTTGTGAATCACAATCTTTTCTTCTAAGAGTGAGTCTTGGCTCCTTCATTCTAGTAGGCTGAGTTTTCACTTTCCCTGTCCTATACCACTTCTCCACCTTTCCTTCCTCTCTAGCTTGCCTTATTCTGATGGATCAATCACCTGTGTCTTCATTTTTCATTTTTAATCCATCTCTATCATCCTCTTCACCTAAGGCAAGCTACCTTTTTGTATTCTTCCTGAAGAGTCATCTGCTTCATTTAAATGATGCTACCCACTTTCTCATCTCCAGTGGCAACCAGCAGATGGAATGTGGTAAATGAAGTGGAGGACAAGGCCAGGAATGGGGAGCTTGGGGTGCCGCTGCTGATACCATTTTGGGTGCGCATTTCCCCTCTCTGACTTCAGTTTATCGATAAAATGTTCAGATTACGCCAGGTGTACTCACAGGGCCGTTTCAACTAAAAAAATGTTGAGTGTTAACGTTTGCTGAATCAACATAAGCTAAAGTTAACCTTGATTGTTTCATCAGACATACATCTTTGAGCCTGGAAATAGGAGGAAGTGTGCAGTGAGCAGAGAGCTCTGTGCCCATGCCAAGTGGACATTCAGGAAATACGGGTTCTTCTACATCCTGCCTCTTCTGGACTTCTTTTCTTTATATTGCCTGTTGCTTCTAGTCATTTCTCCCTCTCTGCCACTCAATAGAGATGTTGGACGAGGTGCTGCTGTAGAAGCACTGAGAGGCCTTAGAATGCTGTGACTCTGATGTTTCCCAATGTGTTGCGCATGTTTCCTTCTATGAGGAAAAGGTCCTGTAGCTAAGTAAGTGGCAAAGTACAAGTTAAACACAATTAAATGGTTATCTTTACCATGGGAGCTTTGAGGAGCTTTTAGTAAACTAATGCACATTGTGACCTCCCAAGAGGTTTTTCCTAGTTACATATGCCTACTTGAAACACCTTTTTCTTCCTCTTCTTTGCCTGCATGTTCCCTGCTGTCAGTTTTCCTCTCCCATTCCCCAGCTGGATAGCTCCCTCTCTGTGCCTCTACTGAGATTTCCTTTTTCCCCTCTGGCTCTGCCTGTGAAGTGTGTCTACTCCAGGATCCCGTAAAGACACGTGACTACAATAGTGAGGGAGATTGGCGGGGGTGGGGTTGGGAGGGGTCTTCCAGGAGACTATCTGTGCCTCAGAACCATTTCTTTATTGAGTAAGTCTTGTTCAATGAATGAGACCAAGTCTTGCCCTCAAGGAGCCCACAGTGGAGGTGAGAAGCTCTCTGGCTTTTCCTTGATGCTCAGTGGAGACCACAGTCAGTGAGGTACACTAATCATAGGCCAGAAGAGCTTTTTGCTTCTAGAATTGGCCAAAGCACTGTTAGATTCTCAGCATAGATTCTTGAGCGTCTAGGAAAACTACTCACCTGGAAAGCTTCAGCTTGTTTTACAGACCTTGAAAAGGCAACTTGCATATCCATCAACCTGGACGGACACTTAAGGGATGAAAATGTTAGCAGCAGCCTGGCAAGTGGCAGAAGAGAGGGCACAGCATTGGCTGGGGGTGCAAATCAAGAATGATGTGGCAGGGAGCATAGGACACAGCACAAGCCCAGAGATGTCACTCACATGTGGAGAGGCCATTGGTAATGTTATTAAGGTTTGGTCCCACTCCAGGAAAGATTTTCCAAAGTTAGGAAGTTACCTCAGGAGTCCTTTTTCTTCCCTTTTTTTGTATTAAACATAGTGCTCCCTTTTTAATGTTTGTGATTAGTTCTTTGGATTTTCCTAGTTACATATGCCTACTTGAAACACCAAGAAACATTTTGAAAGCTTTGATCTGTGTAGTGCTTAAGAACATGGGCTCTGGAGCAAGATTGCACTCTGTGCCATTCATATCTCAACTTGTCACTCAGCCTGTTTAGGCCACTGTTTCCTTATCCATAAAATGGGAATAAGAAAACTACCTATCTCCTTGTTGTGATTAAATGAGTTAATACATATCAGGCCCAAAGAATACAGCCTGTCACATGCTAAGTACCCATTAAATATTACCTATGTGTACTCCTTATGGGGTCAGAAAACTGTGATTTGGAAAAGATATTAGAGATGAGTGGGGGTTTTTTTGGTCATCTTTTTAAATAAACTTTTAAATTTGAATAGTTTAGGTTTACAGAAAAATTGTAAAGATTGTACAGAGGCTTTCCATATACCCCTTGCCCACTTTCTTTCATTTTTGACATTTTAACATTACCACAGTATGTTTGTGAGAACTAAGAAACTGACATTGGCACATTACTATTAGCTCCACTACAAACTCTATCTGTATTTTCATCAATTGGTCCATAATGCCTTCTTTCTTTTCCAGGATGCATCCAGGGTACAGCACTGCATTTAGTTGTTGTATCTCCCCTGGGGTGGCTTTAAAATTTAGGTTTTTTTTTTCAATAACTAGGGAAGGGTTCTTTACAGACAAGCCTGTTACATCCTGTAATGTTGAACAAAGAAACTGGAGCAGCTGTGGATGACATGGAACAGGATGGGAGCCTCCTTTCCTGCCCTCCCTGCTTTTTCTATTTGAAGGGCCTCCGGCAAAGCAGGGCTTACATGCGCCACAGTCCAGACTCCTTGTTTTCATGGGAGGAGACTGAGGCCCCAGAACGGGGAGTGACAATGCCAAGTGAAGCGGGAAGCCCAGAGAAGGTCTAGAAAGGATTGTTGAATTGCCCTGATCCTATTCCTGTTGTTGAATGGATGAGTGGGCAACAATCAGGGACTCTGAAAGATCTGCGTTTGGATCCTGACTCTTCCACTGTACTCAGTTTTCTCTGTTTGCAAAGTGTAGTGGTCAGTGATACCTACTCATACGTAATGCTCACAAAGTGCCACAGTTTTACCTTGTGAAAGTTAAGTGACCTGAGATGCTTGCTTCTAGCATAGCTTGAAACACAGTAGGTTCTCAATAAATAATGAAAGAGACACCTTGAAAATTAGGAAACTTTGTGCTTAAAATTTATTTCAGCAAGTCTGGGACAAATTGCTATAAAATAAAGAGTAGTTATTCGTGAGGAAATCTGTGACACTCAGGAATGGAACCAATGTTTGAGTTTCTGATAAGCAGGATATACTGTCTGTTTTTATTCCTGGAGGCTTTTATCATACAATACTACATTATGTTGCAGTCTGACTTTCACACAAATTGGATCCCAAACTTCTTACAGGAATTAAAAATACAAACTCGTGGGCAGTATGTGTTTTATAAATTACAGAAAACAGTAGTGTAAAGACATGGCATAGTAAGTGCCGTGGAGTCTGCGGCAGGCACCGATCCCCACAAGGAAGACATGGACGAGGTGGCCACGAAGGTGAGGAAGCTGGGCAGCCACAGGAGGCACTGGGCGGTGTTCTGTGCTGGGAGGGCTGGAGGCAGGCCATCTCCCGTGGTGATGTCCTGGGAGGAAGCTGAGGGTGGTGAACGCAGGGACAGAATCCTGGAGAAGTAGACGCTTTGCATGTCCTTAAAACATTTTTTTTTAAATTTTAAAGATTTAAATTTTTAAGAGTTGTTTTAGGTTCACAGTAAAATTGAGAGGAAGGGACAGTTTTCTCATATGTCCCTTCCCTGTCTGCATGAACAGCCTTTATCAGCATCCCCCACCAGCATGGTAAATGTGTTACAATGGATGCATCTGCACTGACACATCAGGGTTCATTCTGGTGCTGTACATTCAGTGGCTTGGCACAACTGTATTAACGACATATGCCCATGATTACATCATATTTCACTGCCCCACGAATTCTCTGTCATCTGCTTATTCAGCTCTACCTCCCACCCCAACACCTGGCAACTGCTGCTCTTTTTTACTGTCTCCATGTATATCCTTATCCTGCCATCTGTGGTCTTGTTGAATGGGACCAACAGACTTTTGGAACCTAGTCTCCATGCTTTCCCTTACTCTTTCCTTTGTCACAGTGTTTCCTCAGTCTGGATTGCTGTTCCCTGCCAGCATCACCTGTTTGAGTCTGAATTGATCGTCAAGGTCCAGCACTTCCTCCATGAAGCAGACCTTGATTTTTACCCTTTGCTCCTAAGCAGGAAATAATCACTTCCTCTTATGATCTCCCATGGCTCTTTATCTGTATTGCTTGCAAAGCACTGAGCACTTCCACCTTTTGTTGTAGTTAATCTATGTGCCTCTCTTATTCTGGGCTTTTAACTTCTTGAGGACATTGATTCCTGTCTGGAACCTGGCAGACAGAGAGCAAACAGCTGGATGGGCAGATGCATGATGGATTGATGAATGGACAGGTTTGACATGGCCCACATTATGCTCAAATTTAGTTCCTCTAGAGTAAGATTTAAACCTGCTAATTTCCAGTCATCCCCCACCGACCCCAAACATTGAGAAGGTGCCCTTCTTTCCATCCATCCATCCATCCATCCATCTATCCATCCATCTATCCATCCATCCATCCCACAATAGACCCCCAGGCACTACTTCAGGGTTGTGCCAATGAACAATCCATTAGTTGATAGTCTGCACAAAGAAAAGAGTATTCTTTGGAATATGTTGTCATACTCACTTATCTGGAAATTTTTTTGACACATAATGACTAAGGAAGAAATGGTTGGCTTTATGTACAGATGTGTCATTGGTGTACAGAGCAAATGTGTCATTGGTGTACAGAGCAAATGCTCTTATTCCTTCAGCTGGTTTTGTACTAAGGAGAGATTGCTGAGCATAGAAGGGCACCCTCTCTCAGAATGTGTGGCAGTTCCTTACTGACTCGCCTTGGGGATAAAGCCCCTTAGTAGTTTTTTGAGAGGTGGTGCCAGGATGCCCAGTGCTCATGGCTGGGCTCCCTTGCTAATGTTTTCACTTTTGTTTTTTAATATAGTGACAGAATGCCTACTGCTGAGGTGGTAAATGGAAAAAAGAAGTGCAGTGGAGTAAACTGTCTGTGTCTTGGGGCCTTCTGTATCACACAGGAGGAAGCATCAGACACAGCCAGATGAGAGAGCCAGGTGACTTAAGTTCATGCCAGACCAAAGTCAGAGTGGCCAAATCGGGGGGAGTTTGAAGAGGCTGAATCAAGGAAGCTTAAGGTTCTGAGAGTGGTAGAACTGGAAGGATCAGCGAAATCATCTATTCAGTGGTTCTCAAACCTGAGGGGCATCAGAGTCCTCCCAGGGAGCTGGCTGGGTCTGATCCCAGAGAGCCTGGTGCAGCAGATCATGAGTCTGCATTTCTGACAAGCTGACAGGTCGTGCCAGCGCTGATGAGAACTGCTGACCGAGTCCAGTTGCTCATTTGTTTTTTATAGATGGGGAAGTAAGGCTTGGAGGTAGGTGGGAAGGCCTTGCCCAGAGGCCCCTATCTGTCAGGAATGAGGTGAGAGTTGAAATCGGGAATCCTGCTGTCTGCTCCACTGTCACCAGAGACTATCCAGTAACAATAGTATTTTTAGTTCTACTGCTGATGGATATAGTTAGGTTTTACCAGTTTTACCTATCTAGTGACAGACTTACTTTTCATGGCCTTCTATTTAGCTGTCTACATTTTCATACCCAGTTAACCCACATTTTTGACCACTAGGAGTTGCCTTTGAACTAGAGGTAGTGTAGCACTGTGGTAGTTCAAAAGCATGGACTTCAGCGAGTCAGAGCTTGGGTAAAGTACTTTTCCATTTTCTAACCTGAAAATGAGGACGATAACCCCTCTGAGCATGTGTCTGGCCCTCAGTGTGCTCTCTGTGAGTGTTAACTCTTGTTGCAATCATTTTTATTAAAGAGAATAAGACGTAGTCCCCACCTATTCATGCATAGGTGGCTTCCTGAGCACTGAAACAGAGAGAAGCTGGGATTTAGTGGAACAAACACATGGTTTGAAATTAGAAGAGCTAGGTTCAACTCCTAGCTTTGGTACTTATTAACTATGTGGTCTCAGGCAAGTCACTTGACCTCTCTGATCTGTGACTTGAAGCAGATAGGATACATAATAGGAGAGTATAGTGAGCAAGGAGAAGAGTGGAAATTGGGAAGAGTTGGGAGTCTGGTCACAAGGTGCAAGTTTTGGGTTGATGGGGAATTAATCTGACAAAGGAGGGAGGAGGCCAGTAGGAGTGGCTGGCCTGAGGCCTGATGTTTGAAGGAGCAGCAGGTCCGGGGGTGGCTCAGTGGTGGTTGACTGGGGCTAGCCAGCCCAGAGAAGGGCTTCCCCACAGCCCAGGAGAGATGTCACTCCTATATCAGGGTCCCTACTACTGGAGAGCTTCTAGGACTGGAAAGGGCTGGCTGAAGTCAGTTAGGTACCAGAGTTGGAACACAGCTGGGATATCTGGCCAGAGTTATGGAATCTCCTTCATTGCTCTTTCCTCTTGCCCAGGGACTGCTCCAGGCATCTTGCTGGTTGATGGCTACTGTTTGCTTTTCCAAAGTCTCAGAATCTCCTTTTCTTCAGATCATAACTCAAGACAATACAGTGTCATTTTTTCAACCTTTGTCTTCTGTCCACTGCATCAAATTGCTCTTCCTTGGCTGGAATTAAATTTCCAACAGTCATTTACTTCAATGGTCCCACTGTTCGTTAGGCAGAGTGAGAGTCCATCAAACACTTTACTTTTTGCAAAGAGAGACTTGTGTTTGTAGGTGGCTTGTGCAGCAGCGAGGGACATTTGCTGCCTTCATATTTATTGTCTGCCATCCCAGGACTGGGCAGAGGTGAATGAAGTAGCATTTCAGCTGGCTGGGAGGTTGTGGTCTAAACAGGAAGCAGACATGCAAACCAAACTGGGGCAGCGGGTGAAGCATCATCATCCATGTGTGTATCTAAATGTACAGAGGAAGTGTCTTAGGAGTGGGGTGGTTGAGAGAGCCCATCAGGGCTGCAGATCGGTGGCTCTGACGGCACGCAGATGTGTTTGGCCACCAAGAAGAGAAGAGAGAGAGACATTTTGAAAGCATTGATGTGGGCCCTACATAGACACAATCTTCTCTATTCCCTATAATCATGGGAACATGCTGACCTCCAGGGCTTATAAATGTGCCTCCCCTGAAGGGCTGTGCTGACTGTTTCATAGTGGGGCTTCCCTCTCTGGCTCTTGCGTACCTGTCCAGTGCAGTGCTGTGAACTCCTGTCAGGCTCCTGCCTCTGCTGTGCAGTTCATTTCTGGCCTTGGCCCCAGTGCCACTGCAGGCTTGGAGGGCTGTCCAGACTGATCACTCCCCCTTGGTTTCCCTGTGATCCCAGGGCGCCTGCCCTGCTGGGGTGCCCATATCTGGAACACACTTGTTTGCCCAAAGTGTGCTCTGCACTTAAGAGTTTCCTCTCTTGCTCTAGTATTTCCATTTAAAGCCCTCTTGAGCAGGTCTGAGTGTCTCCTGCCAGCAGCATTCCTTCTGGTTTACGGGAACCCTATTTCTCACCCTGCCAGGACTCCAGCTGTCAAGGGAACTAAAGCACAACCTCTCTGCAGCCTCTCCTCTCCTTAAAAATCATGACCTTTGGCTGGAGAAGTGACCAGCCTGGCCCTGTCTTACCTCATTCCCTTGTCCCCCTTGTGTGAACCTTCTTCCTCTTCCTCTTCTGCTCAGCCTCATCCTTTCTTGGGTCTGCTGGATGGACAACGGCACCTCCAGGCACCCTGTTTCCTTTGCTTGGCATCTGTGACTGACAATCAGAAGTAAGTTGTGAAGCAAAGTAGAGTTGGTTGGGTCTGCTTTTAGGAGAAAGTCAAATGGCCTTCTAGTGATGCCTGGGACAATAAGAACATGGTGATTTGATTTCTCAATTAATTTTACTTCTAGGCACAAGTATATAGGTACCATCCTGTTAAGAGAAAAATCAAGGAGAACCGTTTTGTGAGTGGAACTGAGTGAGTCACTTGCCTACCAGTCTTCTTCTGGTTCTGCCCAGCATGGGCTTCTTTGATCCCTGACTGCTTTAGGGGAAGACTTTCTCCTCCAGCTTCCTAGTGGGCCTCCTGCCATCTCCATAGCCTGTGGGTAAAATCCTTCCCCAGGCTCACCTTCACCCTGCCAGCACCTGACCTTGCCTCAGTTCCAGGATTGTCTCCTGCCACCCCCTGCCAATCACATTCTAGGCTTCAGCTAGCTACCCTGTGTGTGTTACTGATCATGCTCTCTTGCATGCCTGTGTGTTATGGCACATGTTTTCCATGGCCCAAGTGCCCTTTGTTTCTATCAGATGAATGCCTGCTCATCCCTCAAAATGTAGCACAGAGGTCTCCTCCTCCTGAACCTCTTCTCAATCCCTTAGGAAGAACTGAAAGCAGAAACAAACCCAAATTTTATTATGTGTGGTATTGTTCTGAGTGTAATACATGTGCATAATAAAATATTTCAAATATGCAGAACTAAATAAAAATGGAAATGATAATCATCATAAATCCACTATTTAGATACAAGCACTGTTTGTGTTTTTAATATTCTTGAGTATTTCATAATTTTTGTTAATTTGCATTTTACTGGCTTGATGTCTTACTGTAATACAGTTATAGATATTGCCATTTCACCAAACAATAGAGCATCAGGCCCTTTTGGCATTAGGAAATCTTCAAGTGTGCAATTTTTGATGACTGCATATTATTCTACCATAAAATTAAAACCATCATTATTTATTTATTTATTTTTTTGGGCAGCTAGCATTTGAGTTTGTAATTTTTCATCATTGTAAATAGCACTGTGATAAACATCCTTTTTGCAAAATTTCTTTATACCTCTGACTGTAAGATAAATTACTGGGACATGAAATTGCTTGATCAAAGGGCAAGAACTTGTTTGTCTTTAATTTAAAAATAACTCATGGTCACTGAAGAAAATTAGAAACACATGAAAAGACACAAGGAAAAAAATGAAAACCACCTGTAGCCCCTTGCAATAACCAGTGTGAAATTTGGTGTATAATTGTTATCTGTGCAACTCTCTTTCTTGCCCAGGGACCAGCAAATGATTTCTGTAAAGGGTCAGATAGTAAATATTTTAGGCTTTGCAGGCCTTGTATAATCTCTGTCACGTATTTTTCTTCTTCTTTTTTTAACTCTTTCAAAAATATAAAACCATTCCCGGCTAGTAGGTCATACAAATTCAGTTTGCCAACCCGGTTCTAGCCTCCAAAGTGGGACCATGCTGTGCATACTATTTTGGAATTGTTTTCCTCCTTATTGGGAGGAAGAGATGTAACTATCTCCTTATTGTTCCTCATGGTTTTCGGTTGTATGCTGCCCAAATATTATTAATGGTTTCTTTCTGGAATGCCCATGGCATCTTTGCTATGCCTTTGATAAAGAATTTCAAGCCTGTTTTATTGTGAATTTTTGCTCAGCTGTCTCTTTTTCATGTGCCATTGATTTGTCTTTCCAGCCCCAACACAGTGCCTGAGTGGTACTTAGATGCTCAGCAAATTTGTGCGTAAGGTTACCCCTTCAAAATGCTTGTGTTCAGAACATTGCTATTTAAGTGAGGGTTTGTTTCTTGAGCCAGTAACATCAATATTACCTGGGACTTGTTAAAAATGAAGGCTCTCAGCCCCATCTCAGAATCTGCACCTTAACCAGTTTCTCAAATGACATGTATGCATATTCAGGTTCAAACTCTAGATAATAAGCACCAGGGTTCACTTCCTCTCTTCTGGGCATAGATTTATTTACAAGCATCCCCTTTCCATTCTTTCCATTGGGAGGGACTTCCTGGGAATGGACCCTGGGTGTTCATGGAATGGGCATGGTAGACCAATGGGATTTGTTTTCCATGTGGCACCAGCCACCATCTGCCTGGTAGAGCTTAGGTGGCTGCCCCTGCTTTTGGCTGAGGGTGGATGTGATGGTGGAAGGAGCAAAGGTGTTATGGTTATCTGTTGTATGCCAGGCCTGTGCCAGGTTCTTTACACACATTCTCCTGGAGATGAGGCATGATGGTCTCAGTTGAAGGGGACATAGGGATCTTTAAGGCTGATGATTCTTAACCTTCAGAATCATCCAGAGACTTTATAAAAAATATATACATCACCCCCTCACCCCCAGGTCCTGGTCCTAATCAGAATCTCTGAGACGTAGACCTCATCATGAGTACTTATAAAACAGTCCCCAAGTGCTTCTGTCAGGCATCCCTGGTGAAAGAACCAGCAGTCTAAGCCAGTGTTGTACACATGAGGAAGCGGGGCTCAGAAAGGTCACCGAGCCTCCCAAGGTCACACAGATTTTAGTTCAAAGTCAGACCTGGTTCCCAGGCCTTTTGCCTGAGGACACACTTCCAGTGCCCTGAAGCTGGTTGCCCACTGCAGTGCTGGGTAGGCAGGAGAACCCGGTGAAAAGGTTGCACCCCCATCCTTGGTGCTCTGTGGCAGACGTGTTGCAATGTGGTGAGTGACTTGGCAGACTGGATGTAGGGAACAGACACGTGCTTTTCTTCCCTTCCCTCTCCACCTTTGCCGTCCTTCCTGGTGCCTGTTTTGGGGGCTGCCACGGGGGAGGCTTGTGCAGGGCTGACAGCACCAAATGACCGAGGTAGCTGCTGCGTTACTCGGTGCCCTGCTGTTTACAGAGTGCTGGGCTGTACCTCACGGGCAGCAGCGAAAGCGTGTGCGTCCTTTCTGATCTTGTCCCCTCAGTCAGCCAACTAGCAACAAACAGAACAGGATACCGGCCAAGCCTCTGCGGAGACACCCTATGGAAGAGTCTACAGACACCCCAGAGGGACAAGGGTGTGATGAGCACTCTGATGACGTGGCAGCCTGGAATGGGAAACAGCTGCTGTTCATCAAGTACTCACCGTGCCAGGCCCTCTGCCTGAATTTATTTCTATGATTCCTTTAATGACCATGAGAGGCCTGGGGAGGTTCTGGATGCCCACCTGGGATGTGACCCCAGTTCTGCTTGATTGCAAAGTCCATGATCTTCTTAGTTGTCATGCGGCCCTGCTTTCCCAGCTGCTTCTGTGCTCAGCCCCTCTCACCTGTGGCTCCTACGGATTTAACCGATGGACCATGCAGATAGACTCAACTCAGTATTTAAGGACTCGTGGTAAGAAATATAAAATTGGAGTGGATTGCATCAAGTGGTGGAAGATTGCTGGTCATCAGAGGTGTTCAAGGACAGATTGTGTGCCTCTTGGTGGGCCAGATGTAGACTGGCCAGAATGTTGAGGATCCAGCCACAAATCAATGAAAAGTACTTTTGGTTAAAATGTATAACGCAGGCACTGACGAGGTGCTAAAGGTTTTGATTTGATTTCATATGGCTTGCTTCCAGCCCTGAGACATGTGCTGTGCTGTTTCTGGATGCCTCTGATGTGCTGTGAGTACCATGAGGCTTGGCAGAGGGCGGGAGAGTCCTGGGTGTGAGGACCTGCACACAGAGAGCTCCCTATCCAGTTGGGGTTGGGGGGGCATACTTCCATGGAAAGATAAACTGCCCAAGACCAGACAGCATGGGCAAAGTGGACAAGAGGGTGCCTTGGGAGCTTAGAAGAATGGGTGGGTTCCATGAACATGAAATTATGCTTTTAAAGTACTGGGCTTGAACTGGGCTTTGCAGGATGCTTGACTCCTTCCGCTTGAGCACACTGAGCCACGTGCTGGGAGAGGCAGGTGCGGCCCTAGCATAGAGGGCCTTGGACTATGAAGGGCTGGAGTGAGTCTTTTGAGCTTCCTCCTAAACTCAAGAAGGATCTGTTAAACCAGTTACTGCAGAGGGTAGAGAAAGAGCAGGGGTGTTTTCTCCAATTCAGTAAGCATTTGCTGTGCAGCCACTGTGGCTGGAGTGAGCAGGGCCAGCCATTAAGGATGAGCAGGAGGGAGCTGGCCAGGAAGAGGGAACTGTGTAGGCAAAGGCGTGGATGAGATTTGCTTCCCCCAGTGGACTTGACCACATGGGAGGGCCGCACATCTCTTTGCTGTCCCTGATGTTGACAAAGCCAGCAGACCCGGATTCAGAGCCTCAGTGTGTGGAGCCAGAAGGAGCTGGGAAATTCCTGGGACTTTGATCGCTTCCGTTGTTTGTCTGGTACCTTCTAGTAATTGGAAACCGAGGAGAAGTGTTGCAGCTTTTGGGAAAAGTTCCTTTTTCTATTTTTTCCCTGCTCTTTCAGCATGAAATAGGTTCCACTGTGTGTAACTAACTGATCAGGTACTTTATCTTCCTCTGCTTCCAGCTGGGAGACGAGCTGAGAGACTTGAGGAGGATGTTCAAGCACTCTGTTAGAGCAGTCCAGGGATGCTGGCTTATAAAGTATGCACTTCTGTCCATGAGGGACTGGGAAGCAGGCGTAGATGGCATGGTTTTAGCTGTGCCAACTCTCGCTTAATAATTTGCTGGTCCATGCCATCCTGTTGGGCTGAATATTTTGAGGGCACCTTCCATGTGCTCATCAGCTCTGTATGCAGGCACTTACCACAGCATTGTGTCTGTGCCAACTAATAGCTCAAAACCTTTTTGCCAGATACATGCCTGAAGGGCTTCCCTCTTCATATGCTTATCTTGTATGTAAGTACTTCTTCCCTGTTACAGGATGAGGCCAGTAAAGATGAGTGAGAATGCCTAGTGTCTTGCCTGAGGGTTTCAGCCTCGGGCAAGTTCACTAGGGATTTGGTAAGACCAAGAAATGACAATGGAATATTCCTGGGGTAAAAAGGTTTATACCCAGCTTTATTTTCACAGTGGTAGGTCAAGCCCTAGAATCAAGTCTGCATCCAGCAGTCTGCAGGTCCATAATCCACCTCCAGACCTCCCCACACCCAGACACTCATGAGAATTTTCTGTGAATTCTTCAAAACTTTCTAGCTTGTGAATTTAATGGGATTTCCCAGGTGTAGGGAAAAATGGAAGTTCCTATGGCCATGTTCCTCACCTGACCCTAAACTATTATGTAATTGGCCTACTGCTAGGCTAATGCTTCCACACTTGTTAGCCATGAGCTATTATTGACTGAGTCACTATATAAAGAGCTCCACCCAGGACTCAGGGCCGAGGTACAGATGTGGTGGATTATGGGCCTGCAGATTGCTGGATGTAGACATGATTCTAGTGCTCAAACTACCACAGTGAGAATAAAGCCAGGTATAAACCCTTTTACCCCAAGATGGTCTCACCAAATCCACTGTGAACTTGCCTGAGGCTGAAACCCTCAGGCAAGACACTGGGTAACTTATGTAGCAAGGTGAACACTTGCTAATGTGCAGCAACTTTATAAACATGGGCCAAGGCATGCAGTGCAGGGTGTATTTAAGTAGCTAATCTCAGTACTACAGTTGGTTCAGATTTCATGTCCAAAGAAAGGCCAGGAATGTGCATATGTATATTTGAAAGATTGAGGTAAGAGAAACTGATGAATAGTTGTCATGTAAGGGAAACAATCCTTAGGTTGTGGTTTTTAGTTGAACCCCAAACTGGTTTCTTTCTTGTACAGGATAATGAATTGATGCCTCTAAATCATGGAGTTGCCACATGTAATGGGGACACTTGCCCATCTAGTGGCTGAGTTGGATGTCAAAACTTTGTTTCATTGCAAGGTCACCATCCAGTCCTACATGAAGCCTCCCCTTCCCGGTGCCTCTTCTTCCCCAAACAGAGGAAATGTGGCATCACTCCTGTCCAGTTCTGGGGAAAGGTTTTGGTAGATATGCAGAGGAGATAAGCAGCCTGACACAGAACTGCAGAAGGCAGACCTCTGAGCAGTGTTTTGAGAACCGTGTCAGGCAGAGCTGCTATCCCGGGCCACTCACCTGAGAAGCTTGGCTGTATTTGGAGGGTCTCAGGTGATTGAACAGATGCTGAGAGGTGAGACAAGGGCATGCAGCTGGAGCCCCGGGCTCCCTAGGCTCATGGCAACTGAGTGCAAACCTGTGGGCTTCTGATGCTGTGTGATGTTTTCTTACTTATCAAAGTGAGGACTCGGTAGGCTGGGGGTTGGGGGGTGTGAATCCCTAGTAAATGAGTTTTACATTGGTGCCCAAGTTTTGAAAGGCTCTAAACACTGAGATGGTGACAGCTAAGGTAGTGGATGTTAGAAAGAGTCATTAAACACAGGCACACATGTGGTGTGAAATTTTGGAAATCCCTAAAGGTGGAAGCCCATGTAAGTGCTGCTCTGAGCTTTGAGCAGGGTGTGTCCCCAGTCCCTGGCCTGTCTCCTCGGCCTCATCTGCTGACATGCCTTCTTTTCTACTCCTTTAGGTGGCAACGGGTTGAAAGGTTTGGGTTTCGGAGGCAGCGGGCCTGGTGTGGGATTTGCTCCATTCCTTTACCACCCTGTGACCTTGGGAATGTCATCTCCCTCCCTGAGCGGTAGATTCTTTATCAGTAAAGCAGGGAGAAAATTTTCTTAACCCTGAAGGGTGGTTACAGGGATTGGAGGGAATGTCTACTAAGGGTCTCTGCTGCCACATGGAAGGTACCTGGAAAATGAGTCATCAACATTAACATAGTTTACCTGCCCTTGTCTGTCCACAGTGGACAACTCCCCTTTCCTCCCATATGCCCGTGGTTTGCTGATTTTGTGCCTCTCTCATGGAATTTCTACTTTCTAGAAAGCATCTTTCTTCTCATATGCTTATTATTCCTGTTTGTTCTGATCAGACCTTTGTATAGTCTCTAGGATGCCCTTCCCAGGCATCCCAGCAGACAGTGGCCTCCTTGCATCTTTCCCTCTTGACATGGATCATTTCTTACCTAGTGCCGTGGGCTGCGATTTGTGTTTACTCTCCTCTCACCTATCAGCAACCTGAGGTCAGGGTTCGGGTCTGATTCATCTCTGTTATCCTTGTAGCACTGAGCACAATACCTGGCACATAGTGGGTGCCCAGTAAATGGGTCTTAGGTGACTGCAAAAAAGAAGTGATCCGGCTGATGGCTGGCATTCCCCTGGCTTTAGAAACCAGAGAAGAGAAGAAAAAGTGGTTTAGGAATAGAACATCAGGCCTGCGGGTTCCCATTTCCTCATTCAGGAGCAGGTTGGGATTGCCCCGGGGCCACAGTTCCTTGAGACTTACCCCCTCAGGCCTAAATCTGCCTCCTTTAATTACCTCCTTTCCAGGCAACAGGAGTCCTTGTTGTCTGCCCAGAAGCGGCTAATTATAGCTCTAACCTCCAGGCCATGGTGAGCTAGGCCACAGGACTGTGCAGCCTGAGCTGTCTGTTGATTTTGGGTTTCCTTAGAGATTCTTTACATTTTCGAGTTTTCATTAGGGACCACCTTTTATTTTGAAACTGGCAAAGAGAATTGAGGAGCACAGAGTGTTCAAAGTTGTACAGGAGGATGTTAGGCGAGAGTTAACATCCTGGAGAGAAAAGGAGAAGAGGGGAATTTTAAAAGTGGACAAAGTGACTTATAAAAAGGGACATCATTTAGTGATCTCCACAAGAGTGACATGTTGTAATGGTTTACCCAAAAAGTCCCCCAAAATTAGACTTTTCTGATCTCTGGGTCATGGTATTTGCAGCTCTTTCATTGTCTTTGAAATACTAGTTTTTCATTCCTTTTTTCAATTTTAAAAGGTGTTAAAATAAATTCCCACAGTAGAAATAAAATAAAATAATGCAGTGAAATAAGCCAGGTGGAGAAAGACAAGTACCAAATGATTTCACTCATCTGTGGAGTATAAGAACAAAGAAAAAACTGAAGGAACAAAACAGCAACAGACTCACAGAACCCAAGAATGGACTAACAGTTGGCAAAGGGAAAGGGACTGGGGAGGATGTGTGGGGAGGGAGGGAGAAGGGGAAGAAGGGGCATTATGATTAGCACACATAATGTAGGGGGTGGCACAGGGAAGGCAGTGTAACACAGAGAAGACAAGTAGTGACTCTATAGCATCTTACTACGCTGATGGACAGTGACTGTAAATGGGGTATGTGGGGGGGGACCTGATAATGAGGGAAATCTAGTAACCACAGTGTTGCTCATGTATTTGTGTATTAATGATACCAAAAAAAAAATAATAATACAAAAGCATTGATTGAGGAAAAAAACAAGAATTTCTTGTCTTGTATTTCCTCATCCTAGCCTCATTTCCCACTTGTCACCATTTTTTTTTGTTTTTAATTCTTCATGTGGTTATTGTCATATCTCTAAATAATGTTTATATCTTTCATTCTTGAGTTTTAGTTTTATATGTGCTTGCTGACTTGTATAATGGGCAAGGACTAGTGTGTTTATACCCCTCTGCTACTTTCCATCCCCCTTCCCAATTTTTGACAGTTACATCATTGATTTAACCTTTCTGTTAGTTTCCTTTAAACATTTAAATAATATGCGTGAATATCCATTTCTGTCAACTTGGGACAGTTTCTCTTTACCCACCATTTTGAATGTGAAGATGTCAGGGTCTCTCTCTACCTTTCCTCTTCTACTTTTATAGTTTTTCAGTTATATCTTCTGTTACTTTTTGTATCTCCAGTGTTTTTAGTGGATACAAGTATATATGCACTTAGAGATGGTTTTGTAACCATAACTGAATCTTCTGTGCTGGGTCTAGTGGATTGATTTCAAAAGCTAAAACAATCAACAGCATTTATATTATGATTTCTAGGTAAATATTGCTCAATATGGGGCTAAGTCATGTGCTGTGGTTTCATTTCCTTTTCTAGGGTTCTGAGGTCACCTCCTGTAAGCCACTTGCAGGGGACTGAACTTTCCCTTAGCATCAAAATCTAACAGTTCCTTTTAATTCT